>NW_026067938.1:545891-598162 GCF_014885135.2 Alexandromys fortis | reverse complement strand
TTTTTTCTTTCAGTTTATTTATATGGTGGATTACATTAATAGATTTTCGTATGTTGAACCAGCCCTGCATCTCTGGGATAAAGCCTACTTGATCATAATGGATAATTTTTCTAATGTGTTCTTGGATACGGTTTGCCAGTATTTTGTTGAGGATTTTTGCGTCGATGTTCATGAGTGAGACTGGCCTGTAGTTCTCTTTCTTGGTTGAGTCTTTGTGTGGTTTTGGTATCAGAGTGACTGTGGCTTCATAAAAGGAATTTGGCAATGACTCTTCTGCTTCTATATTGTGAAATACATTAAGGAGTATAGGTATTAGGTCTTCTTGGAAGTTCTGGTAAAATTCCGCGTTGAAACCATCAGGTCCTGGGCTTTTTTTGGTAGGGAGGTTTTTGATAACAGCTTCTAGTTCTTTGCGACTAACAGGTCTATTTAGGTTGTTCACCTGTTTTTTTCCTATTCTCAATAAAAAAAAAAAAGAGAAAACTGTAGGAGGCAGGCCACTTATTTTTCCCAGTCATCCTGCTAACTTAGACCCAAAATAATCACACTGAAACCATATTATTTAAATCATGCTTGGCCCATTAGCTCTAGCTTCTTATTGACTAACTCCTACATCTTAATTTAACCCATCTCCATTAATCTGTGTATCACCATGAGGTCATGGCCTACCAGCCAAGTTTCAGCATGCCTATCTCTGGCTGTGGATCCATGGCGTCTCCCTGACTCTGCCCTTCTTCCTCCCAGCATTCAGTTTAGTCTTCCCCACCTACATAAGTTTTACCCTATCAGACCAAGGCAGTTTCTTTATTTATTAACCAATAAAAGCACCACATAGACAGAAACATCTCCTACACCAGAAAACCAACTCCCAAGCTTTACTTTCGGATGAATGTAAAGATGTGTGTATTCTTAGAAGCTAAACGACTAAGCAGTAAAGTTTTAAGGCACATTAAATTTTAATTAATGAATCATGAATTTCTCCTCAAGCCACAAAAAAATCTAGTATTTATCTAATTATTACATACAGATACTTAAAGTAGTTGTAGCAAAAATAAGTTGTATGCCTGTCAAAATATTGCTGATTGACCTGTCCTCATCAATTTTATGAAAATAACTATTTTGTATTGCTCTGTTGTCAGATTAACCCTGTATTGTAGTAGGGTAAAATTAATAACTCCATACATTGATTTAACTCCATGCATTGGTTTTTCCAGTGAACCTCTACAGTATCCAAACTTCAAGAAATATCAGGAAGTGCAATGGAATCACCCCTATGTCCCTTGGTGTCTCAGCAAGCATTAGGAGCTGCTTAGTTTTTCAGTCAAGTAATTAGGAACCAATTACATTAAAGATTCAAGAAATGAGAAATTAAAAATCATTTTCACTGTGAGTGGTTGTAAAATGTAGGTTGATCATTGCTGTTCATTAATCTATAATGATTTTTTCCCTTCTTCCAAAAAGTACCATTTGCCTCAAAGAAATTCTTTGGGCAGCAAAAACAAACACATGATAAACAATGCCTTCATCCAAAGTTAGGTAGATTCCTAAGATCATCAGAACTCTTCTCCCATCTTAGACAGCATTCTGTCCCATGCAGCCATAGGATTTGGTCCTTCCCACTTATGTTCTGAGGCTGAGAAAGTTATCTTGTCACCTAGGTTTTTAGAAAACATTCTTCTCTAAATCATTTTTAACTACTTTTTTCCTTCCACTTTATAAGGGAATTTGGGGCCTTTCAAAAACTATACCATTGCCAAAAACAATGTTTTTGTTGTCATTGTTGTTTTTAAGTATATTCCTTAAAAGGTTATAGATCAAAAAGTAACTATCCTACAAATTCTTAAATTTGACTTTAGAAAATTTAAGTATGTCCAGGTTTATTAGTAACTCAAGAAATAACTCTTCAAACTTTCTGTTCAATTAGACATGATAGCCATCAGTTTGAAGACAGTCTGAGCTATAGAGTGATTTCCAGATTTGTCAGGGCAAGAGTAAGAGTGCTTCAGATAAAAAAAAGAGAGAGAGAGAGAGGGGGGAGAGGGAGGGAGAGAGAGAGGAAAGAAGGAGGAAGGAAGGGACAGGGGAGGGAGGGAGGGAGGGAGGGAGGGAGGGAGGGAGGGGGGGAGGGAGGGAGGAAGAAAAAATTGATAAGAAAAATCCACTCTTTTTATCTGTTCCATTTCTTCCAGGCTTGATTTTCTTAATCTCTTTCAACTTTCATTCACATCTAATGAAAAAGTAGAGGAAATGCATCCTGACACTGAGTTTAGCAACAATTTTTTTGGATATCAAACCAAAATCTCAAACAACTAATAGAAAAATAAGTCAGCAATACTAGATCAAATAAAAAAGTTTCTTTGCAAGGGCTCAACAAAATAAAAAGCCTATACTTTTGGAGAAAATGTTTGCAAATATAATAAAACGTGAGTAACATTCCAAACATAAAGAAATCATGAAACTCAATAGCAAAAATACAAATTACCTGATTAAAACAGGAAAATATCCTGGGTAAACATTTCTTCAAATAAGTTACACAAAAGATCAGCGGGTAGAAACCACCATGAGGTTTTACCCCATTGTTAGTAAAGCTATAATAAAAGAGATTCAAGATAGCAGAAGTTGAATGCATGTAAATATTTTACATCAATAGCTAGCATTTAGATTAATGACATAATCACACTGGGAGGATCAAAGAAAGGGAAATTTGTCATTGAAAGAATTTTAAAATAAGTCAAAGCATGAAATCAAAGTGCATTGCTTGCATGGTGGGATGATGAAATTCCACGGTGATAGAAAGGCCACCTACTAAACAAAGATGGAGGTGAGATGGTGTAGGGATAAGCCCTCCCCTTGGGGGCGGGCTGCCCTCAGGCGTATGTTTACTGATATAGTGCGCGGGCAGAGGCTGCGCGGGCCCTTCCGCTTGCTCTCCTGTTTCCGCTGGCTACCCCGCTGGAACCTTGGTTTTGTGAGTCTGGTTTTGTTATTAAATTTGTTTAAATATCAATTACTGGTGATTTATTGATCCGACCGCTGCAAGATGGAATAAGAGAAGGTAGGAATTTGGAAGCTAACAAAATAAATATACTTTGAGAAGAAATTTATAACTCAAAGTATTGAGGGAAAGATTTGAGATGCACACTTGAAGACTTAACAAAGCAAAAATTTAGTACCTCCAAGACTTAAAAAATGATCACAGGACACTGAATGTCTCGGTCATGAATAATTTTCCGAGAATTATAATGTTAGAATGGAACATGTATTTAATAAACCTTGCTGTGGTTAAAATGAGGGTGGGTGAGTATACAGCTGGCAAAAAGCCAGAGGAGCTAAATCCACACCCAACAGTGGAGAACACATGTGAGGCCTGAAGTTAGTGAGCAAAGATTAGAAAACCTAGAGAGGAGACCAAGCAAGGGTAAAGTAGGAAGGATAGAGGGTCATGAAAGGATCCATGGACATGAAGGTGGAAAAGAGATTGGTGAGGAAAACAACAAACCAGGCCTAGAAGGGTGGAAGGGGGGACAAAGAAGAGGAATCTACTGAAGCACTCTGCTAGAAAATGCAGAAGAGGGAGGGAATTGGCATGTGATAGATAGATGATAGGTAGATGGTAGATAGATAGATGATAGATAGATAGATAGATAGATAGATAGATAGATAGATAGATAGATAGATAGATGATGGGTAGGTAGATAGATGATAGATAGATAATAGTTATAATTAAAAACAGAAAGAAAATGCCATAATGATGCCTATTACCTTGTCTGTTTTAAAATAATCAAGTTAGTTGGAAGGTGGTAGCATGTGCCCAGCACTCTGCAGGCAGAGGCAAGCAGATCTCTGCTAGTTTGAGGCCAGCCTAGTCTACAGAGTGAGTTCCAGGACAGGCTCCAAAGTTACACAGAGAAACCCTGTCTCAAAAACCAAAATAATAATAAGAATTATTATTATTATTCTATCAAAAATCAAAAAAAGTTGAGGCCCATCACTAGCCCAACTAAGTATACTTTTGCAAACCTTCCTTTAGAGTCAATCAGTTCTAGCTGTATTCCAAGTTCTAGAATAGTAGAAAGATTTGCAGAGAAGCCTCGGCTCACTTCCTGCCAGCCCTTTCTATAGGAACAAGCAAACAGAAATTGTATGTATCTTCTGCTGGTCAATTTTAAGTGTCAGCTTGACTAGGCTACATCCCCTACTTACTGACTTAAATATTAATTCCAGGTATTGTGAAGATACGTGTGTGTGTGTGTGTGTGTGTGTGTGTGTGTGTGTGTGTGTAATAACCTGACATGACCTGGGTAATCTATATGGACCTGATACCATCTGCTGAAAGGGTCAAGACTAGAACTGACTCTTTTTTGAGAAAGCAGTAACTACAGCTTTAGCTCCTGCCTCACAGTCCATAGTTTAAGCCATTCCAGCAGAGTTCTGACTTGCTTAGTCAGCCCCCACAGACATGTAATTATTTGCGATTTATATCTCCTAGAGGCTCTAAGAGATTAAACCAGGACCAAGATCTATACAATGCCAGGCGCAGGATACAAAAACAAAGCTGGACTGGAGTGATAAAATGTGAGTCAGGGAGAGATGTTGCTATTTTGTATTGGGTGGCCAGGAAAAGCTCACTGATAAGATGCTGTGGTTGACTGATTGTCTCGCTGGTGTAATTCTTCATCCCTCCATTATCCCGGCCTTTTACCATGTGACTTTGTAATACCTTTTACTAAACAGCAAGATAAATTTTCCCAGCCATTGATGAGGAGGAGAAAGATCTGTTTTCCCAGTCATCCCCACCTGACTGACTTTGTTGTGAGTTTTTTTCTTGATTATTGTTGTTTTTGCCAACAAGAAATTAAAAGATGAGCAGAAACTTGAGAAAGACCAGTCATACATCACATGCCTCTTGTTCTTTGGTCACAAAGATACAGCAGAGCTTACAGAAGCTTCAGAGCTATTAGCCCTAATTATCCTAAGCATGGTCATAGATTAACCAAAAGGCACATGACTTTAGGACTCACGTGGATGACCATCCACAAAGAGCTCAGTTGAAAAGGAGACATTTAAGGAGCGAAGTGTGAACCACAGCAAGTCTGGTTCCGATTGGGTGATGCTCATATATTACATGCATCGTTGTTGCTGGAATGCCCTGGTGTTTGTTATCTCTTGAAATTCAATGTTACAGAAGCCATTGATAACTGTTGGGTTTAAATTTTGAATAGACTGAATACAGGCAGAAAATAAGACTGTGGTAAGGCAACAGCATTCCAAACAACAAAAACAGCTCAGAGTAAATGCGCTAACACAAGAGTCTGCTTGGAATGAGATGGATCAGTATATATACCTGTGTGACAGGATTACCAAGAGAAACATATCAGGAGAAAAGGCATGTCAAGTAGCAAATAGCCACGATTATAAAGCTTTATAATATGAGGTAAGGCTTAGTGAGACAGGAAATTGATAGATGATTCTAAGCAAGTTTTTTTTTTTTCAGACCTGACTTCTAGTTTTAATTATAACCCTCACCTGTGGAATGGAGAAGGGAAATATTGTGGTAGGGGTGTGAAATACCCTCCACCTTTGGCTCATATGTTCAAATGTTTAGTCCCCACCCAGCTTGAAATGACTTTTGGGGAGATGGGACCATTAGAAGATGGGATATTATTGAAGGAGGAAACAAAAGCTAAAATGTGCATCCGAGAGCACTCTTTAAATATTTGTCCACTGAAGACAAACTCTAAAGATTCCTCTAGCAACAAATACTAACTGTTCGTGCTACTGGCTTTACAGGCTGCCCTCAAAGAGACATTCACTCTTTGCCTGAAAACTTCCAAAGCTGAAAATGATGTTATCTCTTTGAAAGACCCTCCGGACTTCACTCTGGGGGTGGCTATCAGAAGCATCCACCAAATCTGCTTCTTTGTTTGCCTGATGATTACTCATGATGAATATGTTACTTCATTTGCTTTGCCAGTCAATGGGAAAATGTCTTATGTAGCCTCAGAGCCCTCTTTTAGAAGAAATACAAGGCAAGGCCTAAAGACACAGGTGACCAGTATCATTATTGTCAAGTAGTGTGCTACACCAGCAATTCCAACTCTTTGTGTGTGTGGGTTGCATGTGTGTGAACGCACGTGTGTTGCTGTTTATTTTGTATTGATTATTTCTGTATTTGACAATTTCACACATCTATACTATGTATTCTGATTACTTCTTTCTATCATCTATCTATCTGTCTATCATCTATCTATCTGTCTATCATCTATCTATCTATCTGTCAATCTATCTATCATCTGTCATCTATCTATCTATCTATCTATCTATCTATCTATCTATCTATCTATCTATCTCTATCTCATTCTCATTGCTTTCACACTCTTATAAACCACTTTCTCCCTTCCAGTCCCTTTCCCAGATCCATACTTTTTCTTGAAATGGAGAATTCATTCCGGAATCCAAAATATGGAAACAGCTCAGTTTTGAACTTGGTGTGTCAACTTAATTTTACTGCAAACCAAACATTTTAAATAACTTAAAAATGGGCTTTCACCTTAGCGAACCATTTCTAAAATGAAGACATGATAAAGATTGTATGTGGCCAGGCTTTGTTTTGTTATTGGTTTGGGCCTTTATATCTTAGACAGGATCCCTCAATAAGCCTGGTGCTCTCTCTGCTGGCAAGGCTGACTGGCAATAAGTTTTAGGAATGCACTGGTTTTACAATCCTCACACCCAGAACTGCTATGGTTTAGTCAGAGCGTGTGGGTGAGAGGAATCCAAACTCAGGTCTGAAAAACCCATGGCGGGTATATTTTAATCTGAGCCATCCTCTTAGTTACTTTTCTCTAAATGATAAAACACCATAGCCAAGACAACTTATAAAAAGGCTTATGAACATAGCGGACAATGAGGACTACTGAGACCCCAAGAACAATGGCAATGGGTTTTTGATCCTACTGCACCTATTGGTTTTGTGGGAGCCTAGGCAGTTTGGATGCTCACCTTACTAGACCTGGATGGAGGTGGGTGGTCCTTGGACTTCCCACAGGGCAGGGAACCCTGATTGCTCTTTGGGCTGACGAGGGAGGGAGACTTGATTGGGGGAGGGGGAGGGAAAGGTGAGGCGGCAGTGGGGAAGAGACAGAAATCTTTAATTAATTAATAAAGAAATAAATGAATTAAAAAAGGCTTATGGCTTCTGAGAGTTAAAGGCCATCACTGTGGAGCAAAGGTAAGGTGACAGAAAAAGCAGACGCTCATATTTAAAATCACAAGAAGGTAGCAGAAAGAACATCATGGCTGGCAGGAGGCTTTTGGAACCTGAAATACTTCCTTCAGTGACTCCTCCTCCCAAAAAATCACACCTCCAAATTCTTCTCAAACAATTCCACTAACTGGTGGCCAAGTATGAAAGCAATATGAGCCCATGGAGGCCATTCTCATTCAAACCACCATAGGCATCTCTCTAGCACACAAATTTTAAAAATCCAATAGAACTAACTTCAAAGTAAGGAGGTTTCCTCAAGGATATTTTTCTTTGTTCTTAAATACTATGGTATACTACTGTCCTGATACCAAAACTCAAGAAAAAAGACCTCTCGGGTTTTAAATAATTTAATAGATCCAAAGTTATTGCAAAATGTTCTTAGGAGCAAACGTTGCATAATTTCAGGGAAAGCAAACTAACAAGGTCATCCAGACTGTGTGACTGAAGAATTCTTAGGGACATAGAATGTGAGTGAGTAAAAGTGTACCCAGAACTTACTTAGCATCATGATGACTACATAATACTAACTGGCATTAACTGAGAATAGGGAATCTATTATGAAGTAAATGGGAAACATAATCACACAAACTGTTGTTACTTTAATTATGCTTAATACTTGTACAAATAACAACCAAAAAGTTGATTTGTCTTTCAAAGAATGAAGCCCTATTGTGTTATATTGTAAAGGCTACTTTACATGATTTCATCAAATATATTAGAGCTGCCACTCTGGCAGCAATTACTAACTTTTTTCCTCATGCTTAAAAATCACCAAACACTTCAATGTTTGTTTGCCAGTTCTCTAAAAATAACATTTATATTTAATTCTAGTAATAGGCCAGCAGGCAACATCATGGTACTTCACTGTATTTTCTTACTTCAGTCTATTACTTAGATATTTAAGAATACTTTACTCAAAGGCAAAACTTATTAGAATCACACTAATGTTACAATGCACATAGTAATAAGAAATTAGGAGGAATAAATTTATGTCACACCCTATCTTTGAATAGGTAGTGGATATAGTTATTTTCCTTAGTCATTTCAATTAGCTAAATTAGTTTAATAGAGTGCCCAGAAAGAATATTATTTTTAAAAGTAAATGTAGACTATCATCCTTTTATGAAGCATTAGAATGAGTAACTTCTAAAAAGTATCACAGAAACAAATATTTTCTAAAAATATCAGCTCAGTCTCTTCTTTTCTCCTTCATAGCTTTGAAGTTAAAGAATGACTTCATTGTTTCCTTCGCCACTACCCAGCTGTGATAGTAGTGAGGTCCAAAGTGGATGATACAGAGAAGGCATAGCAGGGTTCAAATAACACCTAATTTATGGACAGTGAAATTCAGATTTGAAAGTATTTTCATACATTATGAAATATTCTTTTATTCTTTTTCAATGTCTTAAATTATAAAAATTATCCATACCAATTGATAATACATAGCTATGATGGAAGTCTGTTTTCATTATAGAACATTGTATAACCAAGTCCACCGGCCTCGCCTGTTGGAGACTGCTCCTTCAGGTTTCATATTTCTTTTTTCTATTGTTGTTATTGAGCGATACACTTTTTCTGCTCCCTCCCTTCCTCACCTTCTCCTTCTATCTTCTCCCATGACCCCCCAAATTTCTTAGGTATAGAATGAGGATATATAAAAGCCTCTATCCATTTTTGTATCTGGTGATTTTTTTCTGCAATTACCATAAAAATAGTTGATGTGTTAATAACTTACATTTTTAAGATATGGAAAGATGTTTTCTTTGCAAAACTCTTTTACATCAAACCATTTAATCTTCCCCCTTTTCTATGAGCTGATGAGACTTTTTCAACCTTTTGAAAAAGAACAGGAAGGACCTGCGGTTTCAGGAAGGATTCCAAAGGTCATTCAACTAACAAAAGCATAGTTTGTTTTAGAATGCAGATCATCGGACCAAATCAAGTTCACTGAAAATTTGTAAGACATTGAAAAAATATCATGGGAAAAAAAGTGTTTAAAATATTCAATACTCATGTTCTCAATATTTTGATCTCCCTGGGAAATGAGTAGGAAAGCTTTCAAATGAAATTGCACTTGTCTCATCCTTCCTGAGATGCAGGCTATAATTCTGAGAAGAAGCTAATGACGGCTGAGGAAAGATAGGGGAAATTAAGTGGAATAGGTAATAGAACATCTGTGTCTTGTCTACATATCTTGTAAAATTGAGAAACTAGTAGCTGACACTTACATTTCAAGGTAATGAGCATCGCATTGAATTTTACATCCTCATAAATGCCTTGCCTGTTTCCAACTTGTCTACCCGCATAATAGGCTATATTCTTTATGTAAAGACAGCATCACCACTAAACTGAAATATCCCAGCTCACAGAGTCTCTTTAGTGACTCAACTAAACAATATCCTGACTTTTGGCCTTTTCTTCTTCACCTCTGATCAATTCCTTGACCTTCAAAACGTTAGTAATTGTTTGTCCTATTTTCTTTAACCACTAAATCCTAAAACTAAATTTATTAAGTATTTTAGTTAGCTGGAGTGATAACCTGTATGAAATGTAAGCAAAACAAACCAATTATACTTTAAATTTTTTGACAGTTTCACACATGAGTACTATATTTACATCATTCCCATATCTCCCTCTCCTCTTGGTATGGCCGCCACTGAATCTCAAACTCATAACCTCTTCTTATTGTCAACACACACATACATATTAGTGTAGCGTCTATAATGCATCTATATAGTACACACATATACCTATATATGTGTAATATATGTAAGAAACTTGGGAGGGTCATGGGAGAAGTTAGAAGGAGAGGGTGAGGAAGGGAGGGAGCAGGAAAAAATGCCTAGCTCAATAAAAATATATATGTAAAACCTGCTGAGCTAATTTAGTTTTACTTGCATGCATATGTGCTTAGCTTCCAAAGCTAAATACTTTTGAACTGATAACCTGTGGGGGGAAACAAATTATCTTAATGTCCTCATGTTATGAAAAGTGGGTCATGCCACTTCTACAAGACTATGAACATTCATCCTGAAAGTGTTAGGGTTAACTAATGCCTAGCAGTTTTATAGGCTCTATGCATATGACAGTGAGTGAAGAACAACTTATTCCCTAGAGCTGGCATTTTGTTGGGAAAGACAGATGTATAAATAAATCCATAGCTTCTCAAGTGTTAATAAGTGATATAGTGTCTTAGTTAGGGTTTCTACTGTTGCAAGAAAACACCATGACCAAAAAGCAAGTTGATTTTATTTGGCTTACACTTCCACATCATAGTTGATTATCAAAGTCAGGACAGGGACTGAAACAGAACAGGAACCTGGAGGTCAGAGGCTGATGCACAGGTTATGGAAGGGTGCTGCGTATTAGTTTGCTTCCCATGGCTTGCTCAGCCTGCTTTCTTATAGAACCTAGGACCACCATCCCAGGGATGGCATCACCAGCAATGGGCTGAGTTGTCCTACATCAATCACTAGTTAAGAAAATATTACAGCTGGATCTTATGGAGACATTTTTTTTTCAGTTCAGGTTCTCTCCTTTAAGGTGAGTCTATCTTGAGTCAAGCTGACATAAAACTAGCCAGGACAAATGTGAGGAAAAGCAAAATGAAATGAGAAACACATTCAGTTGAAGAAGTTCTGGGCAATGACATTAGGCAAAATTATACACAAAGGCCATGAGGTACATTGTTTAGCAGCCCCAAAGCATAGCACCAGGGCCCAAATAGGTGAACATGTAGAGCAAAAAGGTGAATAAGCAAGGACCTGAAGCCAAACAGTATTCATCCTGCTGAGACAAAGAGCCTCGAAATGGAAATCTCCTTTGCAATGTAAAGCCATCATCTGACTTAACTCTTAATAGGACTGCTCAGATTATGTGTGAATAACACAGCATGAAAAAGCAAGGTCAAAGGCAATGTTTTTTTTTTTTAAAAAAAAAAAAAAAGCAATTGCAAATGTCCCGGTAAGAATTCATGGTGAGCTGGCAAAGAGCTACAGTAGTGGAAATAATAAATGGTAGTCAGACTCTTTAAGGCATATGTCACAGGAATAACTGCCAGAATTTCATGGTAGTTTGGCAATGGGAAGTGAGGGGAGTCAAAAATAACTGAGAATGTTGGTCTGATGAAATAGAAGATGAATATGCCTTCAATAAGATGAAGGGAGAAAAAGATTGGTGAAGTGGGTGAACGTGTAAATCAAGAGTCTCCTTCTGGATATGTTAAAGTAAGGAATCCTATTAACTATCAAGGTGATTGTCATGCAGAATGTTGGATGTGTGACACGTAAGTTCAGCAGAGAATGGAGATGCGACATTGACTTTTGAAGAATGAGTTCACCTAAGAAGTGAAAATGGCTGGAGAAAATAATATGACAGTTAACTCCCAATGAGTCCACAAATGTTGAGAAGGTTAAAAGAACTGGAAAGACTTACAGAAAATGGTTAGTGAGGAAGATGGAAGACTGGGAGAAAGAATGTTCTAGCGACCAACCAAAAGAACAAATTGAGAAACTGCCTAAGATCTGTAAAATGAAGTCTGAAGATTAAGGTGAGGGAAACAGTAGGAAGTAAGAAGTAACAAAATGAGAAAACAAAAGCATCGACCACGGAAGTAGCAATGCTCAAGTCTGACTATCTTACTGTGTTCCCTTGAGTGATGGAGGTGGCAAGACCCTTGTTGAAGTGGGAGTTAATTCAAAGGAAAAGAAGAAAGAAAAGTGAACACTTTAGTATATGAACACTTGCAAAGAGGTTTCATGCTAAAGGGGCTGAGAACTGGGGTAGTGATGGAATCATGGTATAATAAAATTACAGTAAAGGAAAGTGATTCATAGAGGAACAAGAAGAATCTGTTTCAGTGACATGATCCTGGAGCAGACAGTAGCAGCTGGGGAACAATGCACGACAAAGGGCTGCCGTTGCTAAGATAACAGTCCAGTCATGGTGATAAGGAAGATAAAGTATGGCAGGCAGGCATATGTAATGATAAGATCATGTGGACAGTCTCTTCTGATTGCATCAGGAAAATGAGGAGCAAGATCATCAACTGAAACTCACTAAAGAGTCAGAGAGTTTGGAGAGAACAGTGCAATAATGGCTTAATATAATGGGGGGGGGATTAAGGACAATACACTTCCTGGAAACTCTGAGTACACTTGGGATTACTTGTCATTAATATTTTAAAATTTAGTTATGATCATATACTTACTTTCTCTGAGCACGGTCACCTCTTTAAGTATATAATAGTGTCCAGAGAACTTTGTGAGGTGACACCCGCCTATAATCCCAGTACTAGAGGGTTGAGGCAGGAGGATTAAAAATTTAGTGCTAGCTTGAGCTATTCAGCAAGACCACATTTCAAAAAGGGGCAATCAGAGACTAAAGTTTAGAAAGGGCTGAGTGGTTTTTAGGGGCTCATTGTGGACATAATCGGCTCAAATTACTCTAAGGACAAAAGCAGCTGGTGGCTTTGATACATAGCAAAATGAAAGGGGTGAGCAAAACAAGCTGTGGAATTCAGAGAATGAGATAGTCAAAGTCAGGTGACAAGGGTGATGCAGATACCGGTAATAAATCCTCAACCAGGATCTGATTGGGTGTGGGTGATTGAGGAAGGGTGGAGAAACAGTTTTGGAGATCAAGACACTGAAAGTCCATTTCCCTTCTATGGTCTAGGCCTGGCAAAGATGGGATGTCATCAGGAAAAGGAGTAATCAGTGGAATTCTTTTATTGTCCTGCAAAATTCAACGCAAACCAGCTGAGAAACTGGTTTGTTGAGCTCTTCTCCTGTATAGCAGATTCAAACACATGGAACCCTCTGGACATCTGGTATCTGTGACAATGGAAAGGAACTTATAATAAAATTAGAAAAATATACTATTTCTCAAGATATGTGAAAATTTCAATTTTTTAACATGGACAGTCAACTATAACCTTGGATTCATTTGATCCTCTTCATGTGTGCACTGTTGTCATAAAAAAATGTTGGAAACAATGTCAATTTCCCTCTATTTCCAAGTCAGTTACTTACCTTAATTCTTTCAGAAAAAAAAATGAAATGAAACTAAGTATTGTTTCTTCTCTGGAAGCTTTCATTCATGAAATCCCAAGAAGGGCAGGAAATAGAATGGGTGTCAAAATTTCACTCTACACTTTAGGGAATAAGCAAAAAGTTACTCCTGCACAACCCACTTCTCAGAGAACATAACCTAATAAAAGTCAAAACTAAGGGCACTTTGAGGGTCCTTCATTCCCTGCTATTGAGGCAAAATAACATTAACGTATAATTTTAGCTATAATAGTATATCATTAACTCAGACACACTAAGAGATACAATTTTTTTATCCTGAAATATTTCCCACAAATTTATTATTATAAATATCATAAAAAGATAAAATACATCTTGTCTCTGTCTTAGTTGCTTTAGATAAATTTTTCAAGTGAAATATATTAGCCATTTTAATTGAAGCTCCTTCTCCGTCAGATAGATAGATACATACATAGATAGATACATATAGACAGATCCATAGATAGATACATAAAGATAAATGGATAGAGAGATAAATATATAGCAGTATGTAAGTAGATAGATAAATAGATACATATATACATACATAGTACATACATACATACATACATACAGATGGATAGAAAGATAGATGAGAGAGAGTAGTGTATGTATGACCAAATTGGATGTCCAGTCAGATTGGAGAATCAATACTCTCTCATCAGCAATGTACTGTGCTTATATAATCTTACCACAGTAAAATATATCTCACGGTTTTAATAGTACAGAACGTCACAAAGGAAGAAGAAGAGGAGAGCTAAGAGAAGAAAGCTAAGGAGAAACCAGATACACTGGGTGGGAAGTTATCAAACATTTGTCTGAGAGTGAAAGTGATGTGTCCGCTGAAAGATCATGTTTGAACACTGAGTCCTCAGATGGTAACTGTGTTTGGGGACGTTGTAGAATTGTGGCTTAGCCAAAAGCAGTAGATTGCTAGGGTAGGCCTTGAAAGTGGTATCTGCTGCTGAGTCACCCTGGAGCTTTTCTGTTTCCTGATCCCAAGATGGGAAAAGGGTCATGCCACCAGCCATGTCTTCTAGCCACAGGATGGACTCTGTCTGAAACTGTGGGGCAAACTAAACTCTCTTCCTTCCAACTTTTTTTTTGGTCAGGTATTTTGTTACAGCAATGAACATCAGTAACTAATTATTACAGATTCATTAGAATCATTAGAAGTGAGCATCATGGGAGAAAGCAAATACATCTGTTCATTTGAATAAGTCCAAAAGAAAGAAGGAGACCGTTAAGTTGAATACAAAACCAGTGAGAAGCAGTGATCAGACGTTGCGTCCCTGCCCAAAACCTGACCCAGAGTCATTAACTCAAAGGGGAACATCTGTCAAGATTTGACCTTGCTGGTATTTACATGGAGTTGTAGTCAGATACACCGAGATGTCACACTTGAATTAATTCCAGCCAAAGGAAGAAATACATTTGCAAAGGAAAAATTATGGGGATAAGATACTTAAGGACTTCTTTTGTATAACTCTTGGAAGATGATTGCAGAAACAAGTAGAGAATTTGATTCTGCAGCCTGGATTTCTCGTAAGAAAGACAAAGAAAGAGAATTTGAAAGCCCTAAAAATGTAATTATCTAGGCAATAACTAATTGTTCCAATGAGGCAGAAAAATGAGGGTAAATGAAGAAATAAATGAGTTCTATAAAGTGTTCTGAGTGAATTAAGATGGTAATAGATGAACATAACAGCAGGGAGAATGAGCACACCGCCAAGGACAGATGTGCAGGTGCTGGCACAGAGAAATCAGAAGCACAGCTTCCGTAAGTCAAGAAAATGGGAAAAGATGGCACCGTGTACGACAGATCATTTGAATGTTAACAGAAAATGGAAGGAAAAGAACTACCTATTGGGTTTTTATTTTTATTCACGTGCTGAATCAGACTTTAAAAAGTAATATAAATACATTGTTCAGTAATGACTATCAAAAATATAGTGAGAAAGGTGTTGAATAAATGGATAATTTTTAGTTGCCACTCTCAGGTCACTTACTATATGGAAAGAGGAACTGTGCCTTTATATTAAGGAGTGTTCATGCCTTAACAAAGAGGCCAACTCTGCATTGTTGTGAGCGGGGAAGGCCAGTTGGTATTATACAACTAATTATAAGATAATATAACACTTTTCTACCAAAAATCTTTACTTTGAACCTACATAATGTTTTAAATATAAGCATCAATTAGCAGAAAGTGCTAGAGCCTGATGAAGTAATCTGACTTCAAATTTGGAGTATTTTAAGTTCAATAAATTAACCCTTTTTCAGGAGTGGATGGGAAGGTGGGTTGGAAAGGGAGGTGTTGGGGAGGGGGAGAAGGAACTTTGTACGTAAAATGAATTTAAAAATTAAAATAAAGAAACTCCTTACCTTCCTCCCCAATCACTGCAATAAATTAATACTAAAGCATGGAGAAAATGTTCTAGATACAAAATAGAATAGCAATCAAAGCAACACATAAGCTTAAATTAAATGCTGGTTCTGAAAGCAATCTTAGATGCAAGGTGGTATTGTAAGAAGAGGTCATCCTATCTACAGAAGGAACCAAACAGCTCGGAAAAACAATTGGAAGTATTATTTAATCATTTTTGCAACCTTATAGGACACACAATAACTAGGGGAGTTCTTGATAATGAGAGAAGCACCTGGCTTTTTTAAATGAGCTACATGTGCAACCCAGTTGCAATCCCCATTCTTTAGCTACCCTACAACTGAGGGTGCAGCAGCTCCATGTCCCTCAAACAGGATGGGTGCCGAGAGCTTTGTTCTCCGAAAGTGTTGGATAATGTAAAACCTGCATGGCTGCTTGCCTTCATTTCAGCTCTACCAACAGTAGTGACACTAGAGGATTTAAAGACACAAAACTCCATTGCTCCCGTTTTAGAGCCAGTCCTTTCAGGAAATCTTTGTCAGATCTCTGACACCTGCATCTCACTGCTAGCTTGGGAGATGGAGCGGTGGATGATGTGTTTGCACAGACAGCCAATACCCAATCTACAAGAACATTACATGGCTCTGGTAAATTGGGTTTTATGCAGAGCTACTCAAGGAGCAAAGGGTCATGATGACACTGTCTCTCTGAATGCTTTCTTAAAGGTGGCAATGTGTATGATGTTGTGACGTGGACTTGAATCTGGAGAAACACCAGCTGATGTGCCATTTTCTGCCCTTTCTTCTCATTTGAGCTCAGCCAAACCATGAAGCCATGAAGAACCAGATTCTTTGTCTTACTGTAGGTAATACTGTTACTTAAGGAGGTTCAAATCTATAGCTTCTCTTCAGTGTTATCTGGTTCACTAACGTGAGATCTCATGTCAGAGAAAGATAGTATGTTCAGAGGTTTTCCAGCAAGGTTAGTCCTCTATGACGACCCTTGTTACCATGACAACATTGATCCAATCACTCACTGTCCCCTTAAGACTGGTTCTTGGCTCATTTACCAACCCAGAGAAAAATGATTGCAGCTCTCAATAAAAATCAGCTGAATTCTTTCTTCAGCCACTTGGCTCCATTTTTAGTTATATCTTCTCTGCCTTATTATATTATCAAAAAATAATTCAGTTTTAAATATTTTATTTATTAAAGCATGTACCCAGCATTGCTGTGGGATAATGTTCTTGTAAAAATTTGTCGCTCCCATTGGTTTAACAAAATGTTGATTGGCCAGTAGCCACATAGGCGGGGTGACGAGACTAGGAGAATTCTGGGAAGAGGCAAGGATCTGTCTGCAGTCTCCACCCAGACACAGAGAAAGAAAGATTAAAAAAATGCTGCATTGAAAAAATGTAACAAGGATGTTGAGCATTTCCTTAAGTGGCTTTCAGCCATTTTAGATTCCTCTGTTGAGAGTTCTCTGTTCAGGTCTGTACTCCAATTTTTTATTGGATTATTTGTTCTTTTGATGACCAGTTTTTTTTAGTTCTTTGTATATTTTGGAGATCATGCAAATCAAAACAACTCTGAGATGCCATCTTACACCCATAAGAATGGCCAAGATCAAAAACACTGATGACAACTTATGCTGGAGACGTTGTGGGGTAAAGGGAACACTTCTGCATTGCTGGTGGGAATGCAAGCTGATACAACCCCTTTGGATGTCAGTGTGGTGATTTCTCAGATAATTAGAAAACAACCTTCTGCAAGACCCAGTAATACCACTTCTAGGTATATATCCAAAGGATGTTCAATCGTGCCACAAGGACATATGTTCAACTACGTTCATAGCAGCACTATTTGTCATAGCCAGAACCTGGAAACAACCTAAATTTTCCTCGAATGAAAAATGAATAAGGAAAATGTAGTACATTTACACAATGGAGTACTACACAGCAGAAAAAAATAATGACATCTTGAATTTTGCAGGAAAATAGATGGAGCTAGAAAACATCATTTTGAGTGAGGTAACCCAAACACAGAAAGACAATTGTCACATGTACTCACTCCTAAGTGGTTTCTAAACATAAATCAAAGAAAACCAGCCTACAAACCACAATCCCAGAGAACTTGGACACAATAAGGACACTAAGAGAGATATACATATATCTAATCTACATGGGAAGTAGAGAAAGACAAAATCTCCTGAGTAAATTGGGAGCATGGGACCTTGGGGGAGATTTGAAGGGGAGAGGAGAGGCAGGGAGGGGAGCAGAGAAAAATGCAGGGCTCAATAAAAAATCAATTTAAAATAATGAAATGATAAAAGCTACCAAGCCACATTATTAAACATAGACCAGAAATATAGGTTAATTTAAGCTGTAAAAGCTAGTTAATAATAAACCCTAGCTAACTGACCAAACAGTTCATAATTAAGCCTGTGTATTTCTTTGGGACTGAATGGTTGTGGGACCAGGCAAAATGAAACTCTGTCTATACAGCATCAACTCAGTTCGTCAGAAACTGGATTTTCCAGTTGATTCTAGTTTTCTTTTCACACATTGTCAGAGAGAAATTATAAAAGTACCAACATCCCCCAGAATCTCAGTGTTCTTTCTTACACTCTGGGTAAGTTTCATGAATACCTTAATTTCGGGATCTCAGAGCTCCTTAATTGAAATTCTATCGCCTGTGAGCTGTGACTTCTGGTTTAATATTCTTATCTTTCATGATACTTTTTAGTGGTGCTATTTACACGCACACAGATGATTCATCCACCTCCTGGCCACACTTCTTACTTTCCTCCATTTTTTTTCCTGTGTTGCAATGTTCTTCACTGCCAGTATTGTGTCATGCCATCTTCTGTGGAGCCTCCATCTATAATGCCATATCCTCAAATTATCTTACTCAAAAATAACCTCCTTTTTAAATTCTTATACAAACTTCATTCCCCCAAAATTACTCTTAACTCTTCAATGACTTGAGTTTTCTTTTATTCAAGAAAGCAGTTACTGGTCCTCACTCCATTCTTTCCTCAATGTATAACCCATGGTTCTTTGCGCACATAACCTTTAAATGAGCCAAAATCTTTGGATGTGATCTAGTAAGTACTTACTTATATTTTTCACCTAAATAAAGTATGCTTCTTTACTTACTAAACAACACTTACATTAAATTTAACAGACTCAAAAAAATGGTCATTTAACTATAAGAACAAAGTTTTCTAAAGCTTAGTTATAACAAAACTTGGACTAGGGAATAGAAAATATGAGAATATTTAATTAATAATTTTAACTCTGCTTCTTTTTAACTGTCTTTTAAAATTAGTGATAATTCAGTATGTTTCACTAAATATATAATCTAGTACTTTCTGCTCTTGTAAATGAATAAAGAGTTTACCAATTCTAGGAATGATGATATATACTTGGAGTCTTGAGTGTTAAGAACCTTTTTAGAAAAACTGAGTTCAAGGCCTGCCTAAGATCCATAGTAAAATACTATCAATAAACAAATAATAAATTCAGACAAAACAACACTAAAGAATTGGTCAGAATAATTATAAAACTAAAGCCAAAATTGTTTCTAAGACATTATAATAATACATCTTCATATTTGGATGTACTCACAAGAGATTTTATAACAAAAATGTCAGACATGAAGTTTGATGCTTATCATGTATAAGAGTCACAGTTTCACCCACCCCCCAAAATTACACAAAGTCTAGATGGACTACATTTTGAAGGAAAAATAATGACAACATTTATCAATATTTATTGAGCATTCCTCAGTATGAGTACAGCAAAAACAAATTAATGTTGGCATATTTGTATATAACATATATTATTTTTATAAATTTATGACATTAAGTGCTTTGTGTGAGTATTTGTGTGTGTCAGTAAAGAAAAATGTGTGTGAAAAAACATATTCCAAGGTAGGTTTACACCACTAGAAATTAAAAATAAAGGACCAGAGCTCCCTTTTGAATAAAAGTTTCAGTAAATTAGATCATATGAATAAGCCTAATTTAAAGATTAGCAAAGACTAAGAAGGTTCTGTTTTTGTTAAGTGCATAGAAACACTGAAGCATATTAATATAAAAGGATTTGATAAATTAATTGAAACAGATTTCAGGATTAAAAGTCCTCAAGACTGCTAAATTTCACAAACGACTTAAAACAACATAGAATTTAACCTTTAAAGCCGAAACCACACCAGTTTTCAGCCCTGTTTTGATCAAGTATTTTACTTCTTAAATTAAATAACCAAACCTAAGAAGTGACTCCCCGCAGTTTCTGCTGCTGTTCATGTATGCTTAATGTAACCTGTTTTTGTGCTTTGGGGTTGACATAGGCTTACAATCTACACCAGGAGGTGTAGATTGGGTATGTTTTTTGCTATCCATAAACAATGTGAAATTACATATCTAGAGTCATTACTGATGGATCTGCTTTCATAGTGTTTATAAAGAAGTGACAGTGAGGGAAGATGGCATGTGGGCATCTTTCAAGATAACTCAGTGGACATCAGATTAGTCGATAAATAGCTCTGACCCTGTTTCTTCACATGTAAAAGTCATCCCCAATTTGTGCAGATTTAATGAGTTGTTACACTGTCAAGCATTGTGTGACATGTCTGTAATCTAAGGGAGGTGGCTGAGTGAGGCATGAGGAAGTCAAGTTCAGAGCCAGCTACATAGTGAGACCTTGTCTTTAAAATTGAAGACGTCAATGTTTGGCACATAGAAAGACCTTTGATGACAGAGACAGAATACACCAGAGTCACACACATGAGATTCTTGATCCATGTGCAGGAAAAATGTTCAGCTTAAAATGTCGTTTTGGCTATTAACCACTTGTGCGAATATGACGGTTAATCTTTGAGTCTCGTCTTCTCATTTACAAAATGAGACTGATCATACTGACCTATATTTCCCTTATGTTCTAATATGAGTCACTTGCCTATAAGAGTTACTTAGGAGTAACTGAAAACAATAAAAAAATTCTCATTTTGCAAAAAAGTAAAAGGATATTATTAATTAAAATGATAATTAAGAAATTGCCTCAACTAGTTTGTTGTCACAGTTGTAATACAGTGTAACAAAGAAAAAAATGGACCATGAGAACAGTATTCAACCCAACATTATAATAAGTGAACTGAGTTAGTATTGCTGAGTTTACTTACTATATAATGCTGTCATGTATCATATACTGTCTGTTATATATGTTTAATAGCATGTGTATATGGGTTACATACACATATGTGCACATGTGTTTGAAGGCTAAAGGTTGACTTTGGGTGACTTTTTTGGACAGTCTTCCACCATACTTTCTGAGACAGCGTCTCACAGACTCAGTTAAGCTACCTAGCCAATTTGCTTCAGGGATCCTTATATCTTACTCTTCCTCCTTACAGGGCTTGTGTTTTGACATGCACAGCCATGGCCAGCTATGCACGTGAGTGCTAAGGATAGCATCCATGTGCCAATGCTGAAGAAGAAGCACCCTTACCAAGTGAGCCATCTCCTTGACCCCAGAGGACTCAATTTTATCCATTTCAGTAGTAAACCCCCATTGGTGTAAAAAAAAATGTTAAAAATTATTCTATGACATGTCAAGATTTTTAAACCTCAGCATCCTATGAATCAAAGCACGGTGTTTAGAAAACAGTAGCATTGCAACAATCCTGCTGAAAAGTTCATGCTGTAAACATACCTTCGGGGAAATAGTTGGATCAGCTTCACATAGTTACACTAATCTGCAGAATCCCAGGCACAGTTGTTGAATAAACAATTTAACGTTACATTAGACATGAGAGACAGGGGAGGTAATAGATACTTGGAAAGACTGTGAAGTTATTTTCACTATTACAACAACAAGAAGGAGCCTGAGAGATGTAGAAAATGCAGATTCTGTATATAAGACCCAACTAAATTTAAAAATTTTTCCTAGTTGTGTGAGATGGTTAATTAATTTGGCCTTTTATCATTATGTCTTTGGCTTGTCATGATACTTGTACTTATTCTCCAATATGTACACATATTCTCCAAAATGTTTCAGGATGTGGACCTCAAGAATGCCAGTCTTATGCGCTCTGAGAAAATTTACATAAAGAACGATCTGTAATTTTTATTACACTTTACAAATGTATATATTTGCCTGTGTACACTTGTTGTGGCATGGGCGCATGCATGTGGAGCTCAGAGGATTTGTGTGTCCCAGAAATGCCACCCAGATTGCCAGGCTTGGTGACAAGTATGTTTACCTGCTGAGCTAACTTACCAGTCTGAATGTACTTCAGTATTGGAAAACAAAAATCCAACCAGTCACAAACATGGAGTTCACCCCCAAGACACAATAAGAATTTGAGCTATCCAATAAAAGGAATCGCATATTAAAGAAAATAAATCAAAGACTAGAGAGACACAACATTCTCTGTAGCTACTAGATCAAAACAAATCCAAACTGGATTTCTCTTTTTATACAGTATACAGAGGTATGCCAAAAGTTGAGTAAATCATACAGATAGGTCTGACATTTGGGACAGAATATTGTACTGCTAAATAACCAAGGTATAATGCAAGTTTTAGCAGTATCCATACCTTATAAATTTTGCTTTCTTTGCAATTAAACGTTCTTACCTTCTCCAAATGCATAATTTTATGTAATCTATGTAACTATACCTTATAACCTTTTACATTACTATCATTGGTAATGAGGATTCTATTCTAGACCCTTTGTTTCTCCAGCTTCATATTCACAAGAATTAAGGATGTCAGCCCCTTCCCACTGTTCCTTCTTTCCAGATCCACCAGATTGATGCCCATGCTCTAAAGGACCAAGTCTCCTGGATGTGACAAGATGTTTCCCGCATGATGACTAATGTTCTACTAGCATCTACACCCAAAGTCCTAGGAGGCAGTCAAGAGGTAGTTGTTTCTTGGGTGGAGCACATATGGATGGAGCAAGTTAGAATACATTTACCATGGAGCATCCATACTTGCCATAAGGGCACTGTGAAAAGGAAGCAGTCAAGGGTTGGAAGGAAGAAAAGAACAAAGCTAGAAGCCAGCCCTTTCTTGTATTTTCACCCCCACCATTCCAACCTCTCCCAACCTGTTGTGATTTCCGTTTTATAACTTATCGAGTCCAATTAGTGCTGCCCATACACCCATAGGTATAGTGTCATTCAATGAAACATTATCCATCTACCAGAGGAGACAAAATAATGACCTCTCCTCACCCAGAAGCCATCAACTGGAAACTGTTCCCCAGCCAGGGCTGTGGACTTGTGAATCCCTCTTGACCTCATACCAGAATGCGGATTGGCTTGAACTGGTGTGGATCATATGTAGGCCTCAGTGGTGGTTTGACTCCTTGAATGTAGCAGTCCTATCATGTCCAGAAGACATATTTTCACTCTGGCCCTCCCTGACCACTGCCTCACAATGTTTCTCCCTCTTTTCTGAGATGGTCCCAAGTCTTGGGAAACAGATGTAATACAGGGCTCCCATTTGTGGCTGATCCCTCCAACTGACATTTATTCTCTACACTTTGACCAATGTAAATGTCTGCATTCCTTGTTGTATACTGCACAAAGTAATTTTTTCTGATGATGTCTGAGAGCTGCACTCAACTATGGATCTAGAGATATGAACATATCTGGATATATGATAATTTAGAAAAATAAGAGTAGCAGGTTCACTCCTAGGACAGATGAGCCCCCCAACCATGGGTTCTTTGCCAGATTTACAATATCGAGCAGGCGTTTCTCCTATAGAGTTGGTTTTAAATCGTTCGCAAAGAAATTGGTGGTCACCCATCACACTCATGGCACTATTGTACCCATGTATCTTGCTATTTAGTCATTATTGTAGTCATAAGGTTTGAGTAAGGCTGTTGACTTACTTTCTCCCAACAACCTGCACATCACTTTTCAGTATATGAAAGTTTGCCAGCAGGGGAAAAGCTTCCTGATCAATACAAACTTGACCTCTTCATGTCCTGTGATCAAAGTGTGTTGTATACTCGGCAATGGGGTCTTACCAAGTTACCAATAGTTCGGTGGTTTTAAACTCAAATATGCAGCTCTAAGTCATAATGGACATAATCTGTTGCAAGGAAAATGGAACATTTCACCCAATTTGCTATTATCTTTAGTTGCCATTAAGTATTTGGATATTTAGCCAATGTATTCTGAATCCTTCACGTAGAGCTAATATCAAAGGCAAGCTCTCAAGAAATGCTTTACTCGCAGCTTAAGGGGAAGTTGCTGTCCCTTTGTTCTAAAAGGAACTGAGAAAGTAAATGCTGAAGCAGTGCTATCAGTGAGAATATGGTTGGGTACATTCTTCATGGTGAATTTAACCATATAGTATAAATAGATGGCTTTGTTTTAGATATTTGTAACTACTGACTAACATGAGATTGTTTCAAACTCTGTTCTGAAGCACCACAATTCATATTTTGTAAGGTTTCCCTTAATTTTTTTCATTATATTTATTTATTTAGTTAGTGTGTGTGTTGTGTTCTGACAGACAGAAACATGTGCATACCATAGTGTGCCACAGTGTGGCTGTGGAGGTCAAAGAACAAATTTTAGAGTTAGTTCCTTGCTTAGATCATGTGGGTTCTGCGGGATTGAAATCAGGACATCAGACTTGTCAGCAACACCTTTACATACTGAGCTATCTTGCCAGCACAGTTTTCACACTGATTAGAAAAGAAAACTCTGCTATGCTGTGCCTTGTCCTAACAATATCCACATGCAGAAATGAGAGAAGGTTAACAACAGCAAAGCAGAAATGTTTGTGGAAGTCCAGGTTCCCAAGAAGAAAGACTGCTTTGGTTTTATAGTACAGGGAACTTTTCATTTTATAATCAGTAGAAATGCTCGTTTGCCAGAGCACAGTCTCAGAAATTTGATGGCAAACCCAGTAAACAGAGGGCCTGGCTGTGTTTCCACACCAATAAGGAAAAGCCATTTGCCAGGGTAAACTTGGGCAGCATTGTTTTAAGGCAACGGCTGCCTCTCTTATCAGAAATATGCAGGTCAAAGAAGAAAGTGGGGAGGTCTCAAGAACCCACCTCTGCTCAGCAAGCAAACATTCTCTCAGATTGGTTCCCGTGCTGAGGATGGACGTTACGACTGCTAATAAATCTGAAGGGCTACTTCTGCTCCTTAAAGGGAGGAAAAGGAACTGTGTGGCTTTGTAAGAAAGGAAACTGCCAGTGAATCCAATCTACAGAGAAATCAATTTCACACGGCCATAATTCAAGGAAACGGGGCTGCATGTAATGACGTGGAAATTCATTTTGCTCCTTAAAAATTTCAACTTTCTTCTTGGCTACGATTATTTTTGAAAACAGCTTGGATTTTTTTTTTCCTCATCACCCTCTGCAGCTTTCTTGCTAAGCATGGGAATCTGTGAGACACAGGCTGAACCGTGACTCATTACTATTGTTTCCTTTAGCTTTTCTCATAGCCCATCCTGCATCATTTCCCTTTTCTCAAGAACTAAAAAGAGCACAGGAAAAAAAAACACCCAATGTTTTAAAACACACTAAACATGTAGTGAGAAATAGTCTAGGTTCGCTAAATTTGCCTTTGCTTTCCCCAGGAGTACATTTAAGAGTTTGCTCGGAAATCATTTTCAAATGCAAATTTCTCATGAAGCAGCATAGTTGGTAAATTTCTGCTTCTTCTGTTTCTGAACAGGGGAAAGAGGAAAATTTTTTGTCATTTCTACTTTTGCTGAAAATAATGACGAAACACATTTTTAATAGCAGTGGAAATGATAACAACGACATATTTTTAGAAATTGTCAGAACCTGAGAGATAGAAAACTCCATGTAACTTGGCTCTAGAAATTATGACAGCTATGGCTTTAAGGGTGATCATTTTAAATGAACAAGCATGCTTAGAGTAAAGTTTCGAGTCAAGAAACATTTTCATAAACCTATTTAAGGAAGTTGAGAGTACAATGTATTACTTGATAGAGTCAAACGGTACCACACTCCAGTTCCCAGACCGAAGTCTCCAACAGAAGGACCGCATTGTGGATGGAAAACTATAGAGTGATATTGTGGAAGGAAGATTGAAGACTTTTTCAATATATAAACCTTACTGCGGACAATAAAAGCTGCAGAAAAGTCTCAGGCTTGGAAAGAAATCAATCATCTAATCTTATCTGTCAAGGGAGGAAGCCAAGTATATGGGTACAGTAGTGTATCCAGGGTCATGTTGAATGGCGCGATCTGGATGAACTGCCCAAGTTTTAGATTTCAAACCTGTAACTTAATGGCATTGTCTTTAACATTACTTGCACCTCCATTAAGTAAAGTTTATTGCATAGCCAAGCCTTAAAATTAGCACCTTTGAAAAGATTAATAATTGCACTCTTGCTTAAGGTAGAGAATATATAAATAATGTACGTTTGATTGTTTTTCTTTGAGACGGGGTTTCTCTCTGCAGCCCTGTCTGACTCTAACTCAATTTGTAGACTAAGCTGGCCTTGAACTCACAGAAATATATCTACTTCTGCCTCCCAAGTGCCGGAATTAAAGGTGTGCCTGGCCATAAATGCATATTTGTGTTACTCCTCCATTATTCTGTCACTGTTGTCGTTTAGTACAATATTGAAGATGCTGGAGATAGAAAAACTCACAATGATATTAGTCTTTTATGCATTCGTCAAAATTAATCAAACCTTCTGAAACTAGGTTGGTGTGGGAGTTCCTTCTGTTTGTGTGTTGCTTTCATTGGTTAATGAATAAAGAAACTGCATTGGCCTTTTGATAGGGCAGAAGTTAGGTAGGTATGAAAATAGAATTGAACGCTGAGAGGAAGAAAGCAGAGTCAGAGGAGAAGCCATGGGTCCTCCACCTGAGATGGACGCCAGTTAGAGGTTTTCCTGGTAAACCACTGCCACATGGTGATACATAGATTAATAAAAATGGGTTAAGTTAAGATAGCAGGGCAGTGGTGGCGCACGCCTTTAATCCCAGCACTTGGGAGGCAGAGGCAGGCGGATCTCTGTGAGTTCGAGACCAGCCTGGCTCCAAAACCACAGAGAAACCCTGTCTCGAAAAAAAAAAAAAAAAAAAGGTTAAATTAAGATGTAATAATTAGCCAATAAGAAACTAGAACTAATGGTCCAAGCAATGATTTAATTAATACAGTTTCCGTGTGGTTATTTCGGGGCTAAGCTAGCTGGGTGGCTTGGATGAACAAGCAGCCTCTCCTTGCAACATTAGGTTCTGTTTTCTCTTATTTAAAATCATTATAAACTTCACATGAGTTGTAAGCTTGTGAAAATCAAGTTAGATGGTATAAATGAAAATTCCCAGCATGTCGTCTGCCAATAGGGAAATACAAACACACCACCTGAGATGAGAGCATGCTATCTAAAGTTCAGATGACGATATGACATTAACAAAACACCCAGACAAGTGGCTGCTAAACAGGCGTTTGTGTTGTGATAATGCAGAGGACAGTAAGGCTAGGACACTCAGGATAAGCCACAAAACAATGAACTCATAGGAAAACATGGGGTTTGAATTTGAAAAGAAATACAATTGGTTGAGTGGTTGATGGAGTACGCAGGCCAAGAGGGTCTAAGTGTGATTGAAAGGCAAGGGCTGGGAGGGAAGCCATGAATAAAACATCTTAGACCGAGGAGAAGCAGAGGAGACTTTCTGAAAGTAATAAAACATGGAACTGGACAAATAGAAGCCTCTCAGAGCCTTGAATGACGGTGGGAGGGAGGTGCCTTTGTTATCGTAATGATATGCCCTTGATTTCAAAGTAAGGAAATGGGGTAAAAGTGGGGATTTATATACTAATAGCATAGTAATAAAGGATATGATGTATTATATTAGGGGGGAATATCTAAGAAGATCGAAAGAATAAGTAAAGGCAATTCTAATAATCTAAAAACAAGGAAAGAGAGGCCTGGAGTAAAGATTCTAAGATGGCTAACATGCATTTGTAAGTAGACCATTGCCAATGGCCGGGACTGTCCTTGGCAGGCCTCCTAGGCCAAAGCAAATTTCCTCACACCCAGGCAAAGTACAAATCCAGGATTCTGCCCTCTCTGTGGACAGTTATAGACAAGGTCCTATCACACAGCCTAGGTCCCTCAAACAGCCCCAGCAACGTGCTCTGTGTGTCTAGCCTAGTGATCTCCCTTCTTAGAACTGTTCATCCAATTTTTGCTACCGAGGCCTTCCTACTTGAACAAAACCTTTAACACCTGCTTTTCCACGGACTAAGAATGTAAACTTTTTACTCCTAGCCTCCCCCCTCTTGTTGATCCTCGCCTCCAGCCCTGGTTCCATAACCTGAAAAACGCCTTGTCTTAGGGTTTTGATAACAGTGACGGAGATCCTGTGTATGTCTTAATACATGACCCTCACTCTGTGACCTTTGGCAAGGAAATGCAGTATTAGGGAGGTGGTGATTGCTCTGTGTGTGTGTGTGTGTGTGTGTGTGTGTGTGTGTGTGTGTGCTAACTTAATAAGCCATTCAAGGCCTGACCTCCACATCCAGTTAATGTGCTGTCCAAACTGACTGCTCAAACCACGGGCCCCTCAGGTCTCTCCTTCTCCGCTTGACTCTAGACAAGAAGCAGGGGAAACTTTAAAACACTGAACACAAAAGAGGCCTGGGTCCTGATCTTGTTTGAAATGAGCCTATCCTCTCAGTCCAAAGAAATATAGACTGTCTGTACAGAATGTTTGGAGGAAGAAACTTATTAATATTTTAAAAACACGCTTCAAATTCTTTAAACAAAGATTACAACAGTGTTTCCATTTCAAATTCGTATTCAACATGTTAAAAAAAAAAAACATATTTCATGTTACAGCCTAACTTGGAGAAACTTTCATAGTATGAGAATTTGTCATGTTGATCCCAGTCAAGAGATCTCTAAATTATTTTATATTAAATGTTGCTGTAAATTAATCATCTATAGGGATCTCAAGGCTCATCCAACCAGAAAATGACAGAATGCCAGTCAACTCCTTCAAAGTGAGGAGGTGAAGAAATAAGCAAAGGAGCCTATTTTTTAACTTCCATTGTGTTCAACTTTAGCATATTCAAATTCATGCCAAAAGCAGTGCGTTTGTTTTGTCATGCATCGGTGCCCCGATCACAGTCCTGACTTCTTATGGGAGTATCACTGCCTAGCAAGAGCCAACGAAGCTCATCAATCAGTGTGTTCAAATGCTAGCCGCTCATTAATGCTGATTCCACCCAGGGAACGTACACAGTCTCCTTATCTGCTTTGCCCTTCCAGCAGGTCTCCTTGGACCATCATCACAGCTTAGATAGTCCCATGCCTCATCCATTGTGTTGCTATCCGCGTACATTCCCACGTACCCTAAAGACCTGGTAGCCACGCTCTAGGTCCCTTAGATTATGTGGTATACTGACACTTCTAAAGAAAACAAAGAGCCGGGCAGTGGTGGCGCATGCCTTTAATCCCAGCACTTGGGAGGCAGAGGCAGGCGGACCAGGCCAGCCTGGTCGACAAGAGCTAGTTTCAGGACAGGAACCAAAAGCTACGGAGAAACCCTGTCTCAAAAATCCAAAAAATAAAAATAAAGAAAACAAAGAGAGGGGTGAGAGAACTGTTTTCATCTTTCATTCATAAATCCTGATGTACACATCAATAACACAATGTTTGAGGTACTACCAATTCTGTGAGGAGAAGTTCTGGTATAAAGCAGTATTTAAACTCTCTTCTAAACTTTATCATCATGTTAACTTTACTTGTGAGATTTTTTTTCAAACATGGCAAAAGAATTTTCTTCCTCATGATGAGACTGTGCTATTTTTCATAAAGTTACTAATAGCTCACTGCTACATGGCTGTTTCTTCCCTAATTTTTCCTAGTTTTACATAATTTGCTTCTCATCATTTGAGTTTTCTGGTGAGTAACTACTGCTTGGTATACAATCCTTCGATATGTGAAACTTAGGCAGATTCATCAAACATATCTCAGTAGACTGAAGAGAAACATAATTTTTATTTCCTGTGCTTGCAAATGACCTGTAGACAAGGAAGATCTTGGGAGGAATCTGGAAAGAGCCCTCTGAGAAGCACTGTCAATGTGAATCCATCAGGCAGGGTCACTAGATAATCAGCAAGTCCTCTGCAGAAATGTTTCATTTAATCAGGCAGGTTCTATAAACTTATCTGAAATGCAAGACTCGCGTAAAATCACAGAGAAATCATCTCCCCACAACAGTTCCGAAGTTTTAAGGGAATATTGGCAAAATTGTTTCTTTTTCATGAGCATAAGCAGAGAACATGGAAGGTAAACCCCTAATTGTTATTAAAGAGAGAAAGTGGGATTAAAATATATTTTGAGAACTATATAAGATTACATTGGCTTTTGCATTAGGTAGATAGACGATAGATAGATAGATAGATAGATAGATAGATAGATAGATAGATAGATAGACTTATATGCACTATTGGAACTAGAGAGATGGCTCAAACTTTAGGCTACGATTTATAACCAAAAAGAATAAAAGGCCACTTCCCATGGCTAGATATTACCCAAACTTACCTCCTGAATGTGAGGCTTGCTTTGCTCTAATATTTGGAAGTCCATTCTCATCTAGCACACTCTGCGACAGGGCCAAATGAAGGGAGGTGATGGGTATTTGCCATTGTGTTACCAGAACAATGGCAATATACCACAAGCCACATGATTTGCGTTTTATTAAACTGTACAGTGAAATCATAACCTCACATTGACACCAAAGCTTAGTCTTCATGTTTTTAATGTAGAAACCAATTATTTTACCACAAATATAAATTTAAATTCCGTTTTCAAGTTTATTTCCTGGTTCTAAGGTTCAGAAAATGAGATGGAGATTAACAGAAACTAACTGAGAAAAAAAAAAATCCATCATTGTTTGGATGTGAAAGGCCTTAAGTTCCTTGATAGGTTAATGGGAGACATTATTGTTGTGACAGATTATTGTCATTTATTATAACTAAAGGTGATTTCTCTTCCGCTGGTCGTAGGCAGGCAGGAATGTATGTTCATGAGCTAAACTTTGGATTCTAAAGGGAATGGCTGCCATCTGCTGGACGGCGTGCGAAATGACAAGAAAGCAATTCAAGTAAAAAAACGGGCACAACTTCAGAATACATCAGTGTTTACAACCTAAAACGTGACGTTACCATCATTCCGCGGGGATCGAAAAGTAATGTCACGAAGTGAAGGAGCACAATGTGTAACTTTGCGTGGGGACATCATGTTCAATCCCATCACGGAAACTGGGCCAGGAGCAGTAACGCAGCCTCTATAAATAGTGCATGCCTGCTGCTCATGGCTTCTCCATGTCTCGCTGCTGACTTGTGCCGTCTCTGGGTTCCTATCAGCTTGAGTCTTGCCAGGTCTCTGCAATCAATCAAATAGGCTTTGCCAATCTACAGTCAAAGAGTTGGCCATTAGCAGGGTCAAAGCCCAACCTATCCTCCACCTGAAAAACAGTCCCACCACCAAGCATTGCATTTCCCTGTCACACGTTGAGCTTCTAAAGACATATTACATTTTAAAGTGACTTCCTAATGAGATAAGGAAACGGTTGCTCACTGAGAACCTACTGTCATTTTCTTTGGATTACAGTCTAATTCCATAAAGTAGGCATTTAATTCCGTCGTATCACGTGTTTCTCTCTTGTGATTTCGTTTCCCATTCAACAATGCAGCTGCTTGTTTATTAATTTATTTCACATGAGAACTTTCTGTATTTCTCACACTTCTTTATCTGAAGTGATTTTCTCATATCACACACACCCAAGTCACTGTGACTACCAACATGTGCCCTGCTCTGACTTAACTCCATTTTCTTCTTGGGAAGCCCCGAGTGTCAGATAAACATAGAGATCTGCCCTCACTCAGAGTGTAAGCAGGAGAACTCCCGATTCATTGTTCAGTTTGATTTGACTCCGGGGTCTGTGCTTTCTGTCACAAAAGCTACTGCAAGGGACCCAGTCTTTTTTTTTTTTTTTTTCCCTGCCACGTTAAAGGTACTTTATTAACACTTTTCACTTGGATCGTCCACCATCACTTACTGAAAAATCCTCCTCCTCACTCACAATCTCGCCCTGCTCTTGTTTTCCCTTTTTACGTGGGAGTTAGGTTAAAGACCCCAGACGCCGAGAGAGAAGCCACAGAGATGCCAGCGACCCTGCCCTTGCTCAGTTCTTCATTTGTATAGCAAAAGAAAGCGGCCTCGGCTGTTTGGCCATCGCTATTCTGCCATAACCTATTCACAGAGCTGGGCATTCGCCATTCATCGTCATTGAAAGAAACTCTGTTTACTTTTTGGAATTTTTGATTTTCTCTGCAGTGTCACAAGGCAGTGAACCAGAAAGTCTGAACTCGATAATCGTCTGTGTTAGATCCACATCCATTCGCGTTCTCTTTCTTGATGAAACATGGGAAATACTTTAGCTTTGGGCCACTTTATCATCTCTTTTACAGTCTGAAAATGAAATCTGTGTCCTATCCAAAAGGTAAAATATCCATATTCTGAATTAAAAGCCCATTTTAAGTGCTAAAAAAAATCTATGAATTTAGAAAAAGTCATTTACATGTTCTTCAAAAAAAGAAATCACCAACATAACACCCTTAAAATGCTAACAATTTTTAAATTTCAAACATTGTGAGTTTGGGTTACTGTGTCTCTAAAATAGATAAAATGTATCCTAGGCATAGATTTGAGTATTAATCCAGGAGGAGAAAAAAAAGGACAGTATGATGTTTTCTGTGATCAAATTTCTGTATTTAAAATATGGAGCAGATTGAATTTTGAGCTCAATAGCACCACCTAGTGGAAAGAAGCCAGAAATGCTGTAGCTTCTCATTACGTGCATGGTCTGTGGAATTGCAGCTTTTCCGTGTCTTTCAATAACTAATACTAGGATCAAAAGGAAGGGAATGGTGAGAATGCCCTCAAAACAAGTGTTAACTTTCCACAATACTGATTTTTGTTAAATATAACTGATACTACTTACGCCAGATTTCAATCTGATTATTAAAAAAAGGTAAAGTATCTAACCTTGATCTGTTGCTATCCAAATCCTCATAAGCCATTGACAAATGTTCTTTACTGGGTGTCTTAGTGATATATACATATACCACTTGTACACCTGGTGCCCATGGAGGTCAAAAGAGGGTGTCAGAATCCCTGCAACTGGAGTTACAGTTCTGAGTCATCATGTGGGTGTTAAGTCCTTATAAAGCAACAGGTGCTCCTAACTGAGCCATCTTTCCATTGCTGTCCCTCTGTTTCTATTACTGCTGTTTCCTAACCTGCCCTGGAAATCCAATTGGTGTTGTGTTCACTTCTATACAAATCCAGTCTCCCTGTTATACTACACAAATGCCACTCATTGTACAGGGGAGTATTGAAACTATCCTCAAAGTTAATTCTGGGTAGTGGTAAGACCAAGACACAGTAGGGAGACTACTAACTTTTTGATAACATGGCCCGAGGAAGAAAACCCCTTTTGGAAACATGTTATTTATCCCTGATAAGCAACTGAAGTCAAGAAAAAAGAAAGAAAAGGAGAGAGGAAGGAAGGAAGAAAGGAAGGAAGAAGAGGTTCCAAAAATGATTGAAAACATATAACTATGTACTGTTCATATTTTGTAGACTGTAATCTACTATAATCCACCTGCTCAAAGATGACCTGAAAAACTCCACTGCTTTATTTACCATACCTCCTCTTCTCCCTCCTCTTTTTCTCCCTCCTCTTTTTCTCCCTCCTCTTTCCCTTCTCCTTTTCCCCCTCCTCCTCCTCTCCCTCCTCTTCTTTACCCTCCTCCTCTTCCTTCTCCTAGTGTGGGAAGTCCTTCTGCCTATGTGTTTCTTTTATTGGTTAATAAAGAAACTGCTTTCAGCTAATGGCTTAACAGAGTAAAGCCAAGTTGAAGAAGTAGCAGAGTCAGAGCGAAGCCACCACTGGGGACAGATGAATTGGAACTTTGCCGGTAAGCCACAGCCACATAGCAATACACAGATTAATAAAAATGGGTTAGTTTAGGACATAAGAGCTATCCAATAAGAAGCTAGAGATAATAGGCCAAGCACTAATTTAATTAACACAGTTTTTGTTAAAAAAAAAACAGCCTCCTTCAACACCCTCCTCCTCTTCTTCTGTCTCTTCCTCCTCCTCCTCCTCATCTCTCTCCTCTTCTTCCCAATCCTATTTCCCCCTCCTCTTCTTCTTCCTCCTCTTCCTTCTCCTCCTTTTCTTCCTCCTGCTCTTCTCTCTCCTCTTCTTCTCCCTCCTCTTCTTCCCCTACCTCTTCCTCTTCATCTTACCTCCAGCAATTCCTCCTGGATCAAATCCCTGGATGTTTGGACAGAGATTGCCCAGGACAGAGGTTGAATTACAAAGATCAGTGCCTGGCTAAAATCTCTACTATGTATTGTGATTAAAAAGTAAATATTCTAGTAAACTGCTGAAATTTGGTGATTATTTATATTTTCAAAATAACACAAACAATCCTGATAGGATGAAATAAATTTAAAATATATGGCAAAATTCATAAATACATTAATGCAATAAACAGAAACCATTTTTAGTATACTAAAGCAAAGAAGTGGAAGTATTACTTAGTCCTCAGGGCTGTACAATTCCCATGGCCCCTGAGAGTGATTCATATTTTATGTGACAAGAGACTTTCTGACACACTGACTAAACAAAGGTCACAGTCTGATAATATTTAACTTCCCTTACATCAGCTTTTACATCTATAAAATCATGTAAATAATATCTCCGCGAACCTAAAATTATTTTTTGTTTAATGATCAAAGAAGCTTTTCTGATTATAAAATCTATGTCTACAGATAGAGTGGCAGAAAATAATCCCAATGTGAATGACCTGCAATGTATAAAGTTATCTCTCTAGGCTAAAAGGAATATAATGTGGGGATAGAGATAAAAAGGCAACCTTCTATGGAATCAGTATGCAAAGGAATAGGATGCATTTAGTACATATGCAAATAACCACAGAGTGGATCGGCGAGACCTAGGCTTTATTGTGTTTAATACTTAACCAGTTTAAGTCTGTTTCTTTTTCTCCTGGGATTGGAAAAATTGCTACCATTTGCAATGTCATCAAGGATCTGAAGCATATGGAGATGGTGAAACTTATAATATAGTTTATTCTATCACACTAATTAAATATCTGTGTACCAGAGATACAGAACACTGAGTGTTGCTGTCAAAAATGAGTAATGGAACGACAAGATCTCTCCCCCCAGCTTATAAAGATGATGTGTGTTTTCCCCTTTGGATTTCTCTAAATCTTCAGTTACTTGAATCAACATCACAATAATCATTTTAGTGGGATGCTGTTGGATTATTCCACACTATAGGTTTTAGAGAAAGTTTTAAATTTCTATGGAATCAGTGAGTGACTTTCTCCTTCTTTCTCTTCTTTCTTGTCTTACCAATTGCCACCTTTATAGGACCTCAAATCTTCATGCTAACTCACCAGAAAGTTCCCCAAATGTTTAGCTCTGATCATGAAATAAATGGAAGTGAGCAAAAAGTAAAAAATAGAACAACACTTGATTACCTACTACATAACGGACCTTGTGGTAGAAAAATAACTGTGTCTCCAGAGCGCATCATGGTGGGAATTATTGTTGAACTAATAACACGGAGACTAAGAATAATTAATGCAGACTTAATAGATGCCAGCACAGTATTAGCCACTGTCTTGAAGTAGTAAAGATTGATAAAGGTTCATCACAAAGAAATGGTAGAAGAACTAAAGAAACAATGTTTGGTTAAATTTGATATATGTGCATAACATTAATTTAGTATTAACCAAATAAATTATATGTGGTAAATCTTTCTGTGTCACACCAGCCAGCTCCCAAACAATGCACAGAGATTCATTATTATAAAAGCTTGACCTTAGCTTAGGCTTGTCCCATTAGATCTTATAACTTAAATTAATCTACTTATATTAACCTACATTTTGCCTTGTGGCTTTTTTTTTTTACCTTACTTTCATCTTTTACCTCCTATTTCGTCTCCATCTGCCTGGCAACTTCATCCCTTTTTCTTCCCAGAGTTCTCCTCCTCTTTCTTTCTCTCCTTGGAAATGCCACCTATACCCCTGTCTAGCTATTGGCAGCTTTTTATTATACCAATCAGAACAACTACTGCAGCACGAATCTAATTGGTCTTAATAATAAAAACCCGAAGTCAGATATAGGGGTAAATACTGAAAGATCAGAGAAGCAAAACAGTCAGTCACTAGTTCTTACCTCTACTGAATCCTCAGACAGAATGGGCAATCCTTTCTCTAGGAATCCTCAGACTGAATGCTGTCGCTAACGAAACCTCTGTCTAAATGCTGATCTCCTGTCTCCTCTTGCTTTATGTTACTCTCTCTGCCCAGTCATATCACTTCCCATCTCTAATTCCCTAGTGCTAGAATTAAAGGTGTGAATAAGAATCACTTGGATCTTTCTCTCTTTAAAATAATTCAGTCTTATGTAGCCAGGGAGGCCTTGAACTCGGAGATACATCTAGCTCTGTCTTCTGAGTGCTGGGATTAAAGATGGTGCCACCATTGCTTGGCCTCTACGGCAAACTAGTATGGCTAGCTCCACACTATGAACATCAGGCAAACTTTATTTGTTTAAGCACAAACAAAACATCACCACAAACTACATCTTCACACAGTTTACAAATATTCCACGACAATTATGTTAGTTTTTCATTGAAAAATCAGCAATTAAGAATATTTTCTTAGAAAAAAAAATCCTGTTCTGGCAACATTCTAAACAAATTCGTTACTATTGTGGTGACAAAACATCCCAACAAATAACCAGCCTACAGCCACCACTTTACTATACCAGCATAGTACCTAAGCAGAGTAGATGTGGCCTTTACCCACAGATAAGTGTAGTCCACACTCTTCATTAAAAAAAAATTATCGGGGCTGGAGGGATAGCTCAGTGGTTAAGAGCATTGCCTGCTCTTCCAAAGGTCCTGAGTTCAATTCCCAGCAACCACATGATAGCCCACAACCATTTGTAATGAAGCCTGGTGCCCTCTTCTGGCCTGCAGGCACACATATGGACAGAATATTGTATACATAATAAATAAATAAATATTTTAAAAATTCTCTTTGAAACAAATAAGCCATTGTAGAGAACCACAACCAATAAAAATGCAGAATTGTAGAGCCCAGACCCAACTGATACATCTACAACTACAACAAAACTCCTGCACGTGCTGTGGAATAATCCTTCTGCATGCTGTGAATATGTATTACTCTCATTGGTAAATAAAAAGAAATAATTGGCCTATAGGAAGACAAAATAAAGCTAGGTGAGAAAGCCAAACTAAAAATGCTGGGGGGAAGAAGAGCAGAGGCATAGAGTCGTGAACCAGCTGCCCAGGAAGCAAGACATGTTAGAGGACAGGTAAAGCCATGTGCCACATGGTAATACATAGATTAAAAAAAGTGAGTTAAATGTAAGAGCTAGTTAGTAATAAGCCTGAGCTATTGGCTGAGCATTCACAATTAATATAAGCCTCTGAGTGTTTATTTAGAACCAGGCATTCGGGACAGGAAAACTCTGCCTGCATGCACTTAAAGCTCAAGAACCATTGCTGAAGAAAAGGTGGACAGGCTGTAAGAACCAGAGGAATTAGAAGTTTTCCTATGAGAATGTTTCTCCTAGAAATGTCAGAGCACCTATTCCAATGAAGTCTCACCAACACGGCTGTCTAGACATGTCTTTAGAAAGGTAGGCACAATAGACATGCTAACATGGACAGGCTGGGAGGGGAACAGGGCAGAGGGGATATTGCTTAGGAGGTTTCAATCCTAGAAAAAATTATAGTCAACTAAGAAAAAATGAGTAGTAGTCCCCCCTCAGGGAAAAGCTTGCAAATTGGTTAACCAATACCAAATGAATAATCTTAGCAAGTTATATTTATATATCTCAGAACTCATAAACACACATACACACACACACTACCATCACCACCACCATTACCATCACCAAAAAGAACAACAACAAAAATAAAAAGAGACTATGAGTTGGAAGAAAACAAGGGTGAGGATGCATAGGAATTTGGAGGGAGGAAGGGAAAGGTGGAAATGATATAATTATATTGTAATCTCAAAAAAAAATTCATTAAGAAAAATAAACCTAGAAGGGAAAGAGTTTTAGTTCTGCACACGGTTGCCGAGTACACAACCAAATGAAAGCCAGAGTGACGGAAGCTTGCAACCACGAAGTCACACCACAGTCAGGAACAGAGAGAGACTGGGGATGCTTATGTCTTTGCTTGGCTGATTGTGCTCGGCTCGTGTTCTCCACTCATACTTTTCAGGAGGCCCGCCTAGGGAATGGTACTACCTACAGAGGGATGAATCTTCCCACATTTAAGACAATCCTCTACTGATAGACCCACAGCCCGACCCAATGTAGGCAAGCCCTCATTGAGACTCATTCCAAACAATATTAGGTTTTGTCATAATCATCATAAATAGGAACTCATAAATATCACTGACTTAAAATTCCTACAACTTCTCTGCAAGTTCTTTATTATTATAATATCATATATTGATCATAAATAAATTTCATGAAGTACATTTATAAATATTATTAATAATGTATTGATAATAAGAATTTATTATTGATTTGTTAACAATAAAAATTTATTTCTATTACTATATAAACATTTTAATATATGATGCTATATATTATTATATATAATATAAAAGTTACCACAAATATTTTTAACTCCAAATTCAAAAGTCTCTATTTAGGGACTTATCCTAGAAAAATTATCATCATCATCACACACATACACAAATATTTATAAACTCATACCCACAGTAATGTATTTTTAATACTAGTTTTTATCTCAAATTTAAATAATTGAATTATATCATATTGATTATCTATAAAATTTGACAGTATCTAAGGTTAAGAGGGTGCCAGTGGTCTAGGTTGCATTCAAGTGCCATACCGTCACTGGGGTCATGCTGATCTTGGTGTCCTGCGATGCCAGCTATGGCCCTGATGACATCTGGCCCCAGACCGCTGTGAGGGATCATGTCTGGGTCTACATTGATGTCTATGGCCTGTATTTCCACCAAAGGCCACACAGATGCCCAGGATCTGTGCCACCACCTGTGTTCATGTTTGTGCCCGAGGGCCATGATGCTTACCGAGGCCATACAGACCTGAGTGACACGTGCTGCCAACAAGCACCATGGTGTTCTATGGGCAGAGTCACAGCCAGAGCCATGTCTAGGTCTGTGGCCCAGCTGCAACCAGGGTCTGCATTGATGTCTAGGTTCCTGTGGTCAATGAGGGCTGTGCGGATGCCCAGGGTCTCGTCCACCACCTAGAGCCATATAAAGGGCCACGTGCACTGCCAGGGCCATAAGTATCTGCGCATCCTGCACTGCCATCTGAGGCCATGATGTCGTCCAGGCCTGAGTTGCTTCCAAAGGCTGTGCCTGGGTCCATGTCCCTACCATATCCCAGTCTGTGTTGATGTCTGTGACTCCAGTTACCACAGCAGACAATGAGGATAGGGCTGCGGGGAGTTGATCCCGCTCCTTACTGGCTACAGCACTAGGGAAGATTGGCCCTGACCCTCACCAACTGCAGCACTCGAGAGAGGGTTCTCTGAACCTTGCCTGGACAGCACAGTGTAGCTGACCCCATTGGCACGGGTGCAGGTTAGCCCTGAAGGCAGGAGAGTGGGAGACCTAGCCCCGCTATCTATCTGTCAAGAGGTGGCATGGGCAAGGGAGAGATGCTTCCCTTGCCCATCACCCTCGCCCCTCACCACATGCCACCGACTGCAGGTGGGAAATCTCGTCGCGGGTCACACGAGTGGGAGAGATGACCCTGACCTTCACTGGCTGCAGCACTCGGGAGAGTGGGCCCTTCGCCTCTCTTGGGCAGCACACTAGAGCTGACCCTGTTGGCGAGGGCACAGGTGTGCAGGCCCTGAGGGCATGAGAGGAAAGCTGACTCAGCCCTATCAGTCTGCCCTGTGGTGGCATGAGTTAGGAAAAGATGTCCACCCACACACATACCTTGCCACCTGCGGCAGTCATGAGAGATGGTACTGCACCTTGCCTAGGTAAAACAGTAGAGTTGGCCCTGGTGCTGTGTACCCAAGGACGTGAGAACTGGACCAGGACAACCGGCCCTGCTCCTTACCGCATGCTTCATTGGGTGAGCTAGCTGGGCCATCCCAGCTACCTCCCAGGCCCAGAACCAGGTCTATGACTTGGTCAACCCCAACATCCACCTGGTCTATGAACTACTGGATAATGTGAAGGAGGCTGACCTACAAATCCAAAGCTATGGGACTTTCATGACACAAGGCAACAACTGGATATTCAAGAGGAGTTCCAGTGAGGGCAGACTATCAAGTGTGTAACAGAAGCCAGAGACATCGAACCAGACCAAGTAAGGAGGCACCGACTAAAGGATGTACCATGTGACCCACTGTGTCATGCTACAGTTTCCATGCTGAGACTTTTTTCTTTTTTGTTTTGTCTGTTTTTATTTTTTGTTTTTCTATTAAATTTTTTGCAAAGAGGGTAAGGTTGCAAGGGCAGAGGGTGATGAATGGGATCAGGATACATGATGTGAAAATCACAAAGAATCAATTTTTAAAAATTAATGGTACTGAAGATTATTTAACAGCATAGGAAAATGTTCAACATATAATAAGTAAAACATATTATTATAATATACAATATGAATATCACTGTTGTATGTATAAATAATAAGATGCTATATATTACAAAACACACATGTGATCATCTTGAGAGAGTTTTACTCAAGGTCAATCCTTTGACTCCTAATTCCCAGACTGCAGGGATGTTTAGCATGCTTTTATTTGTTTATTAATTGTAGGCTAGAGCTCATAAATTACAGGCATGGCTAAAAGAATTTCTCAATGATAGGAAATAGGTTGCATTTATTTTCAGAGCTCCATCCCATCCTCACCTTGAAATATTGGCTGGAGTACTGCCAAACCACAGGCATAGCCATGTACCCAATAATGGCCAGTGCTTTTAATTTCAAGCTATTTATTATACTAAGTTTAGGCAAAACAAATGATGACTGAAGGGATACCTAGACAGATTGTAGTTCTGGCAGAAGGGATAAAGAACAATATGCTTTCTTTTTTAGACTGCAGAAAACAATCCCAAATGACACTATAAAACTGGACTGAGAATGATATTGCTGTTTCTTCCGTGGTTAGGATGCCACTACCCTATGGTTAATTTGGAAACTCATCCCCATTTGTGCCACTCCTCTGTGGCTGAGGTCTGAATCAGCCGCACACAAGCACCTTGGCTTCTTAGAATATAAATCGTTACCCGCGGTGACTATTGGACACAGGGAATTGTGAGAATACGGTGTGAGTTTGCCATCTCTTCAAACCAGGCCTTGTGAGAGCAAGTGCTTGCATAGCTAATTCTGTTTCCTTGGCAATCCAACTGCTTGACAACACAAGACCTATAAACAGAATTATTCCAATATTCACCTTTTAAGGCATATTTTCTCCTAAAATAATGAAACTGTCCCTGATAGAAGCACAAATATGCTCACTTTGTCCATGAACTGGGAAGTCAAAAGTCTCCTCAATTATCGCATTCATTGCTCGTTTTTCAGTTCAGGTAGTCTTTACTTTCATATTGCACAGACTAAAGGAGCAAAGACCAAAAGCAACCCAAATAGGAACCAGAAAAAAAAAAAAGTCAACATGCAAGAAATAGAGGTGCCTGGTGAAGTCATTTCTATAACTAGTCATGAAGCCTTGGTCAAACTTGACTGTTGTCCTCGTCTACATTTTAAAAACTGATTATATTGAATTTCTGTATTTATTTTGTGGGGGAGGAGGTAAACACAAGACACAGTACATATTTTGTACATCAGTAGATCAAAGTTCTTTACCTAGTGGCTTGGCCCAAAGCTTATTTCTTATTATTTTTTTTAATTTCACTATATAGTTAGTTGGAGGCAATTTAGTCTTATAATCTCTAGGCATAATTTTCCCCCGTTTTCTTTGTATTTTTTTTACCCCTCCTTGGATAAATAAAATAAATACCTTCAGTGAAAGTGACTATTAACCTGGAATACACCTACAAAATTAAAGGCCTTGGACTGATCAGTGGTGTTGCACACCTTTAATCCCAGCTCTCGGGAGGCAGAGGCAGGAGAATCTCTGTGTGTTCAAGGCAAAGCTGGTCTACAGAGCTAGATCCAGGACAACTAGGGCTGTTATACAAAGAAAACGTGTCTCAAACAAAACAAACAAAAAACAATCACAGGCCTTGCAAATGTCTAGCAATTTTCCAGATTGAAACAAGAAATTGAATCAAGGCAGAAGCAAATGAAGATTCTTCTTTGCGGAACGTAACCAGCCTTAGCAAGTCAGCATTTTCAGGCTGAGTCATCTTAGACATGGTCGCATAATTATTTTACTTTCATTTATGCGTATATGTATGTCTACCTATGAGTCTGAGTGCATGTGGGTTCCTCTAATCTCTTTGAATGGGACACCAATGAGGCTTCCAAGAAATGACTCTGGTCTTCAGCAAGAGAAACAAACACTCTTAACCATTGAACCATCTTTGTAGGTCCAATAATATATAAGCCACAAGTCAGAGTAAGCGGAGGAAGTAAAAACAACTTCAGGTATAAGAATTTTCAAAAACAATAACAAAAAAATGAAAACATAAAATAGTCAAGTAGAAAAGACAGAATCAAATAAATTAGCAAAGACCAAGAGAATTAAGAAAAAGACGGGTCACAATTACATATAATAAAGAATTTAAAGAAATAAAAAGCGTAGCAAATAATAAAATTAGCTGTGACTGAGAAGGAAAGTATTGATTCAATTCAGAGTTGAAGATTTGAAAACATTCCAAATGAGCTAAGACAAAACATGTATGTAAGTAAATACATATACACACATGTGTAGTCAGGCTTTCTTTGGACCACCAGCTCCCAAACAATGACATGGAGACTTCTTATTAATTTTGAAAGTTTGGTCTTAGCTTAGACATGCTACCAATTAGCTCTTAAAATTTAACCCATGAATATTAATCTACATTCTGCCACAAGGCTCATTATTTCTCGTCCATCCTGTGTGTCTGACTCCCTCCACCTCACGCTGGCAAATTTCCCCTCTTTTCTTCCCAGAGTTCCTATCTCTTCTCAGAACTCCTGCCTTTCTTCTCCTGTCTAGCTATTGGCCATTCAGCTCTTTATCAGAAGTGCCTTGGCAGGGACACATTTTCACCGTGTACAAAAAGACTATCCCGACACATACATGTCTGAAAAAAAGTTAGGATGATGAAAGAGAGTGATGCATAATACACATAACATATCAAATCAAATTAAAATAATTTTTAGGTTACATAATAACCAATGAGATTCATGATGGCATTTCATATACATGTATTATTATACTTTGTTCTTATTTTTCTGCACTGCTCTTTCTTGATTTATAATCCCTCTGACTAGCTCTTTTCTTATCCCCAAAGTTTTCTCCCTCTCCTTTATTTTATCACGTGTTCTGTTAGCCCCTCTATTTCTCCTTCCTTAGTTTCTTCCTCTACACCCACAGCCATCTTTCTAGTCCTGTGACCTGCACACCCTCTCCTATCACCCCCACACAAGTAAACACACATTTACTCACACACACACATTCATAGTTTTCTCAATAACCCAGACTCAGTCAAATAACATATGTTTTCTTTTAGATGAAGAACTTAAAGTATGTTCTATTTGTCTGAGTCTGGCTTATTTCGATGAACACGCTGATGTCCAGCCCCACCCACTTTTCTACAGATGCTGTGATTTCATTGAGCCTTACAACTATGTCAAATTTCACTTTATGCGTGTAGTATATGATGCTGATCTTTTTATCTAGTGACAGACATGTAGGTTGTTTCCTTTCCACAGCTATGGTGAATGCTGAGGCAGTCAACACGATGTGCCGGTGTCTCTGCTGTGCGCTGGAGTCCTTGGGGTAGATACCCAGGAGGGGCATAGCTGGGCTGGTTGTAGTACCATCTTCAGCTTTTCCACACTGATTTTCACAGTGGATGCGTAAGTTTACATTCCCACCAGTAGTGAATTATATGATGCCCCTCTAGCTACATCTGTTGTTGATTTTCTTCACTGTAGCCATTCTGACTGGGCCGGGGTCGGCGTCTTGAAGCAATTTTGATCTGCAATCACCTGTTGGCTACAGATGCTGACTGCTTTTATAAAATACTCAGTGGACATTTGCGTTACTTTTTTGGAAAAGTGTCTATTCGGACTCATGCCAAATTGAATATGGGAACAATCATGAAGCCTCAACCCTAAAGAATGCTGAGAGCTGGATAAATAGTCTTTCTCCACCCTGAAAACAAACTTACATACAATTAAGATTATATAGACTGAGCAGGTGAGTGCATATGTATATACACCTATTCATGCAACAACAACTAAGGAATAAAGATGCCATGAATTTGAAATAAGGAGGGAGATGTGGAATAAGTTGCAGGGATGAAAAAGGAGGGAGAAATTATTTGATTATATTGGAATCTCAAAATGAAAGAAAAAGAAAGAAAATTATCTATTCAGTTTGTTAGGCCATTTATTGATTGTGTCTTTTAGTGTTTAATTTTTGCAGTCCATTTTATACCCTGAGCATCTATGTTGGTAATCATGAAGTGTCTTATTTCGTGCTTGTCTTGAATGCCTCTATTATTTCCCCATCAATTTTAAAAGACAAATTTGCTGGATGGTAGTCAATTATTTTCAGGGCTTGAAATTTGTCACTCCAGAATTTCCTGGAGTTCTTGCTGCTGATGAGATGTTCAGTGTTATTTTGTTTATGCTGCACTTGAAGATGAGTTGATATGTTTCCCTCCTAGCTTTGACTATTTGCTCTGGCTTTGTGTCTTTTGGCATCTTGATTATAATATGTCATAGGAGAATTCTCCCTTGGTAATGTCGTTTGAAGTTCAAAACACATCTTGCGCTTGAGTGTTTATTTCTTTCTCTGGGTTGATGAAATGCCTTTCTATAATTTCATTGAACAGATTATTTATGCCTTTAATGCCTATCTCAGCTCTTTCTGTCTTGTTGACTCTTAGATTTATTTGGTCTTTTGATTGTTCGATTAAATCCAGAGATCTTGGCTCTTTTGCTCATGCATTTTCCCCTTATCGATGTCTGAGGTAATATTTTGCCAGTCTTGTCCTCCACCCAGTATTCTTCCTTCTGCTCAGTTGACTGCATTTGTTTTGTTCTATTTGGATTTGATTCAAAATTTCATCTTCCTTGCTGCCTTGTTTGTCCGTTTGCTCTGCTATCCATATTGTTAGGCTTTCCATCCATTTTGCTGACTTTTTCCTCTTCATTGTTGGCTTCTCTTACCATACCTTCAGTTGAATTCATTTCCTTGTCTGTATCCTCTTTCATGCCCTTCAACATTTTACCAGAAAACTTAAATTCATCTTGTTCTTTCTCTTTTACAGCATTTTTGAATTCAGTAATTAGAGAGTTGTAATCTGGGCATCCTGCTGTCTTGCTGTTTTACATTTCTTGGGCCTCCGGGCTGTGATTTTCACATCTCGTGGGTGTTGTGAATCTGGGTTTTATTTAGCGATCTTCTTATTGAGCAGCCCAATCTGTGAGGCACACAGCCCCAGGTGTCACTCGTAAGGAAAAACAAGCTGCTACTGGCACACTGATTCTGGACATTTTTCCTGTAGAACTGAGACAATAAATTCTCTTGTTGAAGCCACAAAGTCTGTTGATCTTTGTCATGGATGCCCAACCAAACTGTGGTCCAAGAATAGAAAGCATTTCTCTATTGAAAGAATGAAATTGTGTACAACATATCAGCAACACTGAGTTGAGGAAAGTGCTGGAGTGTCCCAGAGACAAATTGTATAGAAAGATGCTAAAATCTATCCATGTGCTCTCAATACAGATCAGGGAACTAAAGGCAAAATGTCTGCCTGGATTTTTCTCCTGGCTAGATGACAAAATCTTCTTCAAACCAAGCATGATACTTACCATCCAGTGTGCCAGTCACCTACAATATGAATCTTTTAAAAGAAAACTTGTCAGAGTTGTTAAGTGTGGGGTATCAAGAAGCCCACATCTTAAAACCAGTTTCTTTACTCTGAATCTTATAAGAAGATCAAGAAGAGTAGAGATATTTGAAGAGATGGTGGGGTGTTTCTAGAATTCACCAAATTACTTCATGAATTCAGAAAACACAATTTAAACAAGAAAGAAAAGACCTAATGAATAGGTGTGGGAATAGAAGAATAAGACACTGATTAGACTCACAGATATATATATANAATAAGATAATTATCAGACTAGCTGATGCATTCTTAGAAGCTAAAGCAGAAGGCCAGAAGGCAGACAATAGATACAGACAAAGAAAGTATCTTGAAAGTGCTGAGAGAAAGTGCCAGCTAATCTACTGTCAAATACCCAGTAATGCTTTCCAAAACTTTAGACAGATAATATTGTGCGATTAAAAAAGAATTCAGGTAATTAAATCCATCAGTCCCTCACCAGGAAACATATCTAAAGTAGACTTTGAAGGGAGAAAATCGAAAAGAGGTAATGGTGAATGGATGAAATGGTAAGTAAAAGGAAATCAATGATATCAAAATAAAAGGACAATGATATCCATCATGTATCAACAAACTAAAAATTCTAAAAATATATATTTAGCCACATATCAAAGTGGCTAAAACGATGGAAGAGCCAAACTGGCTGGGATCATTTAGGAACGTAGAATATGGACAGGGAACAAAAAGGAATAAAAGTTCCAGCTTGTGAAGCATATGTCCTAAATCCCTCTTTTCTTAAGCATTAATTTAAGAATCATTAATTCAAGAATCTGTCCCACCTGTGTGGTAACATATAAAGACAAGCACTAAAAGTTTTTAATCAATGAATGAACACATAATAATAATAATAAGTAAACAAGTTTATTAACTCAAAAGAAAATATGGAAGAAAAACTAAGCAAAAGAACATATTATATACAAAGCCCAGAGAGAGAGAGAGAGATGAAATATGTCCTTATATTGTAATAATCACTGATTAAAATAATTTATCTGATCATTTTTTTTAATTCAGCTTAATGTTACTTTTAAACAGACACTTGAGTCTCAAGAGATGGCTCAGTGTTTAAGAGCACTGGCTGTTCTTCCAGAGGGCAACTTACAACCATCTGTACCTCCAGTTCCAGGGGATCTGATGCCCTCATAGGGCCTCTGTGGGCTCTGCACACATGTGGTACACAGACATACATTCAGGCAAAACACCCATTTATGAAAAATAATACAATCATTTTGAAAAATACCCAAAACCTATGAACAAGAAAAGAACAAAAGTTAGAAATGAAAGAAACCATGAAGTATAATGGCAACATATCTTATCCTTTCTTACTATAGCGTTTTCAAGTTCAAATGGCTTCTCTCCTCATTGCTCTCATTTAAGGGGAAACAAGATCTCATGTAGCTCAGCTGCCCTACTGACTACTGACCTACAAGTTCTGATTCTCCTGCCTCTACCTTCTAAGTGCCAAAATTTCACATATGGACAAACACTATGCAGTCCCTCCAAACTGTTCATTTAGTTTTTTTTAAATTGTGTTTGTATGTGCTGTCTTAGTTACAGTTACTATTGCTGTTATGAAACACATGACCAAAGCAACTTGGGGAGGAAAGGTTTTATTAGGCTGGGGGTTGTTCTTTAACTATAATGATTGGCTTATTCAAAAGGGCTATTACCAATAATTGGCTGGAGAGTGGTTGCCAGATCATTTGAGGTAAGGGAAAACATCTGAGGGTTACGTTGCCCCTTTTCCAGGGCTTAAGTAAAAACGTCAGTAACTGAGTCAACACCTAAGTGTAATCTTGCCCCTATTCAATAACAGTTCTTTTTGGAGAACATTCACAAGGACTCAGGGAGATGATGGAAAGTTCCCAACATTTCAGTACGTGTGTGGACAATTGTTAGGTCCTTGGTTCCCAGGGGATGGGGGGACATTACTGAGACTGAGAGTTGTCAGAAATGGCTTCAGAGTTCCACAATATCACTATTCATTATCAAAAGAACTTAGAAAAGTAACTAGAACAGGGCAAGGAGCTAAAGACAGGAGCTGATGCAGAGGCCATACAGAGGTACTGTTTACTGGCTCGTTCCCATGACTTCCTGGGCCTGCTTTCTAAAATAATAATAATAAGCCTACCAACCAAGGAAAGGTACCTCTACAATGAGCTGAGCCCTCCCCCATTAATCATCAATTAAGAAAACGCCCTACAGGCTTGTCAGCAGCTGAATCTCATGGAGGCATTTTGTTAAATGAGGTACTCTCCTCTCAAATAAATTTAGCGTGTGTCAAGTTGATGTAAAACTATCCAGCATACATAAATGATTAAAACTATACATGTTAGATGGAGTGTGCAGAAAGAAAGGGGAGAGGGAGGTAATAGAGTGGGGTGGAGAGAGGGAAGGTAGGGGAAGGGGAGCAGACTGAAAAGGACAGAGAGAAGAGGCATTGACTACGTTGACTGGAAAGCAGGTTTTTGTTTCCACCAGTTCACACCACCAGAGGGCGCCAGAGGACAAGCTATTAAACAGCAAATGAACATTTGCAGAGTCTGAAAATCATAGAAAATCTCTTCAACCTTTGCACAGTATATCTGGTTTGTGTTCATTATTTCTAATTTATCTAAGTCAATGAAATATAAGAGCCCAAGCCATAATGCCTGGGTACTTTGGTAAATAAAGGAATAAAAGTGGAAACTAAGAAAACCAATTACATAACTCTATAGTGACTTTACATACTACACCAAATTAAAAATATATTCATAGACTAAATAAATCTTCTAAGATGCCCAATTACTTTTGACATGAATTGAATATATTTGGCTCTTTCTCCTAAAATTTTTTTTTGAGCTTGTGTTCTTGGGTACCTTGAGGTCATGAATTTCTTTTGTGAATTCTAGACACACTTGTTTCATCAGATGTTACCTAACTGCCAAATCTTTACAGCTAAGGCTGGAAGAAAGGAAAAGGGTATTGCAGTAGAGGTCAGAAGCACATGGAATTCTTCCCTGTCGCAGAGATCTGTCGGTGGCAGCTGTGCTGACATGCCTTGTCCTTTGGGGTTGGGCTATCATTCCCTGGCCTTTTTAAATCTGTATCCCCCCCCCCCCCCCCCGCCACCTGTCCCTTAAATGTCCCAAGAATTGCCTCCAGTTCTGATTTTTGGTAGTCCTGTATTAAAGAGTTTTTTCCTCCTATCACTCTGACTCCTCCAGGTATCACTTGTGAAATAAGCAAACACACATAGACACACACACACACACACACACACACACACTTCATTAATCATGCCTATGTATTTATTTTCATTCAAAGATCAGAGGACAGCTTGCATGAGTTAGTTCTGTCTTTCCACCATGTTTGTCCTAGGGATCCAACATGGGTCACCAGGCCTGGCAGCAAGTACCTTTAACCTGCTGAGCCATTTTGCCAGACCCACTGCTTCATTTAAAATACGACTTAGAGTATTGTCAGCGAGTGTTCCCAGACTAGGTAGTCCAGGTTTTGGTGTCTAATTTGATGGGTTAAATAAGTCTATTTAAACAGCAAAGCAGCAATGATTTTCACTTATGAGCAAAGCAAAAGTACAGGCCAGACACATTTCAAGTCGTGAAGGGAACTTACTCAATAGGAATGGGTTGCCATTTGGAGTTTTCTTTTCCTCTTTCTTTCTTTTTCTTCCTGTCTTTCTTTCTCTTCTTTTCCTTCCTTCTTTCTTACTCCCTTCCTTCCTTTCTCCTTTCTTTCTTTCTTTTCAGATTATAGTTACATCACGTCCCCTTCACTTTCCTTTCTCTAAATCCTCCCTCATAGCACCCCTTGTTCTCATTCACATTCAATGGCTTATTTTTAATTGTTTTTATACACACACATGCACAAACATACACACACACACACACACACACACATTCTCCTAAATACATATATATTGGAAACCCAGCAAAGTGGCCAGGCTAATAAAGTTCTTGGAGGAGAACCTAAAACAGTGGGTTTTCAATCTATGGGTCTTGACCCCTCAGGGACATATATTAGATATCCTGCATATCAGATATTTATGATTCATAACAGTAGCAAAATTATAGTATGAAGTAATAATAAAATAATTCTATGGTTGGGGGTTACCACAACATGAGTTTGGTGGTTTGCAAGTAAATGACCTCCAAAGAGAGTGGAACTCTTAGGTGTAGCCTTGTTGGAGAGGGTGTGGTCGTCTTAATGGAGGAAGTGTGTCACTGTGGAGGTGAGCTTCAAGGTCGCATATGTGCTCGAGACACACCAAGTGTTACAGACCATTTCCTGTTGCCTACAAGTCAAGATAGCTAGCACTATGTCTGCCTGCATGCTGCCTTGCTTCCCACCATGATGAACTGTAAGTAAGCCACCACAATAAAATGTTTTTCTTTATAAGAGTTGTGATGGTCATGGTATTTCTTCACAGCAACAGAAGCTGGAAGGAGCTTTATTAAAGGGTTGCAGCTTTTGGTTGAGAATCACTGACCCACAAACTCATCTTTACTAAACCAGCATAATTCCTAACCAAATTGTAAATCTGTTCCTAAACTCACAGGTAAATGTAATCATCACCCCTGATCAAGAAAACTCTTTATAGCTCAGCGGTGGTGGCACAGGCCTTTAATCCCAGCACTCAGGAGGCAGAGGCAAGCGGATCTCTGAGTTCAAGGCCAGCCTGGTCTACAAGAGCTAGTTCCAGGACAGGAACCAAAAGCTACAGAGAGAAACCCTGTCTCGAAAATCAAAAAAAAAAAAAAAAAAAAAAAGANCACAAAAACAAAAAAAAAAAAAAAAAAAAAAAGAGAGAGAGAGAGAGAGAGAAAGAAAGAAAGAAAGAAAGAAAGAAAGAAAGAAAGAAAGAAAGAAAGAAAGAAAAAAGCTCTTTATAACAGGTGGGAACCATTTCAGAAAACTACAATCAATCAACATGCAAAGTTGTGGAGCCCAGTCCCACCTGGTACATCTACAACTCTACTCCTGTAGCTAAGGCTCAGGGATCACTGCAGGAGAGGGTTCTGAAAAAAAACGATAATAGTCAGGTGAACAGGATGTTTTCTGTGAGACTGTCTCCCCTAGAGATGTGAGAAGCTATACCCACAAAGCTTCACCAACATGACTGCCTAGACATGACATGAACCAGGACACACCAGTTGAAATGCTAATGTCGGCAGGGGAAGATCAGGAGGCCTCGACCCTACACAAAGAACTAAAGACTATTAAGGAATGCTGAGATCTGAAGAAATAATCTTCCTGTAGGGCCTTCTTTTAGAGGCCCAGGAAAAAGGGAAGTTTCTCATTAAAGGGCCAAGGATGGGCAGCTTTTTGCTTTGATTGATAGGCTTGGGTTACACAAACTTTTGCTGACTCTGCACATCCTTTTATCCATAATGCATGCATCTCCAATTCTGCACAGGCATAAGGTGGAAAATATGTGATTATTCCCTAAACGTTCACTCAGAGGCTGCAGTTTGCCTTACTATGCATGAGGCTTAAGCTCCAGGTTAGAACGCTGGTCTGTTGCCCTTTGATTATGGCTATGCTCTATGATGATTTTGATGATAAAGGGATGGGGGGACTAACAATTGCTAGGGAGCTATAAGTGGTGTAGCTGCAAGCCTTTATTTAAAGAGGGGTGTGGATGCAGTTGAATGTAGGTGGGGCTTCAGGTTGCTAAGTGCATGACTGGGAAAGGAGTGGGTGTAGAGCTTAAGCCAAGCAGCGGTTGCTAAGTTACCCCTGCTCTCACCGACACTGCATTATCCCTTTTCCTTGTTATTTTTCTTTTTCCACAAAACGTGTCTCGATTTTGTGTGTGTGTGTGCTAGATGCCAACATTCCACAAGAATAAAACCCACCCCCAAACCTCGTAAACATTGTTCCTTCTCTACCAAGCAAGTGGTGCACTAAGCAGCACTTAGCAAGTATTTGCTGAATTAGTGAATCCCAATACTGCTATGACAAATCATGCAGCATGATTTTTTTTTCTTTTTGTTAACATGATTTTATTATTTTATACTTAAAATAAGTATACTGGCAACTTCTTCTGCTGCTTCTTCCTCTTCCTCCTCCTCTTCCTCTTCCTCTTCCTTCTCCTCTTCCTCTTCCTCCTCCTCTTCCTCTTCCTCCTTTTCCTCTTCCTCCTCTTCCTCCTCCTCTTCCTCCTCCTCCTCCTCTTTTTCTTCCTTCTTCTTGTGCCCTGACCTTTAAACCTCAGTCTTTTTTTTATTTCTTTTTTTTTATTTTATTGAGAATAAGAAAAAAAAGTTTCCGCCTCCTCCCAGCCTCCCATTTCCCTCCCCCTCCCTCCACACTTCTCCCCCTCCCCCCTCTCTTCTCCCGCTCCCCCC
>NW_026067938.1:510665-539525 GCF_014885135.2 Alexandromys fortis | reverse complement strand
AGCCCCTGAGGATGACCAGGAAGTGTAGGAGGGGTGTCTGAGTTCCCTGTCCCGGGCTGCTGCCGCGGTCAGAAACTCACTCACCCCAGTGATGTCTCTCCTGGTGCCTGGACCGGAACTCCTTGCTGCTAGGTGTCTCGTAAACAAAGGACCTACCTAGCTTGCTGCAGGCAGGCTAGTGGGAACAAAGGAGCTAGCACCCTCCCGTTTGCCCTGCCGATTCGGATTCGGTCCTAGAGCCCGAACAGGCTGGGCTGGGAGATGTTATGTGGTCAAAAAGGGAAGGGAGTCAGACGGAGGCGAGGAGGGTTGTGGATGCAAGCTGGGTAGGATAGGAAGAGAGAAGGTATCAGGCAGAGTAGCCCCTGAGGATGACCAGGAAGTGTAGGAGGGGTGTCTGAGTTCCCTGTCCCGGGCTGCTGCCGCGGTCAGAAACTCACTCACCCCAGTGATTAAACCTCAGTCTTTTATTGTGAATTTTACACAAGGAAAATTCTTTTTTTTTTTTCTTGCCACAGTACCTGGGCAAAGCAGTTCGCAAGAAGTATAAAGATTCTTTGAAATCAATACATCATCATTTATTATAACATTTTCCCAGTTCCCAAGTCCCATGCCAGCCACTCTATTCTTAATTCTTAGCTGAGTTAATCATAAAACAACTTCTGAGGCTTTCAGCTCAGAAGCTAACTGCTTGCAGTTTACAGAAGCTTAGTTCAGTGGGTTCAGTGGGTTTTACTCCATTGTCGTACCCTTGCCGCTGTTGTTCCTCACAGTTCCAATTCCATAGGCAGGCAGCCCTAGATTCTTCAGAAACTTTATTCATCATAGCCAAGTTCTTTTCTGTTTCAGTATAATTCTTTTGCTGAGTTTTATAATCAGGCAAAGAACAATTTTTGCATTTTCCCCAAATTTCCCCCAATTCGAGGTTTTTCCCATAACCTGCATTACAGCTTCAATGCTGCCCGCTCTATCAGATCATGAAGATTCAAAATATTGTACAGCACATCCATATTTTGAGAAGCCACTGGTGTGGAAGGATAAAAAGAACATGAAGAACAAGTACACTCGTAGAATTGCTATAACCCGAATCATCTGTAACATTGCCAAAAGCGTATGCAGACGCCATAGAAGCAGCCCTCCGGGCATGAAGGTGGTAGGTGTTTTCTCCTTGACCCTCAAGTAACAGGCTCATTTAGCTGCCAAAGGGTTTCCTGGAGGGAATTGCTTCCTTCATCCCAGGAACCCCAGGTTGGGGGGGGGGGCTGTGCTTTGCTGTCTATTTTGTTGATTTTCTCCAAGAACCAACTCTTTGTCTCATGGACTCTTTGTATTGTTTTCTTTGTTTCTATTTTGCGGCTTTCAGCTCTCAAGTTGATTATTTTCTGCCATCTGGTCCTCCTGGGTGAGTTTGCTTCTTTTTTTCTAGAGTTTTCAGGCATTCTGTTAACTCACTGGAGTGGGATTTTTCCAACTTCTTTATGTAGGCGTTTAGTGCTATGAACTTTCCTGTTAACACTGCTTTCCATTGTGTGGGACCCTCACCCCTTATTCTCAAAGGAATTTCCTAGCAAAATGTTTTAAAAATAGAAACCCAGACTCGCTTGTTCCCAGGAAGATAGTGGCCTTCCCCACTCCCACCCGAGAAATTATGCCTGGCCACCTGGTACAGGCTGATAAAGATGCCCTTGCTCTAAGAACAAGGAGATAGCTGACTTAGTAGGATGGGAGAAAGCAAAAGTCCTCGCACCATACCAAGGCATCTTCAAAAAGCCTCTTTATAGTTATGCCTTTAAAAGCTTACCCCACAGAGGAGATACAACTCCTCTCTCTACGTCAATACAATGGGGATGGAGAGGAGATCCAAACATGTTTGTATCACGATGATTAAACCTCGCTTGTTACAGTCTGGGCCTCTCTGGGGGTCTCTCTCTGGGGGTCGTAACCTGGACACAACACATTGTGTCTCATAAATTTTGGTATTATTCTTGGGTTTGGTCTTTTCATGGTATGCCATATTTCCTGGATATTTTGTGTTAAGTTTTTGTTAGATTTAACATTTTCTTTAACTTATAAGTTTATTTCCTCTATTGCATCTTCAACACTTGAGATTCTTTCTTCCATGTCTTGTGTTCTACTGTTTATGCTTGCATTTTGGTTCCTGATCGTTTTCCCATATTTTCTATTTCCAGAATTCCCTTGCTTTGTTTTCTTTATTGTCTCTATTTTGGGATTTCAAGTCTTGAATTGTTTCTTTCACCTGTTTGATTGCTTTTCTTGGTTTTCTTTAAGGGATTTGTTGATTTCTTCCAAGTTTTTTTTGTTTGTCTTTTTCTCCATTTCTTTGAAAGAGTTGTTCATTCCTTCTCTAAGGGCCTCAAACATTCTCCTAAAGTTTTTTTTTTTAGGTCATTTTCTTCTGCTTTATCTGTATTGGACTGTTCAAGTCTTGCTGTTTTAGAGCCACTAGTTTTTGTTAGTGACATGTTGCTCTTTGTGGTGTTGAGTGTGTTCTTACTTTGTCTACCTATCACTTCCTCTGACTGGTGTAGTTAGGGCTGTTTCTCTGGTGACCAAGCGATCTCCATGGGAGCAAGACCAAATTACCTCCAGGATTGTAGAGCAACCTCTTTCCGAGAGTGCTGAGCGACCTCCAGGACTGCCAAGTGACCTCAGGGGTGACTGGAATTGTGGCTCCAACTCCAGTACAAGGAGGAACCATAGAGACATGGATCCACTGACACCTGGAAAAGTGATTCTTCCTTCCTTTTGAGACATCATGCTGCAAACATGGATGTCCTCTTTATTGTCACAGTTAGGATAAAAGCATCTTTATTTCATGGTACATTTTGTTATTCACATCAACTTTTGGTCTATCTCATTATTTGTTGTTTATCTCTGACCCTTCTCATGTCAGAAGACTAAAATGAGAGTAAATTCTTCTAGTTTTTAGGATGGTTAGTGAATTTCATGGTCAAGCTAAGAAAGATTTTTTTTTTTTTACCATGCTTACCTTTAACATTGAATGCACTCAACAATACTGGAAATCTCTTTACATGAACTCACAGCAACTCTGAAAGAAATGTATGACCAACCTCAAATTTCTGAGGACAGGGCAGCAATGCTGGGAAGTAGAATCAGAGTCTGGTACCAACCCCAGCATTCGGATATTGACTTTACACTAACCATTCTGGTGATCATGGACAAACAACTCGCCCATGTCTGATGGGAGACATGTGACTCTCTTTGGGGAACAATGTCTGGGAACAGCACGAATGTGTGCAAGACCCTGAAGACCCCAACTCACTTGGCAAGAACCTGTGGACAGTTCACTGTATAATTCTGGGCATGACACCAGAACATGTATGCTACATGCTCTCCTTGCTTTCACTATGCTAGCCATACTGATGGCCTGATTGAGTCACAGTCAGTCATGAAGTTTAACATTACATATTTGCCTAGCTGTTCTGGAAAGAATTATTTTAACCATAAGAATCTTTGAGAAATGTCTAGGAACAGGGAATGAAGCAGAATCATAGAAACCCACAGTCCCATTTCTTATAGCTGTGCCAAAATGCTAAGAAGTCAAGAGAGTGAAAGACATAAGCACAAAGGATAAACAGTGCCAACTATTAAGAGTAAGTTTCCATGTTATGTTGCCTATAGGATAAATGGAAAAACCTGGTATCTCCCTAGAGGAGACATAATAGTACAAAATGAAGAATAGATTCATCCAGCTTTGGATGATGACTGTATCATAAAAATCCAGATGCTACCAGGTGTAAATATTAACCACAAAAGACAAAACTGTCTCTTATTTTGCACATTGTTCTACCTGTAGGTTTGGCTAGTTGGAAAAGCTTGTTTGTAGCTTCGAAGATTGCTCATGCTTCTAACAGTGGAGATATAGATCAAAAGGTTAATGGGTACAAGTGGGAGAGTTGGGAGACAGGAGGGGAAAGATGCAAGGAACAAACTGATAATTATTGGAAACCGTTTTTAGAAAATTAGGAAGCAAGAACTGACTGTAAAACTGTTCATGCAAACCATTAAAACTGTACAAATAAAGACAGCCCAGGCTATCTGGGCACACTTGTTTGAACACCAGGTAGTCAGAATCTCTTCTTGGAGCTGACTTCACACACCCATCGCAGGTCATCAAACCCCTCTGGAGTAGGCTTCCAGCACATGTCTACATCAGCTTTCATTTCTTTAAAATAGCAATGATATTAGCATCACTTAAAATACTGAATGAGTTAAGTACATGCTATGCAATATATATTGCATATGTAGTTCAATAAGCATCAAACATGACTGGAAACATTATGTTAGCTAACTGCATCTAATTTTCTCAGGTTCACATAGCTACCAAGAGATAGTACCAGAATTCAAATCCAGGTATTTCTGATTTAAAGGCCCGTACGTTTTCTTTTATATATTGCAGCATGATATATGGTAAATAGCTATGGCAGAAAATAGCTTTAAAAAGTACTAATTAACTAAAAGCTGAAAGTGAAAAAATAAATTTTATTATGAAAATAGAAGTCATAATGAGATATGGTCTTTATAATTTTAATTTATTTTTATTATTTATTTTTTAAAAAAGAAAACAAACTATCTCTTTTTCATTTTACATACCAATCCCAGTTTCCACTCCCTACCCTCCTCCCATTCACTCCAACTTCTTCCTCACCACCAACCCTCTTCCACTCCTCAGAAAGGGTAAAGAACTTTGCTTTGGGGAAGATCCAAGGCCCTCCCTACTATATCTAGGCTGAGCATGCTATTTATCCAAAGAGAATGGGTTCCCAAAAAGCCTGTAAAAGCAGTAGGGATAAATCCTGGTGCCACTGCCAGTGGTCCCACAGTATACCCTAGCCATACAACTGTCACACAATTCAGAAGGTCTAGTATGGTCCTATGCTGGTCTCTTCCCTGTCTGGCTGGAGTTACTGAGCTCCAATTAGCTCAGGTACACTGTTTCAGTGGGTGTCCCCATCAAGATACAGTATATTAATATACAATAAATCAATGTCAGACAATAGAAAACTAGCAAGTTGCCAAAGTAATATAAAGATAAATGCATGAAAATTGTAATGGTTTAAGTAAAATACTGTGGATCCCCAAGGGGTGCAGCGGCAGAAACATTGCAGGTCTCCCGGTGGTGGCAGTGGGCAGTGGGTCATGAGACCATGGCAGACCATGAAGGCAGGGAGCCGTGTGGCAGGTAAGAGACCAAGATGGATAGGCATGCCCTGCAGACTGAGGTTGGATATTTATTTAATGGGCTATGTAAGGGAAGGGGAGAGGGGAGAAGGGGAGAAGGGGGAAGAGCAGAGAGAAGGAGAGAGAGAAAGAGAGAGAGAGAGAGAGAGAGAGAGAGAGAGAGAGAGAGAGAAACAGAGGGGAAAGGAGGGGAGGAGCCACAGCAGGTGCTACCTCTTTGGGAGAGAGGGAAAGGAAGAGACTCAGGCTGGAAGCTGAAGATCAGCTTGCCTCTTAGGATGGGGGAGGAAGTGGGTGTGGCTTGTCTGTTAAAGGGACAGGACAGACCATTATATACTTACCTTTTTTTTTTTTAATAATAAAAAGGTGGGAGGTTAGGCACAACAGGTTAAAGGAATTGAGGCAGCAAATTCTCAAGACTGTTCCTGTTTATTTGTGGGCATCATCTTGCCGGGAGGGGTGGGGTGACCTGAGAAACCTGGTTGTCCTAGAACTCACTCTGTAGACCAGGCTGGCCTCGAAGACAGAGATCTGTCTGCCTCTGCCTCCCAAGTGCTGTAATTAAAGGTGTGAGTTTTGTTCTTAACTGTATGAACTGCTGTTACTTTTACAAATAATGATGCTTATATCATATATTATGAATAATTTATTTGTTCACTTTTAAAAATGATTGAAATGTTGAAAATAAATTAAGAGATTCTTTTGAATCTACATATGCTACACATGCATACACAATCACTTTTTGTCAAGAAGTTAAAGTTATCAAATAAAGATGTCAATATAGCCTTCTCTATAGTATTTATCACAGGATAATTTTTTTTCTGAAGAGAAATCTATCATTGAAAGAGAAAAAGCAATAAAAATGTTAACCACCACAGAAGACCTTATTGGAAAAATGTTTCTAAATTCCAGACCATTATGGTGCTAAATTCCAGCTGGATACATTTGAATACATTTGTTAAAAATAATGCCTAAGAGTAATACCAGTGTGTACTTTAAAATGCTAATATTTATTCACTAAAGTGCCTTTATTTTAACAGCACATAGTTGCCAGTGTTTAATGATGTTAAAGATATTTTTCTAAGAATTTACATGTAGACAAAAACCAGCTAGAATTCCTTTTCTACAGAAACAAACTCTGACATCCAGTCACTGACACAGAACAATGTCCACCATTAGACAGGTAATGGTACCACCTACTCTGGGGCCACACAGACTCAAGGCTTTTCCTGAGGCCTTGCTGTTTTCAGAAGCTTTTTGCTTAAAACTAGGAAATTGCTTCAGAAGACCAGCAATGGCCTGAGGCATGGACCTTGGAGAAGCTGTGACTTCCTCCTGAGAATTCTACCTACCCTAGAGTGCTGTCCACTGTCCCAGGCTCCTGTGTGCTAGGTCTGTCTTCCCTTTTCGCAAAGTTGCTTGGTTAGCTTTCTGCTGACTCTTCTCATTGTATGACGATTTTCCAACTTTCCCTCATTTCCCCCGAAAACTTTAAATAAGATGCTGTATTTCTTAATAAATTGGCCTCACAAACAATACAGTTTGTACAAAGCACTAGATTTCCTTTCTTCCTCTCTTCTCTTCACCTGGTCCTCCCTGTTAGAACCCTGTCACTGAAGAACAGGGTCAGCTTCCCATGGATGGATTGTCAGGGATGACTCCTTATCACTGGATTACTACATAGCAGTGAATATTAACAAATTACAGATTTGTATAAAAGACATAAATCAGTTATTTAAATTCAATGCTCATTCAAAACATCAAAATCCCCAAATAATTCTATAGTAAAGATCAACTTATATTCATAACCAAGTGAAAATAAACTACATAACAAATACCTGATGGGCGATGAAAGGAGACAGAGACAGAGACCCACATTGGAGCACCGGACTGAAATCTCTAAGGTCCAAATCAGGAGCAGGAGAGAGAGCATGAGCAAGGAAATCAGGACCACGAGGGGTGTACCCACACACTTAGACAATGGGGATGTTCTATCGGGAACTCACCAAGGCCAGCTGGCTTGGGTCTGAAAAAGCCTGGGTTAAAACTGGTCTTGCTGAACATAGCGGACAAGGAGGACTACTGAGAACTCAAGAACAATGGCAATGGGTTTTTGATCCTACTGCACGTACTGGCTTTGTGGAAGCCTAGGCAGTTTGGATGCTTACCTTACTAGACCTGGATGGAGGTGGGTGGTCCTTGGACTTCCCACAGGGCAGGGAACCCTGATTGCTCTTTGGGCTGACCAGGGAGGGGGACTTAATGGGGGAGGGGAAGGGAAATGGGAGGTGGTGGCAGGGAGGAGGCAGAAATCTTAAATAAATAAAATAATAAAATAAATAAATAAAAGGAAAACAATAGCTCTCTGACCAAAAAAAAAAAAAAAATACTTGATGAATCACAAGCTAAGAAACACTCTTCCCTTCTTTATACCTAATGCCAAATAATCTGCAGTATTTCCCTTGGGGAATTTATAACCATGATTTATAACTGACTCTCAGTTATATGATATGCTTGAGCCAACAAATGAATAGCAACGATGCTAGTCACATTGGAAGTTCCACAATTTCCCACCAATTTTGTGTACTAGAAGAAACCTTTTTGTTTTCCAGTCTAGTCTATGAAATGAAGACACATATTATTTATCCTAGATCAGCCCTCCTTGATGCAAGGAACACGTTTTCATAGACGACCTTGAGTCTTCTCCTTTTCAGAATGGTACCAAAACTGACAAACCTGATGCCATATGGGTAGCAAACACCTAAGCAACGCTGGAAACTGATGTCCACAAAAGTGAAAGCAGGGTCGGGAAAGAGGTGATGCAGAAAACTTGTGGAAACTGAGGCCAGCAGCCATGGTACTGTTCTAATTATTGGTTTATTCACCAGCAATAGCAACATATTTAGAATTATTCACTAAATTACATGTTAATGGCTCATGTATTTACTTTACCTTTCATAAGGTAAAGGTAAAATACATAAGAATTTATGATTGTTCAGATTTGCTGACTTGTCTCATTGTATGGAAATAATATTTTTCTTTTTGTTTCCTTCTTTCCTCCCTCCCTCCCTCCCTCCCTCCCTTCCTTCCTTCCTTTCCTTTTCTGAGGTTTTTTAAGACAGGGTTTCTCTGTGTCACAGCTCTGGCTGTCCTGGAACTCACTTTGCAGACCAGGCTGGCCTTGACTCACTGAGATCCTCCTGCCTCTGCCTCCAGAGTGCTGGGATTAAAGGCGTGCACCACACTTTCTGGCTGGAAATAATTCTTTATCTGTCTATCATTTCACATTAAGCACTCATCACCAAAGCTAACTTAAAACAACTTACCTTGCCTAGGTGTCTGTGTTTGCACGTGGTATGTTAAGTATAGTGCGTGTATAAGGATGTGTGAGTGCAAGTCAGAAGAGAATGTTCAGCAGTTAGTTTTTGCCTCCCACCTTGAGGCAGGAACTGTCTTGTTCTGGGCCTCTGCACTGCACACTCTAGGCCTTCTGGTACACAAGCTTTAGAATGTTTCTCCCTTTCATACATACTCATCTCTATACAGCAGGAATAATTAATTAATTAATGCAAACCATTCTCTCTCTCTCTCTCTCTCTCTCTCTCTCTCTCTCTCTCTCTCTGTGTGTGTGTGTGTGTGTGTGTGTGTGTCTGCCTGTCTGTGCATATGTATGTTTTCCAAGGAACTAATCATGTGATTTGGCTTATACACTCAACATTTGTACAGGTAAGCAATTTTCCTAGCCAGAACTCTAACTTTTTAGAAAGGAGAGACAGAGACATAGACATAGAATAGACATAGATGGGGGGGGCTAATTCATTTAGCAATAGAAAATTTACTAGGAGATGTTTTGATATATTTTTTACCAAAAACAAAACATGTGGGCAAACCACTATACTCAACCAGCCAACCAAATCAACAGTTTTCACATCTACAGATCCACCTAAGTGTGACAAAATGTTTGAAGTTCAACTGGTGCTGCTCTGTGCTGTGCAGTTAGGTCTCCAATGCCTGTGTCTGTTCTGAACATGTATAGATTCTCCTCACCCTTAAATAACATAAATTTTTACATAGCATTTACATTATTTTAGGCATCATAGGTAATCAAGAGATGACTTAAAAGTATAAGGAAGTCTACTTTTGTATTATGTACAAACACTACACCATTTTACCTAAGGGAGTCAAGCATTTTTGATTTGGGTGTCTTCATGAAGTCTTTAAGAATTAATCTCTCAAGGCTAACAAAGGTCAATTGTAAAGAAAATGTACTAAACACACTTTCATTTCCTTGCCTTTTATTAAATCACATAGCAATAAGTATTTAAATATCCTAAAAGAAAACAAAGAAACCAAGTCTCCATACAGAAAATTGCTAACCAGTAAGGGCTTTATATATACACATATATAGGTATTCATTTGCAAGGATGCAAACACAGAGGCGCAACAAAGGCTATAAAATAACAAAGTCATGATTCGGCAAAAACATTTGCTGGGTTTGAGGCTAGCAAGGAAATCAACAGTGACGAAGGTATGTGCTCCGGTGCTGTGCTCCAGGAAGCCAATCTTACACTTCTTAAAGCCGTGGTGACACAGAAGTGCTAGTATGTTCTTGGGAGTTCAGATTACCTACACATAGCTAAGTCACACTCCTACTTCTTCCAAGCCCAGACACCATCAGCAATTACACATGTAAGCTGTCAAGCAACTCGGGTAGACTTTGGCAAAGTGTCTTTTATATATTTAAACTGCATCAAGTTATATAAAGGGCAACAAACACAGTGGGTCGAAACATAAACTGGGCAGAGCCAAACTAAAGCGCTACGACAAAACAGAAACAAACAAACAAAGAAAAACCCTATTTTCTTTTCCGACTCGGAACGTAGGAATAAGCTACAAAGCTCAGGTCAGTCGCCATCAGATCAATCCTTAATGTTTCCACATCACACAGCGAATGTGCGCACACACCCAAATTAAGAACAAAACAAACACACTCCCGACAACTGGTTCTTGCCGTTCCAGCTGGTGAACACCAAGTGGCAAGATAATTAGGTATGCTAGTGGCCTCCACCTGGGGGCTGCAACCCTTCCACAGAGGTCACCTAAGACCATCAGAAAACACAGATATTTACAATTCATAACAGTAGCAGAATTAGTTCTGGAGTGGCAATGAAAATGTTATGGCTGGGGTCACAACATCTGGAACTGTATTCAGGGTCGCAACATTAGGAAGGTTGAGAGCAACTGCACTAAGCAAAAGTTTGGCTCCTTAATTGTGCTTCAGAGAAGCAGCTGCCCAGCTGAAAACTACTTCCCACACGCCCCTCGCATCAATACTGGGCGGTGGAATTCATTTACCCCTAGAACATGTTGATGGTATTACACTAGAGCAGGAGGATTTTTTTTTCTTATTTTTGAAACCTTACCCAATTAATTCAAATCCACAGGGTGAAAGAACGTTAAATACTTAGGTGACAGTCACCAAAACTATGAGGCATGAGCCCTTCCATCACACCTTGCTCAAGGATTCTTTAACAACCACAACAGCTACTACATGAGTAAAAGTCAATTCACTTAAGCTAGAGAAATTTTGTTACTTTATATGGAGATTTGGGTTAGCTCGGTGCTTAACTGGGCTATCCAATATTGATCAGAAAGAAACCATCAGATGGCAGTTCTGGGTTGTCTAGAAGGCAGTAGCAGCCACTGAAGCTTCTGCTTCTCTAACCTAGCAGACACCCACTGGGAAGAGTCCTTGGGATCCAGTTAACACCAAGCTCAAGCTATTCCAGATCCGCACTGCCCCTCAGAGTCCTCTCCTCACTACAGTAAGTCCCTACCCATTCTTTGTATTTAGTCACTAGCTAGGAAAGCTGAAGCCATTCCAGGCCCACAAGAGGGAATGTGGATGAGGCACACACATGAATTGTATTTTCTGTCTCAAATGTTTAATTTTAATCAGCATCTTTTTTGCCATCTCCAAAACGCCTACCTCCAAGTACCCACAAATAAGTGAAAGGCTCAGGAAGAGGCTTGAGGGCTCCCTTGAAGGTGGTGTCTGCATAAATTCATACCGAAGTACTGAAGGGCATCAGTTCACATCAAGCAAGGGTACCGAAAGCCAAGGTTTTGCTTTTATTCTTTTCCAGGGAAAAGGTAAGAGGACAAAAGTGTGAAGCAAAACTTCTAAGGAGCAAAGAATGTTCGGGCATGAGGGGGGGTGCTCCTGGGGAAGGATAGAAACCCAGTCCCAAACTTATTACCCAATGGAAGACAATAAGCTCATTGATTTTATTTTGATGGAACAATTCTGTCTAAGTTTGCTGATAAGGTTTCCTTCTGAGAAACTCTTCTCTTGAGATAAAAAATGGACAATTTCCACACTTCAGTAGGTTCAGTGCTGTCGACTGGGCCAAGTCAGAGCTAATGCCCAAGCAAAGGTCACAACATTCACCAAGCTTTCAAATAGCTGTGCAGCCTGGGCTTCACTTCTTCAGAGCTATACTTAACAAGCAGTCTGAGTATTTTGCTTCAGTCTGTTAAGGTTTTGTACTGCTTCTTTGGTTCTTCTTGTCACAGCCACTCCGTTCTCTCACTGTGAAAACCCGGGAGAGAGCAATGACAGAACTTGGGGCAACACCACCAGGTACCCCACTGGACAGTCTAACTGAGCTTGAAGACACAGGAAACCAGGAAAGAGAGACTCAAAAAAGCAGCATTCAAAAAGAGGACAATGAACAGACAGTTCCTGAGGCTGCATCAGACACAAGCACTGCGCCACCAATATTGATTGGGCTCTGGCTATCATCTGCCAGACCCTTTGCTGGGTGCTGGGCAGGATACAAGGGCAGGTCTGACAGCATGCGCTCAAAGGACTTACAGTCTAGTACAGGGGCACACAGCCCCCAGCACATCCTGAGTGTAAAGAGCCTCCAAAGCCCGGCTGTGCACTCCTTCCTAAAACCTGATGTTCACTAACTACAGCCGGGTTTCAGTTTAGCAGCTTTCCAAAAATACACATATATGGACATCTTTAAAATACATACTTTTACTCAGAAAAGAACTCATTTTATTTAAAAAATGTTGAATATTTATTGTAATTAAGAAAATCTTCACATATATATTCAGCATTTTTATGGAATATTTTCGTGTGAATTTATTTTTTAAGTAAACAATTTCCCAAATCGCATAAAAAACTATGGAATAACTTTTTTTTGAAACATACATCTCTGAATCATTGGCAGTCTCATGGTAAAGTACACAGGCCTGCTACTGAAAGCGAGGGAAGCTTTTGAAATAGACAGATGTTTGCTTACAATCAAAGGTCACAGCTACAAGGTCTCCTCTGTTGACCTATTACATGTTAATTCAAAGTATAACAAAGCAAAACCTCCACTAGCCCCCAGCCAAAGCTTTAGATCCTTAAAGTCCATGTCTTCACACGAAGAACTGACTAGCCAGACTATTGAAGAATTGTAAGATAACTACCAGAAAAGACATTCAAACCAACAAATGCTCCTATTACATTCTTAACAGTTTTTGATGTTGCCATTTTCCTTTTGGCATAAGGACAGCAAATGCCATGCATGGTCCTACAGCACCAGAGGAAGCTGTTTCTAGGGGAGCCTGAAGGGGATATGCTGAGTGCTACATTTTATTCATTTCTAACCGCAACCACCCTATAAGTAGCTTGCAATTAACCTCTTTTCCAATAATCAGCTATAGGCTCAGATTCTATCCATAGATTACCTTGGCTTGTTAAAATCTGAAGCACCAAGTCTCTTCGAGACCTGACGAGACTTCTCTGAAATAGAGACTAGAGATGCTTATCAAACACACAAAGTATGTAAGGTCGGGACTGTCACAAACTAATAAAGCTGTGCAACACCAAACTGAGTTCCTGAGAAACAGGGCTAGAGGTGCACTGGGTCAGCAGTATCCTGGGCAGCTCCTTAGTCACATTGTACAAGCTGGGCCTTCCCGGCTTTCCTTTACCAAACTCCTAAAATTGGGCTGTTCAAATGAATATTAACTCTAGACATCTTCAGTTCTAGTTTGTCTGTGCTGGACTAACAGATCCACTCATCACAGAACGTAGTGAATGACTAGTGGAACAGAGGTCGGCTTTAATCTACAGGCTTGTGCATGGCTTCCTTAACCAGGACACACCCACATATTCTAAGCTTTGACACGTGCAGATTTTCCACAGCTAGTATATGCTCAATGTATAAAGCTCTAAAATGTAACAGAAGCTCAGACCACTGTGAACTATGTGATAATCTCTCCATCACCTCCCTGACTTCAGATGACTAACGTGATTTCCTGTTCATGAGCTGCTGAACAGCAAACACTTCAGATGTGTATCGCAGTAAAGAATCATTTTTATAGACAAGGAAACAGACAGCCTGAAATGTTTAATGAAACTGCTAGTGCCAAATTCAGGCTGTACCTTTGACCTTTCTGATTTGAAAACCTCATGCACATGCGTTTGTAAGAACTGCACCACCACACACAAGAGCTGCTAAAACGAGTATCGCCAAGCAAGGATACACTTCAAATGAGGTAAACAGAACAAACACTAATTAATTTATACTAGTGCTAGAAAACAGCCTGTTTTGGGTTACTGCTTGTATGTACCTATACTGCCTGTTCTTGGATTAAGAGTAGCCAATCTGCAACTGGTAACTGAGGGCGCTGATTGCTTCAAAGAAATATTTCATGTCAAATAGAATTATATAGTTAGTTATACATAATGTATTTAATCTCTAAATTATTTTATAAACCTAGGTAGTTTTAATTTGGATAAAAATGAATAGTCACAGACAAAAATACCACTGTGTGTAAAGATGAATATCCACAGATAAAAGTATCACTGTGTGTGTTGCTGGCTATTGGAAAACTAGTTTCACACTCCATCACTTCTAGAAGGAATGGGAAATAACAAAAACTATAATACAATTAGGTGAGTGGGATTACTGTGTAAACTGAGGTATAAGAGAACTCCATTGCTTGCTATTCAATTTGGGTGCAAGTCAGTAAAAATTTCTGGGTTTCAGTTTCTTCCCCTGCAAAGAGCTAACATTTGCAGCGTCCACCTCATTAGGACTACTCAAGACAACACTCAAACTCGAACAAATTCTGTAGATGGGAAAGCACATCACAGGAATTCTTACGATTCCAACTGTCAAAATATGGAGCTAATTACAGCAGCATGTTCAGTGGGACAAATCCAGTTCAGGAGGCAAACCATGCAAACATTTTCAGCTTTCAATAGCAAAGCTTAAAATTTATAGAGATATACAAAGGAACATTCTGGAAGCACTAAAAGACACACATATGGTTGAGCTGAGATTTTAAAATGAGCTTGCAGATTTTACAGCATACAAAGAGGTTCTTGGTCTTCGTTTGAAGAAAGCTGCTAGTAACCTAAGGAAGACAAGCATTATGGGTATTTCTAAAACAAATGGAATACAATTTCACCACTGTGCTCTTTTGTAAACCAGACTTCAAAGAGCCACATTAATGTTCCCAATAATCTAACATACGCTAAAAGATAAAAGAGAGTGTTCAGGTGTAAGTCACAGTTCATTGTCAACTTGCATGAACACAAAACAAATAATTAAGAAATCTTCTGACTCTGTAGACACCTGGGAATTTAACAGCCCTTTATGCTCATTTTATATTCCGTAAGACAATGCGAATAAAAGAAATATTCAAACCCCGCTTACACGGTCTTCCTCTGCAGCTGCCCCATTCTTAAACTACTCCTCTCTGGCGATCTTCACTTTGTCAGCAAAGCTAAGCTTAAGCAACCCAGACCCTTTCACTTCAACTCTGTCTTTTGACGTTAGCCGTTCTTATCCCAAAACCGAAAGAAAAAGAAAACTATAACCAAAACAAATGAAGATACAGGAAAGATATGAGATGTAATTCATCACGTATAAAAATATGCTTCAAATTCACAATAATTTAGTAACTCTTCGTTATTTCATAGGTATCTGGAAATGGGACAGATACATGTCCTGATCCTGTCACGAGAGGTAGAATCCCAGCATTTGGTACAACATTCCAAGAGAGCGTCAAGGTGACATTCCTGTTGCCCCTACAAAAAGATGTAATAACCGAGGTTAGCAGAACAGTCATTTAATAAAAATACTTTCAATCAAGTACTATGGGGCCACATACTTAATTTATAACTAGCTATTTCTAATAGACAAAACAAAACAATTTCTTCATCCTATTTGAAATCTACAGACAGCATAGAAGACACCAGCATTAACCCATAGGTAACCTAAATGGCCAACCTAAACTCACAGCTGCTATTAATTAGCAACAAAAAGCTTACATGAAGAAAACACAATGAAGAAAAAATGAGACTCATGCTAGAAATCTGAAGGTAATAATTTGAAATCTAATTTTGCTATTCTTTAGAGGCACAAACTCCAGCAGATCAAAATCTATCATGTTCAAAATTCTTTATTTGTAAGTCCAAAGGTGTGGCTAGGTCAAAATAGCTCTTTTCCTATACCCTTTCTTATAAATCATAAAAAGGTCAAAATGACCTGAGATCTTGACCATCAATCATTTGATTTCCTCAAGAGTATACTGAGCTTGGGGAAAAAAAATCAGAGAAGCAAAACTAGAAACCTAGGTACCTGCCCTAGATCTCACACATCACTTCCTCGTGAGGCTGACCTGACCTGAGCTAGAAAGTAGACCTTTAACTTCTCAGTGTTGATCCTTTCACTCATGAGAGAGCCTGAGTCCTACTCACCACACAGGAAAGCTACCGCACGGGTTAGCTTTCTATCAACACGCCATAAGATATAGTCATCTCAGAAGAAGGAAGCTCAATTGAGGAACCCCATCAGACTGGCAAGTAGGCAGGCTTGTGGGACATTTCATGACTGATGCGAAAGGACTGAGCCCACCACTGTGGGTGATACCATCCCTGGGTACCATCCCTGGGTACCATCCCAGGTAGTCCTGGGGTGTATAAGCAGGCAAACTGACGAAACTAATAAGGAACATTCCTAAATGGTCTCTCATCAGTTCTCCTCTTGGCTTCCCCTGACGATGAACTATAACATGTAAGCCAAATGAATCCTTTTTCCTCCGAGTTGATCTGTTCATAGTGTTTTATCACTGCTATAGCAAGCAAACTATACCAGCTATGGACTTTTATTGTGACTAGTGCATTTAGCATTAGTAGAGAAATGATTGCTAGAACAGACACCAATGTGTATCTTTCCTTGGTCTTTCAGCTAAGTTCAGAACACATCAACACTTCTCTCACTAGTCCCCCGTCCCTAGCCCTATCTTCTTCCCTTCTTTCCTGTCTTCAGAGCTGATCCAGATCCTGTGCATGCCAAGCAAGTGTCCTACCACTGAGCTACTTCCCCAGGTACAATATCTGTTCTTTAAAACAAACATACAGTTCATCTTCCTCTCACCAACCTTACTTAAAAATGTTAAAAATAACATAGATTCACTCACTTGAGGCCGTTTCCATCATCAAAGAAAAAATATTTTGTCTTCATGTCTTTCAAAAGCAGCTTCGGATTATCACCTCTCAAAACGATCTTGTCCCAAAGGACGACTTGGTTCAGAGCCTACATCAAATTCAAAGTCACTTAGATAACTCAGCAGAAACATTATCACTTCAAATTCAAAATTTAAGTGTTAGCTTACTGGACTGACTTACTGAGGTAAACCAGAATTACAAAAACAGTTTACATATGCTCACCAGAAGAGTAACATTGATCCTTGTAATTTTTTTATACCCGAAAAATAGTGTTTATGTACAGTAGTTATTCTTATTTTGAAGAACAGTTTTTTTTTTATTTTTAAGATGCAGAACTCTTCATTTGAAGGACAGCATTTCTGCGATCTTTAAAATATATTTTGTTGATTTAAAGTTCACTCACTCAAATATTCTCAGTGCCCAATGAAATACCCGGAATAAGATATATACACCAAGTAATTAGCTGTAGTGGCAAAAATTACTACATAAAGCTGTTTAACATGCTGCCAATACAGGCCAGTAAATATAATAGTAACAATAACAACAATAAATAATACAGGTCAAATAAAAAAACAAACCCATCTTTAATTACAAATTACCTACCTACACTAATGAGAAACACAGAACTGCTTTGGAAAAACAACACAGAAGCAATGTTTTTTTTTTTTATACGTATCTCAGTTTAATGTGCTAGACCACTGCATACCTTCAGCTGTGGTTCTACCAGAGAAGCTAAGGCAATCAAACAATGTTCTGCTGTTACGCAGCATGTACTTCTTTCTGGACCCTATGATGCTAGAGAGCTAAGGCACACAGAGTATCAACAGACTAGTGCAGGGGAGAGAGCTTTCTTACCAGTCATTTCTCCATAAGCTTCATTTGTTCTGTTGTTGTTTTTTTTTTAAATAAGTATGCAGGACAGATATTTTTAATATATAAAAATTGGTATTCTCGGGCCAGTAAACAGACTCAGTGGGTCCAATCCCTGAATCCTTAAGGTAGGAATGAATTACTTTCTAACAGGTCACTTTTAAAATTATATTCTTTCGCAAGAAATAATATTTAAAAAGAAATTATTACAATATACTTAGACAAATACTTACATTATTTTTTGTTGAATACTCTGCTGACAAATAAAGAAATAACTGCTTAACATTCCAATCAAATATATTCTCTAGATGTAAACAAATTAAGGACTCTAAGGATTGCAAAGCAGCACACAACTTTCAAAGAAATCTCAGTCTTAAAACATCCATAGCAACATGAACATTAAAACAAAATACAATAGGCAGTCCAGAAATATACCAAATCACCATTTTAAGATAAAAATACAGGATAATGTATGGCAAGATCCAGCACATTTGAAAGACAGGTTACCATTCTCCCTGTAAATGTAACTAGCTGACATATTTATTAAAAAAAAAAACATAAGAAACTGAAGCTTTAATTCTTCTAAAGGGGATCCAGTCATCACTACCCAAAGAAGCAACATGCGCATATGCACAGGGCTCAGGCAATTGACCAAGGCCAGCATTCTGTACAAGCTAATTTGGTTACAGGCCAGTATAAACCACAATGCCTCAATGTGTGGGGTTCTGTGGTAGGAGCGGAGAAACGCAATATGGCCCTGATCTTCTTGTAGAGGGGTGCTCACTATAGAGATGGATACTCACTATATGAACTACAACACTGTGCCACAACTGAGAAATGAGCCCACATCAGGATTTTATTAAGTATTATATGCAATTACTAATTTTATCTGTGTATATACATATTGGTAGTAATAGGCTTATTATAATCTACTTTTAAGGCACACCCACCACAAGCTATTGTTCAGAATCGAGGGGCCTGCAGCAGTCCCGTACAAAAGAAAACACCCATTTTCAAGAATCAGGAGCACATTACGAAAACCTGAACTGTAAGGTTGATAATGTATAAAAACAGTAGTCAAGAATTCCCTTGAATTTCTGATCCTCAACCCTGCCCCTCCCTCTCTGGTGCTGGGATTATAAGCATGCCCCACCAACCCAGTTTATGCAGTGCTGGGCAAGCCCTCTACCAAATGACTTACATCCCCAGAGGCTCACTGTAATTTCTAGATTATGAATTACTCCTTTCACCTATATATAAACTCCTTCCTATATGAATTTTAAAAGTAGAATGAAAATTTAAACATAAAGCTTATCCTGAGATTTTTCTGATGACATCTCTATTTCCAAAAAATTGGGTATATTGAAAACTAACTCCTATTCTATAACTAAATCCAATAATTTGTTTCATTAAAAACTGCAAATGGTTTCAGAATGAACAGCAGGTAAACCTGTCAAACACATGTTACAGTCAGATGCTTAATACAACCAATCTCCATAACATAACAATAATAATACACCGCCAGGATTCTAACCTGTGGCCCTAAAGTTACCAAGATGATGGAGCTGCTGAAGACAGAAGCTCGAGATAAAGGGGAAACCGCTCATTCTGGCTCACTCACTTCATGAAGATACGGAGTTTGGTTTTCTTGTTGTTGTTTGGTTTTTGAGACGGGGCTTCTCTATCAGCCCTGGCTGTCCTGGAACTCATTCTGTAGACCTGGCTGGCCTCAAACTCAAGATCTGCCTGCATCTGCCTCCCAAGTGCAGGGACTAAAGGTGTATGCTATACTGCCCAGCAGGTTATGGGTTTTTTGATCGTTTTCTATAATAAAAGACAGGGAATTATTTGGGACTGAAAACGGACTATATCTAGGCAGGATGAGCTCTGGTGAATTTTTTCTTCTTTAACAAAAATGACCTTTTATCTTTTCTTTCCTAGGTTGAAATTAATGTTTACGTGAAAAATAAAGAAATATTCACACTATTAACTTTTCATGAAGTGTGAACAAGGAAATATCAACACTGTTTTACTGATGAAAGAACCGAGCTGTGATGGAGTCAATATTCATAACTCACACATCCTCAAACGCCCACACCTGCATCTCATTTCAAACCTACAGAAAAAGCAAGCGAACACTTTTGGTGAAGGATATCAGCAGTTATATCAAATGTGATGAATCCCAGGTCGCTTCTTTCTCGAGGGCCAGTGAAGTCTTCTACGTTTTTTCTAGAAGTAAAGATAAAGGTTTCACCATCTCTTCAGGGCATCACACAAAATTTACACCACTTAAACCTGCAAGGGTTAGCAGTGTGCATCAGTAAAATATAAACCTCAGGAAGAAATGGGTTGGGTAAAAGAGAAACTGTAAGTGTAAAAGTAATTAAGTACTATAATTCAATATTAAAAAGGTACTCCGCTATTTTCATTTGCCCGAAGAGAACTTTTGAGAAAATCCAGCAGAAGATAAAACATAAAAAGAAAACACAAATACTTCATGGAGAGCAGGTAAGAAGAGTGAATTTGAGAGCTGTGAGCAGCCACAAGGTGACCTGGGAAACAACCCCTGTTCATGAGAGCACAGCATATGGCAGAGCCACCATACTCCTCACAACTATCCTAAATCCGTACAACAATCCTACCAGTTACTTTCTTTGTTAGCAACAAAAATTAACAAGCAGGAGAGCAAGAAACCTATTTAAGGTCACATCAACGCTTAACTCGCTTCAAGTTCATCTATGCCCTCACAGAACTGAAAGTAACGGTGGCGCTGGTATCTAAACCACACTTCTTTTCATCATCAACAGTATCGAATAAAATCAATACAGACTAAATGAGAGAAAAAAAATATCAGCAGCTGCAGTAATCGAAGGGCGGGGACACTTGTGATTCTGACCAAAAATACATAAACTAAGGGAAGGACAGATTATAGAAGACCGCAAACAGCAAACACGAATTAAAAACACTTATTAATTACAGAAGTGAAAGAAAAAAGAGGGGAATGCTATAAATAAAACAGGTAGCACGGGGAGGGCAGTCACCCTGACATTCTATTTTTAGTGTCTCCAAACATTTATCCAGTTTGCTGGCTAAAAGAATGGCAATTAAAGTAACGAGAAAGCACTGAATCCAAAGGCTGGGGTGTTTAAACCGCCTAGTGCAACCTGTCTAGATTCACATCCACACTTCAAGGCAGTGGCGGTGTGTCCAGAAGGAGAAAGGCGCCCTAAAGTCACTGTCAAAAAAACCCAACTGTGTGGGGCCGGTGACACCAGAGCCACCCACTGAACCGCCTGAGCCTCGGGCTGGCAAGGGGTGACACCGGCGACCCCACGCGTGCTGGCAGGCGGGGACGCGCCTGGCGGAAGCGCGGGTGTGGGTGTGCTGGTGTGTTGCTCGCTCATTGGCCAGCGTGGGTGAGGGACGTGAAGAACAGGAAGGAAGGGCAGCGCCGACCCAGGCCACTCGGGAGCTGACCGCGCAGGGCTGGGGGGTCCCAAGGCCACCGGGCCCCGTGTCCCCCGCGGTGGCGGAGCCTGCAGGGACAGGCCCGGGCCGGCGCGCACACCCCAGCCCAGCCCCGGCAGCCCCGGCAGCCCCGCCCGGCCGCACTCACAGCATGATCCGCGAGACGTGCAGCCGCACCGGGACGCTCCGGTCTTTGAAGGCGGTGGTGATGAAGCAGCCGAAGGTGAGCGCCGCCATCACGCTCAGCGAGAAGGCGAAGAGCGAGTTCGCGCGCGACAGCACGGTGTTCATCGTGACGCCCTTCCCTCAGGAGCCCTGCCGCCGACGCCCGTCCCCAGGCTCCGCTTCCCCGCCGCCCCGCTGCCGACCAGTCCCTCCCACCCGCGCACCCGGTGCGCACCTTCCGGGAGCGCGCGCCGCCGCCGCCCAGCCCCGCCCCCTTTCCGGTGCTCGGCACCTTCCGGGAGCGCGCACGCTCCCCCCCTCACCCGCTAGGACACACCCACCGCGCGGCCGGGCACGCGCTTGGGGGGGCGGTGCTCTCAGTCACTCCGCCAATCAGCGGTGAGCACTGGGGTTGGCTTTTGCCACAGGGGTCCCGCCTCCTCCTGGGCACACGTCCTTGCTTGGTTCCTGAATCTGTGGAGCGCGCCCATTTGCCTGTTGGCCCTCAGCTGTGTTTTGGGGGACTGCCCCGCCTTAACTATACTTGTGACATCCACTTTCAAAACGCGTGGTCCTAGTTCCCATCCAGCAAAGCTGTCAAATTGCGACGTTTTTGTAAAGGAGAAAAAATTAAGTCATTCAATGTGGATGCACACAGAAGTGTGGCTTCTGACAACTCATGCCCCTAAATAGCAATAAGGAGCACCAGCCTTGGTGGGCCTTAGCTGTCGGCCACCCAGCCTTAATATATTTCCTCTTGCTCTGCTTGCAACGAAGAATGGAAGTTCTGCTCACGTTGTGTGTGTTCATACCACAATTCCAAATATTTTTCACTTAACCAAAATAGGTAAAGAACATGTAGACCATGAAAGGTGTCAATGAGAAGCTGATATAAGTGGAACTCCTTTTAGTCAGTTTCATACAGCACACGGGCAGGATTTTTAAGAATTGCCTAGCACGTGACAGAAACAGTTCTAGGCTCTGAATGGAGATTGCCACACGAATAAGCCCCGCCTCAAACAGAATAGTGTCAAGAAATGAAATCTGTAGTAACTATAGTCTGAAAGGTGTTTAGTCTGTTAAAACCTTGAATTTTTTACTCTCCCGGGTAACCACACTTTATTCAATAAAGCAAGGTTCTAATAAATGCTGTGTTCAAGTGACACACAAATGTGTATTGATCACTTTCTACCCCACTGGGGGTTATAATCGAGTAAAGTTATCAAAATCAGTGCTGCAGTCTAGATTATAAAAGCAGGTATGAATATTGAGAGAGGCCACATAGCGCTACAGACTTAAAATAAGAAGTTATATATGTGGTGAGGTGGAGCAAAACTACATGAAAAATTTTTAAAGCCTTCCTACAGGTTGCCTTATATTATCACTGTAGAATAACATAGAGAAAGATGCCTGCTGTGACAGATGATGAGGGCCAAGATAAATGCCACACTGGACATAACTTCAGCATATAAGAGACCTCAAAGCCTGTGTCCTCAGCGACACTTTTCCTCCAATAAGGCCACACCTCCTAATAGTGCCATTCCTTGTGGGCCAAACTTTCAGATACATGAATCTACGGGGCCATATCGGTTTAAACTATCACAACCAACAATATGTTGTTACTATGACAGGGATTGGAGCAGCATTTATTGCAAATGGGAAGGTAAAGAGAGATCTCAGAAGCAATCTGTTGTCTTCAGAGAAAATGTCAGAAGAGGAAGCCAGCCTAAGACTAAACAGTGTAAGCACGGGATTTGATAACTATTGCTAGTCAAATGTCCTTAATCCACATCTTACATAATTTAAACATGCAGTAGTTTTGTGGCACAGTGAAAAACGGGTATGATCATAGCATGTTCATTGATATAAAATAACAATGTTTATCTGACATATTTTGGAAGCCAAAAAGATAGTCTAAGGAAAGAGTAGGGGTGAATGTTGGCTGCATGATCTATCTGTATATTACTATCAGTCTTTTAAAGTTAATTTTTATATATTGACCATTTTTAGTCGTCTTGCTGTCTCCTTTCCTAATGTATTTTCAGGTGCTGACTAACTTGCTAATTTGATAGAAATCACAAAATGAGAAATATTTGTTGATGACTGTCACTGCTGCCTAAAATCCCAAATGATTTAATGGTTTCAATAATTGGATGCATTTTTTAGATGATACAGTATAACAGTTAAGTTACATTTTAATTTTATTCAGCATTATATTCAGCATTCAGGCCTCAAGATGCTTTTGTTGAGTTTGTTAAGAATAGTAAAGGAATGTGTTTTCATGATTTGAGACTGATGCACACACATATAAACAGGTAAAAACAAGTCTCATTTAGCAAAATTAATGCCCTACAATTAGACGTGTATATTATTAAATGGGAAAAGCCGAACAACCATTTTCAATTCAGTTACCTTTGTTAAAGAGTAAGGAATCTCACTGAACCACTGAAACATGCGACATTTTCATCTTATGTCTTATTTATTTACCCTCCCGGATCATTATGCCAGGTGTTTCTGTCACCACATAATATAACTTTGCTAAGGATGTGGATTGTAGAGAAGATAATCCATTGCAATGGAAGTGGAAAAATAATGGGGAAATGTTCTATTGCTAGTCTGTAGATTCAAACCGATCCTTCCACTACTGAAGATGCTAGTAGGCAACTCTATTTAGAAAGAGCTATTCCTACACATGTCCCATGAAAAGCTCATTGGCTGGCTTTTCTTGGACTATTTAAAGAACTTATATACATTTAAAGTAACGTTTTGTTACTAGGATAAGTCACATTGCGATTTTGTACTCTGCAACCATTTCCCTTCTTGTTGCCCTTTGCATGAAGTGAATTATGTGATAGGCAGGTGTTGAGAGGAAAGTGTGGCCATAGCTCAGCTGCTCTATTCTATGTTTTACCTCTTAGAAACTAGGTTCTCACAAGGAAGGAGGGATTCATCGTAGCAGTCTGGCTTTGTTTCAGGAGGGCAACTACAATCCTTATAATGTCTGTCTTAGGGCTTTATTGTTGTGAAGAGGCAACACTGCAACTCTTATAAAGGACAACATTTAATTGGGGCTGGCTTACAGTTCAGAGGTTTAGTTCATTGTCATCATTGTGGGAAGCATGATGTCACATGGAAGTCATGGTGCTGGTGAGGTAGCCTATAGCTCGATATTCAGATTTGTATGCAGCAGGAAGAGAGTGCCACTGGGCCTGGCTTGGGTTTCTGAAACCAAAAAGCCCACCCCAGTAGCCATACCTACTCCAAAAAGGTCACACTTCCAATAGTGCCACTCCCTGTGAGCCTATGGGGGCCATTTTCATTCAGAGCACTACAAGGGCCGATATTATTGGTAACAAAGGTGAAATTTTGATTCTCATTTTCAGTTTTTTTTCTTTCTGTGGAAGGATGAAAATGTTGATACTGGGTTCCTTCAAGACTTCATTGTTTTGTTGCATTGGCCAAGATCATAGAGAAATAAATGATCAAGTATTTAACATAGTGGGAATGTACCAAGACTGAGCTCTGGCCTCAGACTTTCTTGTGTGGAGAGTGCATATTAGAGCCTGTACCAGAGCTGACTTAGTCCATAGCCATAGTAGGCATAGAGACTAAGTTTGGAGATGAGTTTGGGATGCACAGAAATGTTTTCGTTTCTTTAATTTTTGAAGAATAAAAAGAAGAAACGCATGTAACCCTGCTTGTATTTGTTTTCATACCAATGCAATCAGATCATATTTTGTTTTTAAAATATTTTGATTTTTTTTTTTAGGTCTTTAAATAGTCCAAGAAAAAACAGCCAGAACAGGAGCTTTGAATGCATGTGTAGGAGCAGTTTTGCTGGCTCAGAATTGAGAGTTCATGTTTGGTTTTGTTTCTGGAGTTGATCTCTCTATTCACATGATCTTAAAAGCAGTTTGACTGACTTCTATCCTTTTACTTTCTTTGACAAAAGAAGTTTTATAAATAGAGTTTCCTACTGGAATCTTCAGTAGTAGAAGGACCTGTTTGGATTTACACAATAGCAATGGAATTTTTTCCCCATTATTTTTCCACTTCTTTTACAATGGGTTATCTTCTCTACAATTCAAATCCTTTATAATAAACTGGTGTTTTAACAGTTTGGTAGCATTTTAATTGTTTTAATGACAAGAGCTCCTAAAGGCAGAAAAGATAAATATCCACCAAAATTATACTGCCACTCTGCTTAATGGTCTGTGAAAAAATTTAATTATGCTTGTCAGCTCTTCACCACGGTCCAGTTGGTTTTAAATTGCTCTGAACTAATTTAAGTTGGTATAAGCCACTAATGGTCATTCTGTTGTGTCAACAGGTTAGCAGCTGCTCTTCATGAAGCTAGAATGGCTCATGTGAGGTGCTCTCAGCATATCCTCTGTCACAGAATCTGGATAGTCAATGGATGTTTTTGTCTCTTGTTGTCATTAAGGTACTTCCACTTATGTAAATAGCAGTAAGTTAATTTTTTTTTATAAGTAGACATCATCATTTTTACTTAGTACTTTTAAAAGCAATAAAGTCAGGTGAGATGCTTTAAAATGATACCAAACAAAATATTGTACAAATATTCCTCCTTGCAAATCCACAAGATAATAGTTATCCCTCTATATAGGTGAAAATTCAGGATTAGAGAGACTAAAGGATTTGTCCAGGTACACTAACTTATAAGTAGAGGAAATGGAACTTTTTATTTGTTCTTTTTAAAAATTGAGATGTGTCTATTATTTATTATGTCCTTATAATTTTTGTATGTGTGGATGCATGGCCATATGTATGCACGTACATGTGGGTTAACATGTGTATGTGTATTGATGTACATACACGTGGGGGGTGAGCATCTGTGTGTGTGTCCTCTCATGCACCTATCAAGCCCAAAGTAAATGTCAAGTGACTTCTCTGATTGCATTCCACTTCATTTTTTTAGGCAGGTATATTGATGACCCAGGAGGTCACTGATATAGCTGGCAGCAAGCCCCAAGAATCCTCCTGCTCCATTCCTGGACTGAGTTTAGAGACATGCACCTCTTTAAAAAAAAAAAAAAAAAAAAAAGTAGATTCTACAGATCCAAGATTCAAACTCATGTCCTCCTGGTTGTATATCATGGATTTACTGACTTCATCATCTACCCTCCTTGTCCTGGACATTTCTTTCTAATTGTAACCAGGTAGGGGTTACAATCACTGCCTGCTCTTCCAAAGGTCCTGAATTCAATTCCCAGCAACCATATGGTGGCTCACAACCCTCTGTAATGAGGTCTGAGGAAGAGATCTGGTCAGTCGTCCTCATCAACTTAGACCATGAAACCCAATATGGACGGGTACATCAGAAACTGCCATATATGGGGTGCCCATGGTAAAAAAAAAAAAATAGGTACTTATCAAAGTATATGCTTTGGCTTTAAATTGACCCTACAGATTTCATTTTCTTCTTTTACCTTTGACTTCAGTTTACTCATTGACTGGAATATGGTTGCAATGTTTAACAAAAATCATGTTGTTGCCACCAATCTTATTTTCATCAACATTATCACATCATCAGGTAGGATTTGGCAGCACCATAACTTTGCAGAGCCATAACTTAATGGCTTCAAAATATATGATGTCAGAAGGCAAATGGCATCTTGAAACCCATAGCATCTTCTTTATTCCCGATATGTCCAAAGTGTTGCTTAACTTTGTCTCAGAGTCGAGGAAAGCTAAAATAAATAAAAATATTCATGATGATGACATTTCTTTGAAGCTCTAGATAGGTAGCCTTTCTTATCACCGAGAAAACAGTATGTGGTGGTTTGAATGAAGGTAGCCCCAAAGTCTTATATATTTACATATCTAGTCCTCAGCTGGTAAGTGTTTGAGAAGGATTAGGAGGTGTGACCTTGTTGGAGAAGGAGTGGACTTGTTGAAGGAGGTGTGTCACTTGGGGGTGGGCTTTGAGGTTGCAATAGCTCATTCCAGGCCCAGAGTATCTCTCTCTCTTCACCTATTACCTGTGCATTGGGATGTAAAGCTCTAAGATAGTGGTCCACTACCACCTCTGTCTGCTTTCCACTCTAGTAGGAATGGATTAAATCCCTGAAACTATAAGCCAGCTCTCTATTAAATGCATTCTTTTGTAGGACTTGCTATGGTTATAGTGGGTCTTTATAACAATAGAATTTTAATTAAGAAATGGTGTATCATTTGTTTTATGTTTAGCATTGCTTATGAGTTCTGTAAGAAATGGATACACATCCAACACTACAAGTAGGAAAATGCAGGTCTTGAACTTTAGTTTTTACTTCCCCAGGTAAGAATTTTAATCTAATTTTAGAGAATAATCAGATATTCACAGTCTTTTCCACCTTATTAAACTCAATAAAGGGAAGATGAAGCCAGCTTATTTTCCCTGAAATAATCATGTAAAAGAATTAACTTTTACTTCTTTTTAGCTAAGTGAGATGGGTTAAAGGAGAAACAAATTAATCAGATATTTTGTACACCCTCACATGGCTGACATCATCCCAATTCCAGGTTTATTTTACTTACTTTCCATATAGTAGCTGTTAATAGTTAGATTTACATTTATTCTTAAAGATTTATTTTTATTTATGTGTGTGCATGTGTCTGTGTGTGAGTGTGTGTGAGTGTATGCATGTGTTTGAGTGCCCACAGAGCCCAGAAGAGAGTGTCTGATGCCCCAGTGTTGGACTTATAGGCAGTCATTAGTCACACAATGTGTGTGCTATGAACTGAACTGGGATCTGCTGCAAAAGCAGGGAGTTCACCTAACCACTGTGCTCTTTCTCCAGCTGTGTTAACATTTATAAATGTTATAAATGGCCCTTTGACTGTCTTCCTATTTTCAGTCCAGAGGTACCAGAGATTAGCGGATGCCAGTCAGAGGTTGATGGTGGTGGAACACTGGAAGGTGACCCCTGAGCCTCCACGGACTTGGTTTTGCTCGTTTTCTGTCACACTGGAATGAGGAAGGAGCGTGCAAAGAATACAGAGCTGACTGACTGCAAATCACGGTGGGAAGGTGATACACACTAGTGCTGTTCTTACTAAGAAACGAGTACTAGGTCCATAAATCTGATGACAATATGTTTAAGCTATGATTCCCCCCTCCAAATTCATAATTGATGCTAAAATTAAACTTAAAAGCACTCCAGGCAAATTTTCTGTTGCCAAAGAAACTACAACAAAGTGCTAACCAGAATCATCCAAATATACCAATTTTAATAGCCAATTGGTCACATTCTAGGTTAACTATGTATTTTATTTCAGGAATGATGTGGGAGTGGTTTCTTATTAATAAAGAAACTGCCTTGGCCCATTTTATTGGATAGAAAATTAGGTAGGTGGAGTATACAGAAGAGAATTCTGGGAGAAAGAAGCTTAGAGAGTCGCCATGATTCTCCTGCTCCAGACAGACGCAGGTTAAGATCCTCCCTGGTAAGCCAGCTCGTGGGCTACACAGAATATTAGAAATGGGTTAGAACAATATGTAAGAGCTAGCCAGTAAGAGGCTACAGATAATGGGCCAAGCAGTGTTTGAAAGAATACAGTTTCCGTGTAATTATTTCGGGCATAAGCTAGCCATGCGGGCGGCCGGGTGC
>NW_026067938.1:446000-508358 GCF_014885135.2 Alexandromys fortis | reverse complement strand
GCTCCAGACAGACGCAGGTTAAGATCCTCCCTGGTAAGCCAGCTCGTGGGCTACACAGAATATTAGAAATGGGTTAGAACAATATGTAAGAGCTAGCCAATAAGAGGCTACAGATAATGGGCCAAGCAGTGTTTGAAAGAATACAGTTTCCATGTAATTATTTCGGGCATAAGCTAGCCATGCGGGCGGCCGGGTGCCGGGGACGCAGCCCTGCCGCTCCTAATTTCAACACAGGAAAAATAATAATTATTAATTGATGTAACTGTCAAAGAATTCTGATTCCATTTCCAGGCCTAGCATACTTGGAAGATGACCTAATCATGACGCTCCTCATGTAGTTCCATTCTTTGACCTTCAACACATGGGGTAGGGAAAGGTTCCCCTATCTGTAATTAGCCAAAGTGTGACAATTAGAACAAATTCTTAATGGCAGAAGCTTAGGTGAAGCCCGTTGGATTCAGGCCACTGAAGCACACACGTATTTAGCCCAAGGCTATTTATAGTGCACACAGAATCTCACTGTAATCGCCAGGTGTGGGAAGCAGAAGCCTGTGGGTAAACTACACAGTGGCTGTTTCAGTGCTGACGTGTGAACACTAGCCTCAGAGGCATGGCCATGGCCGTGGAATCCTTGTGCTCCCACTTCCAGATATATAGCTTGCAAATTACTCCCCCCCACACACTTTTTAAGCTTCTTCCTCCCAACTTCATAGCTTCTTCATAAAGACTCCAGTAAATATATCAGAACATTTTGTTTACAAGTTGAAAAAACCCAAATTCAAATCTGATTTAATTAGCAGGGAGGACTTTAATATTTTATGTTACTATTAAATTCAAATTACTATTGGCTAGATCTGTCTTACTTAAACCTATACCAAGATTCCCCAATGAAGATAATCTGATGCTTCCTATATTAATATTGACTCAGCTTCCCTTTTTATTGGCATGACCCCCACACAAACCTTTCTATTCTATTGAAGAGCTACTAGCAACTTTGCTTCTTCTGCAGAATAGAAGAAAAATTTTAACTCTTCAGAAATATTCTCAAAAACATACTTTTATTGGCCTTATTTAGACAAATGTCCTTCGCTTGAGCCAGAAAATTAAGTGAAGGGAACCAAGTTGAGTGAGATATTATCCCTGAGAGAAATTCTGGACTCGTAAGCCAAAGAAGAAGTTGAAAAGCAAAATAAAGTATTTAGAAAAGTATTTAGCATAGATTACTTATTAATATATACTTATAATAAAGATATCATATATTTTAAACTTTTGAATATGCATAGCTGCTAACTTTCAGTCATATTTTCTTGGGCCACACATAAAAGATGAGAACATAAGGAAAATTCTATTAGATATCAAATATGTGAGTTTGATATAACTCAAAGTTTTTATAGAATCTAGTCTATGTTTCAGAGAAAACCAATGACTTTCATCTGGGGGCCTGGATGCAACCTAAATTAATAATAATCTTGTGATAAAATATTTGTGTGAACTATCATAACAATAACAGATTATTGTTTTGGTCCATTATTCTGGTAATTGATCTAGAAACCCAACACGTTTACTCCCAAATCCTACAGTCAAACAAAATAGAATGGTTCTCACCCAAATTTTACTCACCAAAAAATTTAAGTAACAAGTACTATGTGAATTTTAATCCTAATTCGAATACATCTTTTATCAGTAGTTAATGGAAAAGAAGACAGGAGGATCTCCGGGGAGCTGTGGGAGGAGAAACTGTAGCCAGAATATATTATCTGAAAACAAATCTGTTTTTTATAAAGAATTTAGTAAATTTGGCCTGGAGAGATGGCTTAGTGATTAAGAGCATTGCCTGCTTTTCCAAAGGTCCTGAGTTCAATTTCCAGCAACCACATGGTGGCTCACAATCATCTGAAATGAGATCTGATGCCCTCTTCTGGCCTACAGGCAGACACACAAACAGAATATTGTATACATAATAAATAAATAATTAATTTAAAAAAGAATTTAGTAAATTCAAAAAAGAATAATTAATAAAAACCTAGCACATTTGGCGTCCATAGCTCTTCTTTGAAAATGTTTGTTTATGACAGAGACATCGCATCATAATGTCTATGACTTTATAAAGAACTATGACGAAGTGCCTTGACTTGCTTTTATAAAATGTCTTTCTTATGAGAGCAACTTTGGGGTAAGGATAAACAGGATTTACTAAATGAAGATAAGGCAAAATTGATTTACTAATTTCCTTTAAGAAGCTCATGTATAAACATTTTTGTACTTATTTCAAACTCTTCTCCACTCTAAATATCTAAGTCTTCGGTATATTTATTTTTTTTCTCATGAAGTTTCACAAAACTGAAAGAAAAGGCTTATATTCTAATGGTGTTTTAAGTCTTAACAGTGATGTACAATATCCCCAGTAAGAACTTGTGTGATTTCTTTTTCTTTCATTTTGTTTCAGCCATGACAAGCCTTTACACTCACTGTATATGAGTTCTCTCCAGCGTCCCTGTTCTAGGACTGGAAAGATGCCTAGAATTAGTGGAGCTGAGCATTAGCAGCTCCTCAGTTTTGAAATATGTTCTTGTCATTTTTCTTTTATTTTGAAACTCAATATTATAGATTCATTAAGAGCCTGTATATTTCTGCCAGAAAATAAAGGGACATAGTGTACTTTAAAACTAGTGAATGCATATAAATGAGCTCATTACCACCTTAAGCAAAACAAGCCTGATTCAGAAGACAAATATTGTATGTTTTCTCTCACTTCTAGATTCTGTGTCTTATGGTAAGGGGGAGGGAAGGAAGAAGAAAGAGAGGCTATAGAGGCATAAATATGGTGAACATACAAAATAGACTGAAAAGACTTTGTCATTCTGAAAGCTCCAATTATATATGTCAGATTATTTTAATCTATTTCCCAATTTCTTGAGAATTTCACAGAAGAGTAACTGCGTTTATATCATTTCCACTTCGTTCTCTCTCCTCCAACGCCTCCTGTACTCCCAATCACTCTTAAATCTATTATTTATGAAATTATTATTGCATATGTGTATGTGTTCATGCGTCTGTATAAATATAGCCTTCTGCATCCATTTAGTGTTTGCTCTTCCCATGTGTTCGTGGTTAGGCTGATCACTTAGGATTGCATACCATCAGGGGATTCGTCCTTAGTGTTGCTCTGCCCACGTGTTCGTGGTTAGGCTGATCGCTTAGGATTGCGTACCATCAGGGGATTTGTCCTTGGAGAAGGCAGATTCCCTGTCTCTAGGGGCCATTAATTACCTGTACTTCTTCATCTAAGGGGTGGGGCCTTAGGAAATTTCACTGTCCACAAAGGAGTGTCAGCTGGTGTTGTTACACAGGTCTTGTTTAGTTGGTCACATTATTAAGATTTCATGAGTACAGCTCCCCTGTTATATACACAAGACATCAGGCTTTTAGAGTCTTTCCACTTCCTTTCCTCCTTCAGTGTTCTATGAGCCCTAGGTGATGGGAGTTTGTTTTAAAGTGGGGCATCCCACAGTCACTGATTCTCCACATTTTGACCAGTTGGGGATTTATGTGATGGTTTCTGTCTGTGACCAAAAAAAAAAAAAAAAAAAATGATGAAGGATGAAAACTACACTTTTCTGTGCCTGAAAGGACAAGTATTTGGAATTCAGTAAGTAATTACACTGATTTGGGAAGGTAGCCACAGTAAGTTCTCTCTAGGATCCATGACCTCCCCAGCCACAGGGGGACAGCTAGGATCACAAAGAATAACGGTATGAGTTCTCTCTTGTTGAGAAGGCCTTAGTTCCAATTAGACTTCTGCTTCTGCTTACTCCTAAGACCTAAGTGCCACCACTGCGCCCTTGTGAGTGTCTTGTCCTGTTTGTCGTTATGTGCTTATAGGCTGTGCAATGGGTAGGACTGTTGTTGCTTTTGCTCCGTTGGAGGCTTGCATAGCACCTTTGGATTCTATAGGAGCTGGTCTTCAGGGAGGAGGCTTCCAGGTCACATCCAGTTCAAATCTTCAAAGTCCTGGGTCCAAAGTGCATGATGTCAACAACTGGGTCTTACCTTTAAGTTCTTGGAGGCAACCAAGGGCGATGGTCAAATTCTTTATTGTTTTAGGGATCTCTTGGACTACTTTGAGGTTTCCCATGCCAGATACTAGTAGTTTGTGACCCTTGTGAGGGACAATGTGCATTATGACCACAATTGACTAATTTCAATTAATGTGTGTGTGTGTGTACTTTTAAGTAAATAAAGTAATATGATTCCCTATGGCTTTTTCAACATCCTTTTTGTACTTTATCCATTCTCCTTCCCTCGCTCTCTGTATTTCCCTTTCTTCTCTCCAGATAGAGCCCCTCCAAGTTTTTCTATTTTCTACTTTATGGTGCCTGAATCCTGCCGTCTGCTTCTCTAGACTTAAATGCATGGGAGACAGTGAGATGGAAATGATATGAAGTACTCATATATTAAATTCTCAAGAACATATTAAAAAAAGAAACAGCAAAAATTTTCTTTGATTCAGAAAAAAGAGAAAGAAAATTCTAAGCCAAGAAAATAGATGTACAAATTTTATACATTTTTTTTATATATTGCCAATCATTTAAGATGATGTTTTGGAGTCTTTTATATGGAAATTAGCATCTGATTTGTATTTCTCAGATCATTTACTACGTTATTTTATTAGGCCTTCCAATTAAGAAGCTAGCAGGTGGCAAGTTTTATTATGAGCGGGTGTTAACCTTCATAAAACAAAGAGGTGAGAATGAACGAATTTATAAAAAAAACCAAATTTGACATCTGCAAATAAAATTTTAAGTATCGTGTGGTAATGTGTTTCTACTAGCAAAGCAGGAGGGATTGAAGCCTGCTGGGCTGATGACTTCAGCCATAGTGAATGGAAGTGTTTCTTAGCCCCCAGGAATCTAGGCTACTGAGTAGCTGCTGTGTGGGGATTATTTATAAGAGCATTTACTGGTAAGAGAAAGGGCCGAAACCTTAGACAGGCACTTAGATGTGACTAAGGCAGGTTTATTTCTGATTCCAGAGCACTGGAGGGGAAGTCACTCCATGACTCAGAGCATTGTGATGGGCCAGCTGTTCATGGGCTCCTCTCCAGTGTGTGCTCAGACCTCGCCATGCCAGCCAGAAGACTCACCAGAACATAATTCCGGTGAGTTCACTCTCTTGACACAGTTTCCACATCAGGGGTAGAGAGGACCATGTGGTCACTCTGTCTGTCCTCAGTGCTTCAACAGTCGTGGGCGCTGTGTCCCAGATGGCACATGTATGCAACCGCCATGTCTCCGTTCTCTTAGGACTATTTGGTGAGAGTCAAGACTGTCTTGATAAGAGACACATTAAAACGACAAGTCACGCTTCTCAGTGTACCACATCACAGATAAGATCCTTGCTTCCGCCAGAACCGCTGTTGTTTGCTTATGTTTTGTTATTTTGAACCCTAACAGAATTAAGACATAATCTAAAACAAGCAGACCCTAAATCTGGTGACATAAACATATATCACAATATTTTGTATTAGTGTCTTTTTTTTTTTACTCAAATGCTCAGATGTTAGCAAGGGAAAGTATTACTTCAAAAGGAAATTAAAGGAAATTGAATTTATGAAAACAAAGTCCCTGTTCATCATTTTTCTAAATAATTGATTCAATTTCTCTTTTAAATTATCATTTATTTTTGGAAATACATAAGACTGCTCATATATACATAAGATACACATATATTTCATTCCCAAATTGATCTTAGTTATTCAAGAGTATAGGTCTAGAAAGTACATTTTAGGTTGATCATAACTAGACCTGTGACTAAGTTTAGTTGGTTTGCTTTTGCAGTTTTTTTTTTGTGAAACAGTTATATTTGTTCAGTAATTCTTTTGTGTATCATTCCCCCATCCCCAGGAAGCCTTCTCATTTCCTGCTGGAATTAGACATTTTGCTGCTTTGTCTTTTATTTGTCTAAGTTCTTCCATTTTGCCTTTGAAACTTTGCTGCCCTAGTGGCAGGCACTGTTAGGTCTTGGGCTCAGCATATAGAAAACAGCCAATAGGTGTTTGAAAGTGTGACACCAACAGTTTAAGTCTATTAATAGATGACAGGATAGCCTAATTTATATAAAAACATAAACTATTGTGTAACAAAATCAATGTAATCATTTACTTCAATGGGTCCTCATCCAGGTCCCATTTGTGGACTAGCTGATGATTTAGTTCATGGCCAACAAATTTTAAACTCTTGAGTTAGAACAATTAATTTCTCTTCAGTATTATTACATAAACCATGTGTATAAAATACATAAAATATTCAATTTTCTTTTTTAAGTTATTTATTTTTGTGAGTGCATGTGCACGCGTGCGGGCGTATACACACACACACACACACACACACACAACAGCACATGCAAGCAGGTCAGAGAACGAATGGAAGTTGGTACCCTCCTTCCACTGTGTGGGTCCGAGTGGTGGAACTCCAGGTCTCCAGGCTTGGTGCCAGGTGCCGTTTCTGAGCCCTGCCTCTGTCCTCCAGTTGTTCTTGATCATTAGATACCAAAAAAGGAAATCATCGGCATTATTTATTTCAATATTTGACTCCTACATCCAGGAACAGAAAGAGGGTGTATCATTTTATATGGAGAATGGAAAGTCAGGAGGCTTGCGAAACGTGATTTGGTTGCTTCCATGGAATATTGTCAGACCAATAGGAGCTGGCGAAGAACTTTTATGGCCAGTATAAATAATTTGAGCCTTAGACATCATTACCAGTTGATATTTTCTTTCCTGAGGACCAGCTGTTCAAGAGTACCCCGGAACAGAGCCAGGCACAGTTGAGACTCGGCTGGGGCTTGGCACCGCGGCAGATTCCTCTGCAGCAATGTCGCTGTTAGAAGAAAGCCGGCCGTTTGCTCAACAGCTATCCAATGTCTATTTTACGATACTCTCCCTTTTCTGTTTTAAACTTTTTGTGAAAATCAGCCTTGCCATCCTTAGTCATTTCTACATCGTGAAAGGCAACCGAAAAGAGGCCGCCAGGATAGCAGCTGAATTTTATGGCGTAACCCAAGGACAAGGTACGTTTATGATCACAGGCTCCTGTTTCAAGTGGAGTTGAACTATCATTTGATCTTCAATCCAAGAAAACATCACAGGTTCTCTTTATGGGATGTTTTGAAGACTTTACTGGGAGGAAGTTCTTGTAACTTACTTTCATTGGCTTCATGAAAAAGATAGCTGTTTTTCAGTATAAGTGCTTGGGCAGTATGGGAGTACAGCATTAAGTATAGATATCTTTGCCTAGTAATCATTTTAAGACATTACATATTTCATTTTCCACATTGTTGTTACAGAGAATAATGAAGAGATAAGTAATTTGACTTCAATTGTCCTATAATGGTAAATTTAGCATTGTGATCTTTTAAAGGATATATTAAAGTCATGTATAAAAGTGTCCAGTTGAGCCTGGTGGTATTGCAATGTGTATTCCTAGCAACTCAGGTGGAGACAGGAGGACTGTAATCTCTGGGCCTCACTGGGCTTTAGTGAGTTCAAGTAGAGTCAAGACAGCGTACTGAGACCCTGTCTCACAAAGAGGACTGAACGGAAGACTGTGGATAGCTCAGTAAGAAAGCACCCCCTGATATATGAAAGGCCATAGGCTCAAACCTCAGTACTGAATAATTAAAGTAAGATGAAATAATTGGTATTAAACATAGAGGATTTCAAAATTGTTTATCATACAATTTTATAACTTTATTGTGGAATAAAACCCAGACACTAGCATTTATGAACACATTTTCCTAAAGGGATTAATACTGCTTTGTTTGGATTGTGGAAATTGTTTACTACAAGGCAGGATCATGAATAAGCAAATCTCATGTTTGTGCAGTCGGGCTCATCAGTGCGTTTTATAAGAAACTGAAATGAGATGAAATAAAAAAGTGGTACCAACTCTCACAGATTTTCAATTTTATAAGACCATTCTATGCTAGTGGAGTAATATTCTAGATAATAAAAATGATTCACATGTTGGTTGGAAAAGTGACATTTTAATTTCTTGTAATCTTCCAGTTTATTTCTGATTTGGAATTACCCAAGCCAATATTGTATATGTGTCCTGATGCCCCCCAGGCAATTTAAATATTCAAAGTAAAAACTTCCCATCACATAATTAGAGAATACAGCATTTTTAAGAAAGAGCCTTTTAAGTTGTGTTGAAACTGATTTTCCTCTATATTTTAATTTTTTACGTGATTCACTTTAAAGTCCAAGCTACTGTCGGTGTGTGGGAATGTTGAATAGAGGTGAGGAATCTTAAGTGGTTTGTGGAGTCACGACTGTTCCCTAAGGAGTGTAAACTGAGGACCTCATCTACAAACTCTGAGGAAAATCTGAGTGCCCAGAAGTTCTCATAGAGAAAATAAAACCTAGATGAAATAGGCCGCAACCCATTCTCTACCAGCACTGATCCTGAACTAGCATTATAAAAAAGTGTCTTTACTTTATGATCCATGGAAAATGGAAAATGTCATTTGGTAGATGGAGTATTGGAGTACTAAATGAAAACATAAAAATAGCTTTTAAAACCCAAGTCATATTTCTAGATGTGGCTAAGCAAATTATGAGATTATAAGGTGTTAAAATGTATCTTTCCAGAAACCACATAGCTCGTTATTTCAGAGACAGACCTTATCTCCATTTTATAAGAACAGTCGTACATAAAGCAGTGAAACGTTGACTAAAAAGAAGAAAGATATTTCTGCCTTCACAAAGGTGGTAGAGCAGACCATGGAAACATCTTTCTGTGCGTCTTGGCAAGTAAGAGAAGCAGGCATCCTCTTTTAGATCATAGTGTTCTCGTTCAGGCAATTCCTGAGCATATATGAAATGGCTCTGGTGTTTTACTATCTTATTAGAGTCTTTTAAAATATATTAGAATTGTAGTATTTTCCTCAGATTGTAGAAACACATCCCCTAAAAATACAAAGTACAAAGTTTTGAAAAGATTTACCATGTTTATAACATTTGCTGTCCTTATCAAAACTCCTTTTCAATACATGCAGTACCCTCTAAATATTTAACATCAGAATCTTTTCTTGTAATTCTTATTCAAGCTGAGCATAATTGTGTCAAATTTTATTTTAACATTAGGAAAATAAATCAAACGCCTTGAAAAAAATCTTATTCTCCTGTTAAGAAAAAATTATTTCTTGCCTAGAAAATATTATTTCTCTATTTTATATAGCTTGTTAAATTTTTAAATCTTCATATGCTATTTAGGATTTGCGTATGTCTAATACTGACCACTCAGGTTTAATTATTGTTGTATGGTCAAGCAGTTTCCTCCTCCCTTGGTAAGACTGTCACTGCCATCCCACTTTGAATTAGGTTCCTCATTCCCACTTTCAGGGCTTATCCTGATTGCTCCCCCAAAATTGGAGTGCAGTCGCCAAACCCATAGAGCGAGGGTGATATGTGTATTTCATGTCTTTCGCAACGATGGAGACCTTGCTGACAACATGCTCCATGTCTTCCCAAGAGGTACCGTACTTGAGTAGGAAAGGAAAGACCCCCTTTGCTTCCCTAACTGCTCTTCCAAGGCAGCGCATTGCGTCAGGCACTGGAGGCTGATTTGCTGTTTTCAGCTGCTAAACCCTGTGCAATCAAGCTTGAGATGAAGGTCTGATTACAAACCAGAAACCCGCACTACATGGTGGATAAGCCACCTTATGATGTTTCCTTCTTGATCCCTCAACAACTCCGGGAAACTTCATGTCACTGCTTTTTCATCTCTGAAGACTTCTTGACCCTTCGTCACACCGAAGGGACTCGTTCATTGCTTAGCCTCTCTATTTTTAATATCGTTGCTTCAGTTAAACACTCCAGTTAGGGTGCCGTTGTCTTTCATGGGATGACGTCAGTAATAAATTTTCACGCTCCATTGAGGCTGACTGTGAGACTAAAGACTTGTGACTTATTTTCCCCTGTAATACTAAATGGCGAAGAAAGATATAATATTGAAGGGTATCTTAATTTGATAAATCATCCCAAGGCCCTAGAAAAAGACATTAAGTACCCATAAATATCTCAGGACATGTCAAGAACTCTCTCATATTAAAGGCAATATTTGTCAAGTTCAATCATAGACTTTAGGATTTACAGTAATTTTACCAAGCAAATGGAGTCAGTTCTAAACACAGGTTTCTTGAGTCCCTGTGATAGCAAGATAATAAAGATGGAAAATGTGTTGTTCTTTGGCGTGAGTCCTTTTTACATGGACTGCTGAGCAAGCAATCACTTTCAGAAGCTAAAGAATTAGAGTGCCCCTTTCACACTCGGACTGCCACGGAGATATTTTCCCGCAGGAGGCAGATGTTTTCCTGATCTCAGGCGTGACCAGAGGCATGGATTTCAGGATGCACAAGGGAGAGCAACATTCAATAAAGATTGTGTGTGTGAACTCTACAAATAAAACCTTAGGCCCAGATATGAAAGAATTTAAATATGAGACAAATAATTTTGACTTTTGAAGCTACTAGGAATCATGAGAGTTTGTGAAGTTGGGGAGATAAAAGTGATGTAAATAAAAACAATTTATTATAGCTTTATACATAGTAGTAATTGAAGTTGCACAGCAGGACATGTTTGCAATAAGTAGACCAGTTTGTATTTTGCCAGAAGAATATGAAACGGTACTTAAATTTATACTTGTGTTTGTGTCTCTGTGAAAATATCACAGTGAAACACATTTTTGTATGTCAAATAAAAATTTAGGGTTAAAATTATAGAGAGCTTTATTAGTTTGATAGTGATTATATGACTGGAAAAGAAACAACAACAACAACAAGAAATAATACAAGAAGAAATTGGTGAAGCCTTTGATGAACATTGGCATGAGGGCATTTATGACTTTAAGCTAAGTAGGTATCTCAGAATTATATATTAGTGTGCTTATCAGAGTGGGAATTGACCAGCCAGCCACACAGATCAATATGCATGTCATCATAAAGGGGACTCTTAGCTGCCTTGTGAATCTGGTAGGCCACCTAACTTCACTATGAAATGTCAAGAGAAATCAGGACCTGGCAAAGCTGGAATCTGGTTCTGGTTTTGTGTTGTGTGTGTTTAACATATGAATGCTCTTCACTTATTTTAAAAATTACCAGGTAGCTTTCTGATTATGATTTGGTCCCTGCTGTAAGAACTGACTGGCTTTCCCTTCAGCATGTTTTAGACTATCTGAGATTTTTTAAGACTTACTTCAAAATAGTATGTCTATCTTTTGATATCAGCGTTCTTTATTTTGAGCTTTGAGGGTTGCAAACGCACCTTTGAAGTATTTGTTTGTTTCAAAATAGATTGGATTTCTGGTCCTTCAAGGCCATGAACAGAATATTTGGCTATGGAAATTAACTCAAAGAAATGTGTACCCGTGAGTCTGTGGGTTGACTTCTGAAAGTATCTGGGGACACTGAAGCTCACAAGGAAGACCTTTTGTGGTCGAGACTTAGGAACTTAAGATTCATGAAAATTTATGTCTGTGATTCTGATTTCACACATTTCTGAACTTACGTTTGGCATTATGGTTACTGCCAAGCATACATTTCTTGTCATATGTATAGTTGAGATTCGAAAGTAGTATATAATATAATATGCCACCTTCAGTCAACTGTCAAAACAAGTTGCCATATTGAAGAATAGTACAACCAAGATATAAAAAGAAGCTAGATTTATATCTAACTATACATGGTTGTTTATTTCCTTCGTGGTGCTAGGACTGAAGCCAAAATGTCACAAAGGCTTGGCATGTGCTGTATAACTAAACTATACCCCAAGATACCTTCTATGTCTTACTATATTTCAAAAAGCCTTGCTGTGTTGATGTTTGCTTTAATAACTAAACTTAGTAGTATCTTCCAGCAATATCAGAAATGATATGCATTCAACCATTTCTGAAGAATAATGTTTTGTGTGCTACTGTTTGATTATTTTTGAGATCAGTTGTCGTAGAAACACCTCTTATGTAACAATGAATACTTTCAGGAGGCAGGTAGGATGAGGTCTTTAATGGTTTAAATGATATAAATGTGTAAAAACCACCATGAACATATTTTCTGGATTTAGATGAAATAGCTCTCTATAGGAATAACTGAAATCAACAGATGTGCTCTTAAATGACAAAAGACATTCCACGAAAAAGATGTTTTCATTTGTCCAAGCTCTGTTCTATTTTAGAATGCCAGAACATCTTTTGTAGAAGAGGTTATTGTTCTCTGGTGACTTGAAAAAGAAATTTGAGAACAAGGTTTCAAGCTTAGAAATGACTGTCAGATTTTAATATATTTATAATTTCTCCTGCTGTGTTTGGTGAGAAATGCATTACTTCTGGACTTAGAGAACTCATGGTGTTTGACAGCATAAGTTTCCTTAGGAATATATTTCTTATGCACTTGTTCCCTTCTTCTGTTATAATTTTATCATTCTATATTTCCTTCTTACAAAGTCCACACTATTTATTTTCATTTGCCCAAAGTCAAAGGTACTGTATTTGGCACTAAGATACAATATACCAAAGCCCACAGTCTCCTGAATGTGTGGGGGTATTTTACAGAGTCAACCAGTTGCTATGGGGGCATGAAAGGAGAGGACCCAGCCAGGAGTAGCCTTGCCTGGGACAGGTCAGTTTCAAGCTGTACTAACAATATTCATGTTCTCTTTTCCAACTGTGCACATGTTTCTTTCAGAATGTTTCAGAATTTCAAATTCTCCACTTCTGCTCCATATGTCTTGTTCATTTCTCAACTTGTCACATCTGAGTCATATATATCACACATAGAGCTTTACCCCAACCATTTCACAGTGTAACATTTTTATTTCTAGGAAAGGCACATGCTGGTGTTCTCAGCTTTCCTAGGCTTTCTGAAGAAATGGCATGGTCAGTCCATCAACTCATAAAAATTTTCTTGTCTATGCAGGAAGTAAAGAAATAAAAATGAATTCTTAAAACTTGTTTCCTGTATTACTGTTTCTTTTAGAAATTGGTAAGACGTTCTTAAAATTGGCTATTTTTCTTATTTATTGACATAGTTAAGACAGTCCTCAGTCAACTCCAGGCCAACAAATATTGGATATCACTTTATTCCTGGCACAGTGTTGTATGTTGTATACTCACATTATATATAATGAATATATAAATACATATAGTATACACAAAATACATATGGAACATATGCATGTATATTTTCTAGACAGACTATTAAATTACAGCATGTGGTACAATATTTTTTGCTAAAAGGAGACAATGTAATTAAGAGCCAAGTGTCACACATGTAAAATAACCAAACAGCAAACAAGGCAGAATTCATAAAGTCCTAAAAGGAAAATGACCACATTTAGAATTCAATGAGGGGAAAAATATGGAGTTCACTCATAGAGATAGCATAATTTAAGGCAGAAAACACATGATTATGAAGAAGTATAAATAAGATCAAATTGCATGCATGCAAAGAAAAAGAGGGCAAATTTAAAGTTAGAAACATGAGAAGCATTGTTTTATTTTTACTGAAGTATGAATCTTAGAGCTAATGATAACTTGGTTGAGTAGATGATGCACCTTTTCTCAGATCCTGTATCCAAACACCACAGTTCTGCTCAGGACTTTCTAATGTCTTTACTGGATTAAGCATATCAAAGTGTCACGAGCTTATAGGAGGAATAATTACCACCGTATGTACTTTATCAAGTCCTTGTTGTAATGATTCAGTGTGTCATTTTCTCCACTGTATGAACTGAATATCGGAGAGGGTAGATGGTCTCTTTGTTATAGGCTTAGCAATGCACACCCTCACAGTGTCTCTTAGTCCTTGTTGAAATGAGTCGGTTTGCCATAGTATACACCTTATGAACTGCATGTTGGAGAAGGGGTCTGGCCTTCTTGTTGTGGGCTTAGCAGGGCATGTCCTCACTGTGTCTCCATGAATGTTTAATGGATACTGGCAAAAACTAGTATACTAAGCACATTTCTATATTGAAGAAAGATTTTTTTCTCAATGACTCCCTTTGTCTACCAACAATGTGATCTGAAAGATAATTATTTAGAATGTCTTTTCCTCCAAATCTTCACTGAAGTGGAAGAAAAGGATGAAGAATCTGTATTTATGTGTATGTATGTATGTAAACGTGTGCATGTATGTATATATGTGAGGGACATTTGCAATTTCTTCTTCACCAGCACAGGGAACAATTCTTCTTTCCAGCCTTTCTTTGTTAATATTGCAAAATGAACCATGGGCTTCTAGACTGGCAATGGTCAGTTACTTAAGTTAGTGTTGTGAGTAAGCAAGTCTGCATTAAATTTAGAGACAAATTGAATGCTGTATAACTTTTTGACCAGGCAAAAACCCATGAGTTTCTCTGAGAAAAGTTTGAATGTCATTTTATTATATTTAAGAGAGTCTGGAAAAGGCTGAAAGACTAAGAAGCTTGGGTGGTATGGGGAAGATAGGTTTTCATGGACTCCTTTTGCTCTTTAGCCGGAACAAGTCTATCTTCATGAGTCTTCCTAAGTTGGGCAGTAAAAAAGCTTTTTTTCCCCCCAAAGAATAAGATACTATTTACAACTAAACCATCTCAGTTAGTAAGGTATTATTTAATAAGCCATATGCAGCATTGTTAAACCTGACAAGCCTGTATGACCAATCACCAAGCAGCCGTTCAACATTCTTCGCAGGGGATCAGAAGAACAGTTAAGATTTCGGGCCCCTCAGGAATGTGCATAACCGTGAAGTGGTATGAGGGCAGCTTTTCTCTAACAGGGCAGCTGAAATATCCATGGCACTGTTGCCTACGGAGTAAAATAGAAACCTTCAGAAATCCACAGACTCTTTCCAGAAGGCTTATCGTCTTAAAGTCGGGGCAGAGAACAAACAAACTGAAATGTAACACCGAAATGCCACTCATGTTCTTAAATAGAAGCACTGGCTCCCTGGAGCTGTCAAGTGTGCTGCTTGAGTCCGAGGGAAAATGGCAACAATTGAGCTTGATTCCCTGAAAACCTACTGTTCTCCATCCTAATGTCAGAAAGTCGCTCATTAGATTGAGCCAGGGGAGACTGCCCGAGGGTGGGAGGAAGCCACCGAGCCTTCTGAAAAGACTTCACAATATAATAGGGTTTCAATCGTGAGTGCAGAAGTAAGAACGCCTCTGTGGCCCAACTTGGTTACCAACTAAGCACATCCTTGACTGACCACTGATGAGAACTGAAAGCACTTATTTTTCTGAATTTTATCGTGTTACTAGGAACATAATAACTTCCCTTCAAGTGAAAGCAAAAAGAATTTTTTAGAATTATGTGGTATGGCGAATGTGTGACTGGATTTGGAAGTTGTTCATTGTCCCTTAAACTTGATCCACAGTGGTAAATTTTGAAAAGGAAAAAGTGTTAGTTGGTTTTGAGTTCAAATCCACAGAAGATCATGAATAGTGTCTTCCTAATGACTCTTCTAGCATTTCAAGTCCAGGAGTTGATTCTTTAATCCCAGCATTTGGGAGGCAGAGGTAGGCAGATCTCTGTGAGTTTGAGGTCAGCCTGGTCTACAGAGTGAGCTCCAGGACAGAAAGAAAAACAAAACAAAACCTTTGATTCTTCCTTCACCTTTATCATTCCCACTTTACACAATTGTGATGAAATGGCTCACTGATTAAGTTTTATGGCTTTTTTATAGTTAAAAAGTCAACAAACAAGACCAATTTAGGTTATAAGAATCTCCTGAACTTTAAGTCCTACAACAATATTTGTATATCTAATTGTTCTGGTATTTCAAGAATATGGAAGATGGAAGAGTCTTTCAAGAAAGCTGAGAAAGTAGAATCCACTAAGATGGATTTTATCTTTAGAATTTCATTTATGAAGGTCAATTGGATTCAAAAATGGAATTAATTATTTAAAGGTCAATCATATTACTATGTTATAGAGCCACAGAATTTAATTCTATAGAGTTAATCTGAAATAAGTCTACAGAATCAAAATTGATATTTTCATTTTAAAGATATTTTTAAAAGACAAAATTGATATTCAGGTGAAAAAGAAAAGTATACTTAGTACATATCTATTTAACCTGAGACAACTACAACTCTTGTCAAGTAAATGAGTATAGAATAAAATATAACAATATGACAGAGGACATTTCAAGACCATTGCTATTCTGAATGTATGAATTATAGTTTACTAGACAAGATGTCATTTGATCTTTGAAAGAACTGACACGCAGGAAAAGCAGTGCCTTAGATATTGATGAAAGTCAGTAAATATTTTTAGAATGAATAAAAGATCCTTAAAGAAAATGGGGATTGAAGTGGCATTGCGCATGGCTAAGTAAATTAGTCAGACAGACACAGGTCTATTACGGTTCTAGCTTGCTTTAGTTGTGTGATCCATGGAAAATAGCTGAGTGTCTGCAGGTCTCAGTTTCGTCATCAGTAAAATAAAAATAACTACCTGGACTCCCATGGATCAGCGTAAATTTTACATGAGAGATATGTTGTCTAAAATGACCAAAACCACTTCCTACTATATCTGGCTTAGAGCTTATACTATGTAAATGTTAGCTTTTTACATAGCATTGTTATTTTTTAAAAAAATGGTATACAGCTTGCCATAATTTAGTAGTGAAACTGCTGATAGGGTATCCAGTCCTAAGTGGTCAGCCCTAAACATTCTTACAAAATGATAACAATAATTGGATCTAGTTTGTTGTTGTTGTAGGGTATGTGTGTAACAATGGTTATTCTAGAAGAAGTCACAAATTTGAGAGATGGTGAAGACATGGAAGTAGCTATACGGGATAAAAAGATGATTGAAATGATATAAACACCGCATAATCATGAATAAAATTCCAAAAGAATTAAAAATTAAAAAAGAAAACACTTCAGAATTCTAATAAGAAACAATGTTGCCAAGAAGCATGTAATCATGCTAGGTTGTGTCTACTAAGCATGTCCTATATGCCAACTGTGTTAATTCAATAGGTAAATAATTTCAGAACCCAAATGTTTGATTATATTTGTCAGTTTTATACTAATCGGTGGGGGCCCTACAATATTTAGTAAGTCGTTATATGTTCATTAAATACTAGAAGTAGAACAATTTCAAGTCGGGTTCTGCTGGCTGCTAACTTCTGATACTACCGGCAGCTACTTCTACTCCAGTCCTTCACGCTGACAAAATAAGCAGAGAGGGAGCAACAACAACAACAAAATCAAAGCTCAAATTTGTGATTCTCTGTCCCACGACTCTGCCTGCTCTCCCTGCTGGCCTCCAGCATACAGAAGGATGAGTATCAGAGAATCGGAATTATTCAGAGTCTACAAAACAAAACTGGCTAAAGACCCAAGCAAGATAAGCAGTGAATTTTATGTTAAAGATTACAGATATCCTTGGTTGATACTGTGACATCCTTTGTGAAGATCTGCCATCTTGAGCCATCACCTAGAACTGTAGCAAAGCAGTGAAAGTGGTTGGCTGGCAGACCAGACCTAAGCAGAACTCTGTTTAGACAGCCTAGCTCACACATGGGACTTTCCTCTATGATCTGTCCATGTCAAAGGGATTTTCCTTCACAGAAATTCTTTGAACAGAAATTATTCAGGTTTTAAAAATGTATTATCTATCTTTTAAAATCTTGTCAAACATTGGTTCCTGCTAGACTTCAGGTATATAGAAAGCATGTAGGGTGATTTATCTAGCTTCCTGCCCAAATTCTAGGTAGCTCCACTGAAGATCTATTTGTCATATTAATGTCATCTTAATGACAGAGAAGGAGAAAACACCATTGTCACCATTGGGTTTGGCCTTCTGTTTGACAAAGACGGTGCTTGAACAAGACTCATGGCTGATCTGCCAAGTGGACAAGCTGGGCATTTAATGTTAGAATTGAGGCCCATGTGATTCATGGCTTTCTATGTTTTCTGTTCTTAAGGACTTTTGCAAATACACTCAAATTTCATGTGGAAAAAAAAATCAACAAAGAAATCTGAACAGCTGCCAGAAACCAAACCTTCTGTAAGCACATGCTCAGTCATGGTAAAAATAAATAAATAAATAAATAAATAAATAAATAAATAAATAAATGGTGTGGCTAGAACTCTGTGGAGGAGAATGGTTGTATGTAAAATAGTCCTTATCTATGTTGCATGCCATATCTGCTTACTTAGAAGCAGTTATATTCAGACTAGAGAACACAAGTTGTTAAGTTTACTCCCACTACAGATTTGTGACCCATCTAGGTTTGCAAGTTAGCAACTTCTAGAGATATAAATGTATTTGAACAAAGTATAGTTTGTAACAAATATGTTACTTTATGAGATTAGTAAACACTTTGTCCTTACATGAGTGTTGGAGGCTAGCCTAAAGATGTCCTTTATGAACTTTATTAGACAATGTTTCATGATATATGTGGTACTGGTTATTAGATCTGGTTTTGCCTTCCTTATTTTGTATTCACTGGTTCAAAAATGTTATTCTGTAGTGCTGGGTAGCAAAATAGTATGCTGGAAAGAGTTTAACGTAGCAGCAGATACCCTAGGCTCCACTATCGCTTTGCTCTCAATCTTGGTGGGGCTGTAGCCTAACACTTTGCCTTTCTTAACATCAGCTTCATCAGCAAGATGCGTTAGACAGGATCGGTTGTTTGAATTCCACTCACTCACCCCCAATCTCACTGGTGCTCTCTTTTGAAATTATCTGGAAGCTCACTTTAGAAGCGGATGTTTTGAGCAATCCTATGTGTGAAGACACCATCAGGCACACCCCAGTACCCCCAGGCAGTTCTATGGAGTGCATAAGGCTTTTTGAAGGTATCTGTGAGTCACTGGAGTAGACAGTACCTAAGTCTGCTTTTAGTGCTAAAATGCTATATGTTCACATTTTGACTTGTAGCTATTTCTGTACCACAGAAGCTTTCAGCATAGAGAGCCCCAGTTATCTCTTGACATTGTTGTGCTGTTCTCAACAAGTCTGCAAATGGCAGTTATTTTAGGGCTCTGCCTTTGGACTTGCAAATGATATACGCTTCTATAACTTACTCCCTCTCAAGTATCTCCCATGCTGAGTTGGAGCACATTGTGGGTAAAGTTATCTTTTATTTTCATTGGTTCTCATCGCCTCCACCAAGCACATTTAACGGATTTAGAAAATGCTGTTAGATCATATTTAGTGCCTTTTTTGCACTGTGAAAATAAACACTTAGTCCTTGGTGTACCTGGGAGAACCACTATTCTCTTATTCTTCTTACTCATATAGCAGGTATTCTGAAGATTTAGACAGTTGTCAAGAACGACCCAGTAATACTCAGCATGCAATAAAGGTCAACAGAAAAGACACTTCGGTCTCTATTCTTAGAGCTGTATGATTTCTGGTAACACTTTCCTCTACTTAAAAACCATTCTAGCTGTGGTTTTCTTGGTGTCATTGTTAATCAGCCACCTGTTGAGGTTTTGTGCTATGTTGATTTCATTATGCTAGAATTACTCTCATTTTTTTGTGTGTTTTTCTGTATTGAATTGGCCAGACGAGAGATGTGAGTATAAGGTTTGTTAGCAGCATAACAAAGCAGCCAGTTTAACCCTGTGAAGTTAGCATGGGGCAGCCAGTATTGCACGAGTTTGCAAATGCCACTAGTTAGTTCAGATATCCAGATCTACAGTTACTGATAATCCACCCAATCTCTCCCTTTTGAGCCACTTGTGTCCCCAAATCAGGCCTACAAAGAGTTTTATGTAGGACACCAGCTTCTGCTCAAATGTCAGGGGTTTCTGTCCTTCCCAGTTCCTGCCATTGTTAAGTCCCAAAGAAATCACATGGAGGTCTACATTAATCATAAGCTGATTGTTCCATTAGCTCAGGCTTCTTATTAACTCTTATAACTTATATTAACCCATTATTCATATCTATGTTAGCCACATGGCTCGGTACCTTTTGCAGAAAGGCAGTCAGCAGTCACATCTTCCTTCTTCTGTGTCTGTGACTGCAGAGGAATGGGCTTTCCTCTTTCCCAGAATTCTCCTGTTCTCATTTCCCCGCCTCTACTTCCTGTCTGGTTTTCCTGCCTATACTTCCTGCCTGGCTATTGGCCAGCTATTGGCCAATCAGCATTTATTTAAAACATAATTGACAAAATACAGAATTGTCCCAAACTATTCCTCTTGTCACTTGTCAAGAATATATTCGTAGATAGACATGGTTGCACACTTTTCCTGTAGGTTTGGCTTCATTTTTGTTTTCCTCCACTTCACATAAGCATTCATAACTATTAGTGAGGACCACTGTAGTGACTCAAAGCCCAACATCGGGTACAAAGGTTTCTTAACCAGATTCTACAAAGGTAGAATATATAATTTAGCATAGCATACCCCTCATACTGAGAGAGATCAAGCTAACAGAACTTTACTAAGGCCTCTAACAGTTGCTACAAGAAAAGTAAATGTAGGATAATATTACTTATGAATATATGGGAAAATTTTCAAGTATTCATTAATTAAATCCAGAATAGTAAATGAGCTTCCTAAGAAATTTATTATGCACATTTTCTATTTTAAACAGCATTCTGGTTGTAAATTGGAAAGAAAAATAATAATGTTTTGGTACATACAGACTTGCTTTTGTAAAGTGCACTGACAAACTTGTGAAATTTCTCAAGTAAATTATTTTGAAGCAAACCTCAGACATTCCAGTTAATCAGTAAAGAATGAATGGATCAGATGATGGCCAGTGGGTGGGGTCAGTAACTATTCCAGTATTGACTTTTCCCATGTTGGCGATCAAACATCCAGAGTCTTGAACGTGTAACGCAAGGGTTTTCCAGTAAGCTTTATTCTTGCGCTCATTGATAGGATTTTATAACTTGACCTCAGCAGCAATGGAATTAGAAGTAAAATGTGGAGATGACCAAGGGAAATTCAGGAGTGGTGTACTGGCAAAATGAAGTCGTGAATTGAATTATGAATACTTCCACTTCAGTAAAAGCCTTGGGGTAGAGATAACTGAGTTTATTAAGACATTGTCTGTGTAACATGTGAGAATGCATTTTTATTTATTTTTTTTAAATATTTATTATTATGTATACAATATTCTGTCTCTGTGTATGCCTGCAGGCGAGAAGAGGGCACTAGACCCCATTACAGATGGTTGTGAGCCACCATGTGGTTGCTGGGAATTGAACTTAGGACCTTTGGAAGAGCAGGCAATGCTCTTAACCTCTGAGCCATCTCTCCAGCCCCGAGAATGCATTTTTAAACACTTACCTTCCATCAATTCCCTATTGATCTCCAGTTCACCCAAGGAAATACTTAGATAACAGTACTCAATTCACACCAACAAACCCGCGCTAGACATTGTCCAGATATTTAATACTACATGTAGTATTAATATAGTACTACATACTATATTATACTTCCATGATCTTCTAGCACTTGTGAGCCAGTGACAGGAGGATTGGGAGACTTCTAGGCTTCAAATGCATCACAGCTTCAATTTACTTCAAAACCTGCTGCTTTTTTGGGACATGGAAAGAAAGGAAAGAAATCCTGAGTTTGAGGTGGTAGCATGGAGCTGTCATTCCAGCACTTCTGCTACAGAAGAATCCTGAGGGCAGCCTGGGCTGCACAAGACCCTATCTTGAAAGCAAAGATAACAAAAAATACAGAACACAGAATAATTCTTCATTCCTAGTTTTTAAAGTGTCTTTTCCACGTAGAAATGGCTCATCGTTTAAACGGTGCGTCTTACCCCTGAGTGAAATGAGTTCATAACTGCCCAAAGGTGTGATTGAAGAGAAGGCTTTTCTTGTAGATCGAGGAAGGCAAATGGGAGAATCCTCAGCAGGGAGGAAACGTAGTTGACTGTACCGGACCACGTAGGTGGGGGTGAAAAGAAGAAAACAGAGAGAGAGGAACAAGAGGACCAAGAAAGCAAAAAGAATCGAAAAAGGGAGAGCATGACCTGGCAGAAATGACAAGGTTATAGAAGAATGGGAAGCTGTGGGAAGGGAAGCTAGAAAGATTTTAGGATGGGGTGTGGGATAGGAGCTGAGGGAGATAAGATGCCAGTGGCCTCTGTAGCAGGTACTGGCAGAGAGCACCTAGAAGCCAGCGTGTGCATTGATATGCTAATATGCACCACAGCCATTCCTCAGGAGTTTCTTTTGGTCCCGACAACACCCTGCTTATGTTTCTTAAATTGTACCTAGTTTGTGATGTTTAAAAAGATGTAGCATATCTTCTCAAAATTGTCTCCATACATACTGATGACAAAATGTCCTTTGCGTCTTGCTCTTAAGTGCTATTTTCTAGCTATACCGACCATCTTTCCTGGAAGTGGGTGACTTTTCCTATGCCCGTTCCTACCCACTCTGCTGTAGTCAAGAGGGGAAATATCAGGAACCACAAGATTGTCAGCTGTAGGTTTCACTGACATGTAAAACAAATGCTAACTGTTAGATAACAATCCCTGTGGACCTCTTGTTTGACTTGCCCTCAGGCTTCACCTACCCTCATTTATTTACTGGACCATCAGACTTAGCCTATCATGTTCACATAGAATAGAATAAGAATGGAGCAAGAATGGAAGTCTGAAGTATCTCCTAGAATTGTACGGACACTTGGCCTTGTAAGGAAGCTCTAGCACGGCCTGTCGGGAGTGAGTGATGCTGCTCTGTAAGGAGGAACACTTGCCCCTGGGAGGTAAGGCTTCCTCAGGGGCTTTGTGAAGCTATAAAGTGACAATCCTGCCTAGTCCTAGCCGACTCATCAGTAATTTGGATGATTAAGTAAACATCTGTTATGGATGCGAATCGTACAGTTTAGAAAATGGAGTGAGGGCAAAGGGGCTGCTCAAAGGGAAAAGGTGACTGCCATGCAAGTCTGACAAGTGGAGTTTAAACCTTGGAATGGCCCATGTGAGACATGCACACACACACACACACACACATCCCGTATAGACACAAAAATAATAAAGAGAGTATAAAATAATTTCCCAATAATAAAGGATTTAAAGAGCATATACATTAAAGTGCCCCGGTAGAAGTAAACTTATAAATTGAGTTCTATGGGAAAGAAAAACTCTTAAACTGTTCTGTAATAAAATTGCTGTTTTCTCTTGGATAGAATACTGTGATTACAGTGAAAATGGTAGAGACAGATGCTGAAATATTTATATGTGAAATTATGAACTGAGATTTGCTGCCAAAATGTCCTAGAAGCCTTTTTAGAGTACAATGATGGTTATGTCAATGTATTTGCTCAGTAAAACACTGGGGAAGGAGCCGATCTAGACTTAAGCAGGGGCTTGCTTGTTTATCCTATCTTTTTTCTGACCATGGAAGAAAAACTTGTTCTGGATTCAAGTCCCATCATTGAGAAATATACTCTCAGAAATGCTAATCTTTGAATAATCATGGATTCAACTAAATGCTGCCTCTGAGAAGCAATAATCTATGTGGACTGGTTATGCCAACTTAAGAAAAAAGGTTAAATTTGTGCCTTGAAGTTAGATTTGTAACATGGTCATCAGGTCGGCCCTCTTTCTATTGTTTTTAAGTTCATCTTTGCCTAATCGTGTCTTACATCCTTATATAGATTTCTGTAGTGATAGGAGTGGCAGGGCTGCGTCCCCAGCACCCAGTTGCTCGCATGACTAGCTTATGCCCCGGAATAATTACATGGAAACTATATTCTTTTAAACACTGCCTGGCCTCTTATTGGCTAGCTCTTACATATTAATTTAACCCATTTCTAATAATCTGTGTAGCCCACGAGGTGGCTTACCAGTGAGGATCTTAACCTGCGTCTGTCTGGAGTGGGAGAATCTGGCGACTCCCTGACTCAGCTTCTTTCTCCCAGCATCCTGTTCTGTTTTCTCTGCCTACCTAAGGGTTGGCCTATCAAATGGGCCTAGGCAGTTTCTTTATTAGTAAGAAATCACTCCCACATCATTTCCCCTTTTTCTGTTTAAACAAAAAAGAAGGCTATCATTTTAACATAGTAAAATTACATATAGCAAAACAGTTATCAAGCAAGAATTACAGTTACAATATTTATATCTATTTTATCTTTTATCATAACTAAGGAAAACTATAACTATCTATTCATTCTTCAACTCCATCAAAGACTCCAGAAGGATATAATACTACCTAAGTAAACAAGAAATAAGAAAACTCTAGAAATGACAGAGACATCTCACTGCCTGGACAGTCATTCAAAGTTCCTCTGTACCGTTGGGGCATACATCTTCAGCCTTCAGGCCCATAGTATCCAGCAGACATTTTCATCAAGCAGGAAATTTCAAAGACAGTTCAGTCATTTTCTGCTGTGTCCTGTAGAATGTCTCGTAGACTCTTTCATGAATCAGGAACCCCGAAAGATATCTCACCTTTAGGCAAGTTTAGCAGTCCTCTCTCTGAGGGTTCTCTGTGTTCAGTTTATGCAACAGTCCAGGCAGTGCTCTTAACCTCAGAGCCATCTCTCCAGCCCCCATGAAATCACTTTTAAAATCCCTTTCTTCTGAGTAATTTACAATATTAAAATAGAAAAAGTCTGCCTCAGTTTATCTGCAAGCCAAAACATAACTCAGTTAAGTATATAGCTATGATCAAATCCAGTTTCTTCTTTTATAGACAGACAGCTAGACGGATGGATGGATGGATAGACAGACAGACAGACAGACAGATAGATAAAATATAATCGCATCACCCCTTTTTCTTTCCTCCAGCTCTCCCAATTACTCTCACTCAAACTCATCCCATAACCTCCCTGAAGTTAGTAAATTTTTCTTTGACTCTTATTGTCATACACATGTGTATGTTTATGCATGTGTATGCACAAATATTATATAACCTGCTTGAGCCTGATTTTGTTGGTAGTGTGTATGGACTTTCAAAGATGGTCCTCTGCATTGAATACCAAAAAGTATTCCCACATCTGGTACAATTCTCCTTTTCCAAGAAGTCATTAGTTACCTGTAGTTCCTTGTCTAGGAGTGAGACCCCCTTATACCCTTTCCACATTCCCATGCCCATTGATATCACATTGTTGTGGTCCTACTTATGCAGCCATTTATAGGAGAGTATACACAGAAGACTTCCTGGTACTCTACCTCTTACAGTCTTTCCTCCTTCTCTTTCATGATGTTTCCAGAGCCACAGCTGCAGGAGCTGTGATGTAGTTGCATTCACTTGAGCCATACTTCCCTCAATCTGTTGATCTCTCTGTTCTGTCCCATTGTGCTTCTCTGTGGTGGTCTCCATTGGCTGCAAAGAGAGACTTTTAAGAGGAGCAAGAACAAATTAATCTTTAGAAAACAGTACAGATTATGTTGGTTATTTTACCCCTTCGCTTTACTGGAAATTTGCATCACCTAACACTTAGAAAAACTTCTGAGGTGTCCTTAAGTTTCGTATTTGAGTTACTCTTTAAGATGGGATACCATTTAAAAGATGGGCCAGGGAAATAACATAGTGATTCAGGCCTTGTGATCATACTACACAACTTAGGTGGAGAGTCAGATATAGACAGTTTAATATAATATATCGTATCTACGACTGTTTTAAGGACAAATTTGTTCCAGTATTTGAATCTTCCTATATTTATTTTTTTTACATTAACAAAAGCATGAAGCTGAAAAATCCTGAGCCTAAAACTGAAGTTTCTTATAATTTTTTAAACAAAAAAAATTATCTACTTTTATTTTAAGAATTCATACTTTCTCAGTGAGTGTAAACTATGCCACAAGGAGCTAGTGGTCAAGTATCATTGGCTCAAGTCAATACCAAATGCTGAATAGGCCTTTCTAGTCTTTGTATCATCTGGGGAACAAGCCATCCATACCAATTGCCCTAGCTGAGCTGTCTCTGAGCGTAAGTTTTACTGGGAATATCTAGGTCTTGCAGTGGCACTATGTGGTTCCTAAAACTCATGTACTAACTTTTCTTTTATGTGTGCCATAAAAACTGAATCAAAGACCCTTAGAGACAGAAGAGTATGATGACACCCACCCAGCCAATGTTTTAGAAAGTGAGGAAGGGATATAGATAGTTAGGTGACTTTTCCAAGTCAGAGCTTGAGATAAGAAAGGCATGTTTTGGGGTATCCACCAGTGATTTATTTGATGTAAGTAACATGGTAGCAGATGTCAACAGGTAAAGCATGGAAAATCACTTTATTACATGATTCATTTTCCTCCTCCTTGACTTATTACAGGGGGACAGAGCTCCAATTATTTCATTTCCTCTATGGGCCAATAGCAACTAGAATCTTAAAGATGACACTAAAGAAATGAAGGCAGATAATTGGCTCTGTCACCATCTGTCATCTGGACAGATCTCAATATGTAAATATCATGTAATACGATGAGCAGCTCAGTTAATCCATGGAGTCCCTTCACAGTTTACTTGTCCTTCTTCCTCCCCCGTGGACTGTTAACCCTGTTCAATCCTCCATGCTAGCAATACACAAATAAACAACGGGCACATGTTTAGTTTTTTCCTCTCATCTCTCCAACTTCTCGTTCCTTTACCTTTTAGGGTAAAAAATCTCAGCCATACTTCAGTCGCCTACTGATGTCTTGTGGTTTAGAAATGACCTCTGAAAAAATCACAGTAGTGAGCTGTGCCTATGGGAATAAGAAGTCTGTGATTTTTCAATTCTAAACATAGATACTCACAAAATTAAAACACAAGTTAGATACCAACGAATCCATATGCACATATAATGCTTATTTCTGATGATGCTGGGGTAAGGCCGAAGGAATCTTTGAGCCAGAGCCTTCTGACTATGAAGTTCTATCTAGCCTTCATCAGTGGGCAGTTTTATATTTTATCAGTGGGCAGTTTTACATTTGGTTGACGTGCGTGTCATTGAAATAGGCTTTGACATTAAAGCAACAGCAAGTGATTTTAGTAAAATTTCTTGATTTGTATCACACAAACAGTTAAATATTTCTTGCTGCAGAGAGTATCCGCTTTAAAAATAGAAAATGCTGCAACCTTTCTGGCCCTTCCCCCACACTGCATCTACCAGCCCCTTTCCAAGTATTTCTGAATAGAGCTCAATGCTGAAGCTTTTCTCCAGGCAACACACAGGAACCTTTGTGAAAGTCGGAAGGGGAGGAAAAAGTAGGTAGAGAGCCAGATGCTAATATTTCTTCTGGGGAAGAGCACTTGTATTCATGACAACTGCTTGTTACAGACAAACACACCAACCAAAGTATGTCTGCAGACATTGCTGTGGAAGGGAACGCCATTAAGCAAATCCTCCCGAAAAGAAAACTAGCAAATGTAGAGGAATGTTCTTCTAAGCGAAAAGCTAGCTGGGGTATTCTGACCAGTCAAGGTTAGTATAGCCGCCATTTGCAGTAAACTACATTGACCTAGTTTGGCAAATACTAACTTTAAACTGTGGGTGCTTTCCAGAATGTAGATTCGGGAACGTATGGCGTGGCAGAGGACTGCACAGCGGTTTCATCCTTTAGTGTGTTTGAAAATGCATCTGCCGAGTCTCCACTGTGATTGGATATTAAAGACAATGGTCAACTTTTAGATGCTGTGTTAAGCCTCTTTGCATTTTAGCAGTGAACTCTACATTGGCATGGGAATGGAAACAGGCTATTATGCAGGAAAAGGCTGTTTAGAAACAATATGAATTTTAAATCATGTATTTTAGAGCATAAGCTAGAAGGGTGATTTAACTAAGAAAATGAGTGCAAGGTCTTTGTTGAAATGTCCTTACATTTTGTGAATTTTAATGATAGAAAATTGTGTTAAGTATGAAGAAGGTTGAACACAGTAGTTCAAAGAGCGGTTCTGGGAGGGAACTTTATGTTAAAAGCAGAAAATACCTTAGCAAATAACAGGACACCAATATAGTCCATAAAAGATTTAAATGCTGGAAATGTGGAATCGGAAACAAACTATCACCCCATCATAACAATTATGTTTACTGTATAATAGGGTTTGAAGATTATTATTTATAAATTATTCGTTTTCAAATAAAGCAGTTATAAGCCAGACACAAATTTTTAAAAGATTAAAACATGCAATTGGATTGTTTCTCCTCACTACAAACACATCTCCTTACTTAAGATTATCAATATGCTTAACAATAAAAAAGCCGAATAGCATGAGCACAGTTTGACTGCAAAGAAGACAGGCAGAAAGGCAAAAAGAAAAATTAAAAAAAAAAAATGAGCTGTCACTTTAAAACATGAAAGCCTAATTCCGTGACCTACAAATTGTTTTTCTCTTGTGTGTTTATGATGCCCTGGGAATAGTAACAGCTGTTGGAAAGTATCACCAAGTAGTTTCACGTGTCCCTCTAAGCCTTTACGTCCGCAGTGAATGCAGTGCTTTTGGAAAAAATAATGATCTTTCAGACTTTCGTTAAATGGAGAGAAAATAATCCCAGTGGTAGAGCTCAAGAAGTGACAATGATAGATGTGTGAGAGGTGGCCAGAAAAGTGCCTGAATTCACCTAAATGAGTCTCTGACATCTTAGTGGTTATAGAGGCTCCATGGGAGGTTGAAAGTAAGCTACAAAATTACATTCTGAATCTAATTATGATAAATAACCTTTGACCTACTTTGAATATATTGAAATTATGGTAAATGGGAAATTCACTATATTTTGAGGGGAAAACAAGACTTAGCAAATTTCTACTTGATTAAGCTTCAGGATTTTCCAACACTGTTAATGAGTGTAAATAGGTCCAGTCCTGATGGAGGTTATTTGATGGTAAGGATTAAAATTTTAGGAATTTCCTGAGCATAAATGTAGGGATATTCACAAAGCTAAGTGAATTTGCTGATTTCCTAAATCTAGAAACCATTTGAGGGCTAGCAAAATTATAGATAGGTTGAATTGTGATTTACCAATAGGGAGATTTTTAAGGACTCCAAATTAAGAGTTCTATTGTGTTAGATTATCTATTTAAGTATCTAAGTGGAAAAGTTGAACAGTTGGCTGGACATGAATTCTCAAACTGAGAGGAAAGGACTGGTCTGGAGATAAACAACTGGGGTAACCACCATGGGTAATGTTTGTACACAGAAAAATGGTTCAGAGGGTACAAGGTGCTTGCCCCTAGTCACAGCTTGCCAACCTGAGTTTGCCTTATAAATCTGCATAGTAGAAAGAGAAATGCCTCTCACAAGATCTCTGACATCCACCCTCATGTGCTGGCCTGCATCCACGTGTGACACACATACATGTACAAATACAGACACACCTTAAATAATTAAATGTAACAATAAGTGTACTGATAATTAGTTGATACGTGATAAGGTAAATAGTAATATACATGACTATCATATGTGATTAATACCAAGTAGGATTTATGTAAAATGCTACAGAATTGTATTTTGCAACATGAAACAATGACAGTATGACTAAATGAAACAATTGGAGTCCTGGCATGGTAGGTTACTTCTGTAATCTCAGCCTACTGGAGGCTGAGGCAGGTTGATGGCCATGAGTTTGAGGCCAGCCGGAGCTACCTAATGAGTTCCAGTATGGCCTAGACTACAGAGGGATATACTATCTAAAAACCTTGAAAACAGAACCCCTAATAGATTCAAGGCAGAGTGAATCATATGATCGCATCTCCATTTAAGCACTTGTTTACTTTTAAAAATTTATGAACAGAGATAATACAAGTAAGTGTATACTACAAATTTAACATTTAAATGTAAAGTGAACAAAAATTATGTATAAAGAATTCCATTTTTAGAAAAGGAAATCACACTGATGGAATGGAAGGGATCATATTTTGAAGCCTATCTTATATCAAACCTGGTATTAATATTTTTTCAAGTCGTTTCAACATCATGTAGTCAGAAAATTGATCCCATTGCTTTCCTCACGTAGGTAGAGTGAGGATGACTCTGCTAGTGATAAACATCAAGACTAAGTTAGTAGTTCAATAACCACAATAGTCACTTGCTCTTTGTCAATTGTTTAGGGGTGCGCTTCTTTCTAGACTAAAGGGGACCGTTCTCAAGTGAATTCCACAAATGACTGGACAATACCATTAAACAGAAATAATAAATAAAAATGTAAAATTAAAAAATAAAAATAATGATGAACAGGCCTGGCAGTGGTGGCACACGCCTTTAATCCCAGCACTCGGGAGGCAGAGGCAGGCGGATCTCTGTGAGTTTGAGGTCAGCCTGGTCTACAGATCAAGTTCCAGGATAGTCAGGGTGACACAGAGAAACCTTGTATTATTACTAGTTTTTCAATAATAATATTAAAAATAATAATACAGTTATTAAAGTATATAAGTAGAATTGCCATTTACCAATAGAGGAGTTTTACGGGCTGCTTCAAATCAAGAATTCAATTAAGTTGAAATGCCTGTTTACTCATCTAAAGGAAGGGGTTGGATAGCCAGCTGGGAATGAAGTGTAAAATTTAGAGAAGACTGAACTGGATAAAACAACTGGGATACCTAACCTGTGATATTTAAATAACCAATGGGATGGGCAAAGATCTCAAGAGCTAGTGGACAGAAAGACACAGTCTGACATAGAGGGGAGGCAATGAAAAGAGAACATCTGAGCCACCAAGAGTTGATTCCTACCAAAGAAATACAGGAATGGTCAATGCGTACGAGGTTCTTGAACAGCGTAGACTTAACTTTAAGACTATGTTACTATGGCCACTTGCTAGGATGGAAATTCCGTTTAAACCAGTGGAGAAGGAAAACAAAAAGTAGCTGCTTTTTCAGGAAATGATGAGTTTGCTTTTTAAAATGTTCTGAGAAGTCAGAACGTTATCTGGATGAATGTTCCAATGTGGGTACTAAGATTTATTAGAGGAATCAGGCTGACTTCTAGCTGTGGAGTTATTCGTTTATATACTCATGATGACTGTCCCAGTACTGTGACCATTCCTTACCTACTCATCTCATTTATGATGATAGATAAAAAAGGTTTGATGATATAGAGCTCCATAATCATAAATAAGTTATTCCTTTTTCTGTTTTTATATGTACCTAATTTGTTTCTTGTAAGAGGCACTCACTGTGAGAACAATTAGGAGCCAATATTCAAAACTGAAACACCATGAGAAAGCCATTTCTCTCTATATTTGTTTAGACATTTCCTGGTACATAATAAGAAAAAGGAACCAAAATGTTAATGGGTGACCAATGGAAACCACAGGAAGCTTCTAGTTTGCCTGATGCTAATCTTTTAATAATGTATTTATTTGTTTATAATCTCATTAACACCAAAAGCCTATGTTAAAGTATAATATTAAATAATTTTTTAACATGTATCTTAAGTGCATGGTTGGTGAGAGTTTTTCATTCACGTATGTATGCGCTTGGCTGGTGCCTGTGGAGATCAGGAGAGGGTATTTTATATTCTGAGCCACAGTTATGGAAGCCTGTGAACCATCATGTGGGTGTCAGGAACCAAACCAGGTCTTCTTCGGGAACCAAACCAGAACTAATGCACTTAGCCACAGCACTATCTTACCAGCCCTCAAATAGACTCACGGATTCTATATGCACTTTTGGCTTTGATATTTTCTGTCATACTAATAATTTTAGTTTTTATTTTCACTTTTTGGGCTTTTTTCTTTGTTTTTTTCTTTCATTTTGTCTTTAGAGGGGGAAATAAAGAAAACCTGAAATTAGGTGAGTGGGTAGGTGGGAAGCATCTGGGAAGACTTGGGAAAGCGGAGAAGGGGAATGACTATGATCAAAATATATTGTGTGAAAAAGTTTTAATAAGAAGAGAAGATCAAAGTATAACATTACTGTTTGGTTTTCAAATGAAATTCACTATTTCATTTCATTGGTTTTGCATGATATTATAATCAAGAATCATAAAAATGATTAGTAATGTCTTTCAATTCCAATGCTGATCAGACAGCTATGAAGAAACCAGTAGGATCTATGATGATTTGTAGTTATGGTCTAAAATTAAACTGATCTGAAGTTGGTTGAGTATAATTATGTAAATTTCTTTGATTCTAATAAACTCAACAGCTGAATCTTAACTGTTATTGCTTATATGGTCAAATATTTTTTCCTCTGTGAAAGATTTCAGGAACTGGGAAAACACTTTAACTTTTCTTTTAAAAAATGATATGCACCTAAAAGTTCTTGAGGAAAAACCATAAAAATATTAAATTTATGGAAGTTTTATTCAAACAGTCATAGAATTAGGCTAAGTTCTTTATTAATACTGACTTCAATCCCATAAGGAATTGGAATTACCTTCCTTTTTGACATTAAGAAAATGTTGTTTTCAGGTGCTGACTTCCAAAGGTCCCGTAAGTTGTTACATATGTAGGCTTGATTTTGAAATCAAGAATTTCTCCTGGCAGCACCATTGATCTCTAGGGGCAAATTGATATGATTAGATTATCTGGCTCAAACTAAAGCCTTCTTTTAGAAAAATATTTAAATTCATTTTTTTTGATTTGGGATACATTTAGAAGAAACTGATCAGTGAAGACACTGCAAACTTTATTCAGTTCCTTAAGATAAAGGGTGACATGCATTTTGTTTGTCTTATTTGCTTAGTTTTTCTAATTCTGTCCAAACCCATAAGCAGAGGCTGTCTTATAAGATAATGAATGGCTCATAGCGAACAATAAAAACTAATTAGAATAAGTTGCATCTCCATGTAATTCAGTGTATTCTTCTATAACCATGGAGAGTCCAGCTATGGCTGTTCTAATATTATTATAAGAAAAATTTCGTAGTGGTAATAGGAATAGAAAGATAAGGTCAGTCTCTGTTCTTGAAGACACTAGTTTTGACGGCACATTTTTTCCATCTTACTAAACATGTCCCCAAGAATTTCTCTTAATCTGGTTGTTTGTATAAACAACATAGCTCATTACATGCCTGGTGACTTATTTGTAAACTTGTGAGAGGGGGACCAAAAATTCTTGGGCCTGGAGCTTACATGTTTGGGGGTGTATTTAAGTTCTCAAGTTACAGAGTTTTACAAAGTATTCTTGTTAGTTATGGTCCTAAACTTAAGTTGCCATGTATTCATAGTGAATCTGCATCAATTGCAAAGAAGACGGTTGATTTAATATCTTATAACTAAGGGGAGCTATAAAATGCCTCAACATTTCCCATAAAAATGAAAAGGTTACGTGAAAAATGTTGCTGTTTTTCTCATGATTATAATTTCTTGTTTGAGGTAAGTGTGGTGCAATTCATATTTGGGAAAATATTTTTAAAAAAAAGGCAGAGTACCCAAACGCCCAAGTCCTCTACATCATTGCTAAGTCAGCTCTTCAGTGAGTCCAGTTGTCACGATATTGATGGTGCTAAGAATTGGAACAGGCAAAGACTATCTAAATAACAACATGATGTCACCGTAGCCAGGGACAGAAGTAAAAGTAAAAAGCTTTTGTTTTCATGACGGGATCCATGGTATTAAGGATAAAAATAATTTAGGGTTACTATTTCTCAAAGAGGGCAATCAACTAGAAAAATAAAACTTTGAAGATAATTCAGATGCTCTAAACAACAAGTCATCATATTACAAGGATCTTTCAGCTCCTTAAAATGGCTGAGCACAGCTAGTAAATGACAAGGGATTTTTTTCTCATGCTGCTAAAAAAAGATGAGTCGAATTTACCTCAGCAGCGGCTGGCTTGAAGTGCCATGGGGAGACGGTGACTTAGGTATGGTATAGATCTGTATGAAATTGTGTATATATATATATATATAGATACAGATATAGATATAGATATGAAATCATGAATCTTTTTGCTCTTGCAATGTGATATTTAAGAGCAGGCCCTTACCCTGTAATAATAAACCAGATGTCTGGGAACTAGTGCTATTTCTAAATATAGACAGTCACCCCTGCATAGCTCCACACACCGTAGCAGTATGAGTTTGATTAGCATGATGAAAGTTACATTTTGTAAAAAAAAAATAATAAATTCCATACTGATAATTTATCTGCATGAGTAAGGCTGAACATTTTTTCAAAGGATTTTCCCCTTTATCCTAGATACACAAACTGTAAAAATTTGGAATACTACAAAATAGTTATATAGTAAACTATTTTTTATCTCGTTTGATCTTGAAAAAAATAATATAAAGCATGTCCATATGGGGAAGTATGATATTTAATATTGAATATATTTGAATAGATATTTGTAGTTGCTAAATTTCTGACACTAACAGAAAAAAGCGGGGATGGGTGAAGACATTTTGAAACAGAACGATTTGAAACAAATAATTTTTGTATAAGGTGATGTGTATATTTATAGATAATTTCTTTCATAGATAATTTCTTTCATAGATTGGGTCATTTGTTGATTAATTACTTGAGGAATTCGTGAAGAAAAAGTGTAATGCAGTTACTTATTGCTTTCAAGCTGGAACCAGCTGTTGTGAGCATCAGTACAGTCAATAAGGGGAACCCATCGTTAGAATGCAGAAGAGAGCTTGTTGGAAGGGCTGTGGAGGCTTCCCTCTGCTGTAAACCTTGTTAGCTTTGCTGATTCTTAAAGGCCTTCATGATGCTGGGAAGGTCTGGGCCTACAATAAACTTTCAAAGATCGTTTTTCTAGGCCTTTGTCAATCTTATCATTCAGTTGTCTTACATAGCAACAGTTGTAAAATGTGTAGTCATAATGAAGTAGAATCGCATTCTTTAGTGTCTGTTGCTAGAATAAATAAAAAAAATGCTGAACTTTATTACATCACTAGTTAGGAACTGAAAAACTGACATTGTAAATATCATGATTGAATTCAATCATATATCTAAGCATTGTTTATTTGAGACTCGGTGATTCCCTACCTTTCTGTTGATGAAACTGAATGTAAGTGACAATCTATTTTGAAAGGTAACATAATTTTCCTATTTTCTTGCTTGAATATTCACAGTAAGAACTGATCTACATTTGAAGTGCTCAGGCACTTCATTTTGCATTAAATTTTCAGCGACAGAATAAACCAATGTGGATGATTTGTTAGGCATCACGTTTCACCCTGGAATCTTGGTCACATTTCGGAGGTCAGAAGACAACTCAAGCTGACAAAGCACTCTTACCTTCATGGGCACCTCACCAGCCCTTTCTTTCTTTTTGTGAAAGGTTCGTTGTGCGTTAGTTTGCGTGTATGTGGGTGCTCACACAGGTAAAGTGTTTAGACAGCAGGTAAAGGGCTTAGACTAGTGCCATACACATAGTGCAGCTCTTTGACATTAACTATGCCACTATGATTTGCAGGTAAACAGGAAAGAAAAAAAGGCACTCTTGCCCCCTCTACCTTAGTATTTCCATTTTCAGTAAAATACTCTTTTGCCTTTAGATGTAAAGATTCTGCTGTGTGGTCAGTGACCTCAACACTTTGTGTCATGCTCATGTGCTTACTTATTTTTCCTTGTCATGTGTACCCAGACTTTATTCAGTGGAATTATTTAGGTATCATTTACAGGGTTCTGGTCATTTTGTGGAAAGATTATGATACTGATACACAGGTAGAATCAAGAGGGCTTTTGAATTCTCTAAACTGTGGAAATAATGAAGTCATTTCTAAAATACAGCATTCTTCTGTACTTACATCACTAATAATTTCATTATATAAATAAAGTTTAGATAGGAATTTCATAAAACGTGCATTGTTGACTAATATCCAACTGACTATATCAATTTATGAAGTAAAATTAATTGGTGGCCTTAAAATGTGTGTGTTTATTCTATCCTATGGATTTAACAAGGGACGAGAATTAGATAGAAGATAGATATTAGTATTGATAATTTTACTATTTTACAAATATTTTAGTCAGTTTTGGTTTTGTTTCTTAAATTTTATTTAAATAAATGTTTTCTGGCACATATAGCCTCCTTATTTAATCACTTTAAATCCTATATTATTATCTTTAATATCCAGTAAATTAAACCAATAGAGACAGGACTGGGGGAGAGAGAGAGAGAGAGAGAGAGAGAGAGAGAGAGAGAGAGAGAGAGAGAGAGAGAGAGAGGAGAGAGAGAGAGAGAGAGAGAGAGAGAGATATGCAGGGGCAAAAAACATCGAGATGGTGGAACTGAGCTTTTGACATCTTCCTTTGAAAGAAGCTCTCTTTCTCTGAGATAGTGGCTTTTGGGCAGAGAAAGCCGGGAGAGAGAGAGAGAGAGAGAGAGAGAGAGAGAGAGAGAGAGAGAGGAGCAGTTGATATGTCTCTTGAAGAGAGGGAGAGGAGAGCTCACGCACGAAGACCTCTTTTCCTAGTGGCTGGGGTATAAGAAACACCCGAGAAGAGGAAATTGAGGGACATGACATCTAGGTTGGAAGATAAGTGCCGTGGTTTACCCACACCTAATACACAGAGAATGTGTGATCTACCAGTGGGCCTATGACAATATTAGCACCATTTCCAAAATAGTTGACTCTGTGTCCCCTTTGATAACACCTTTCTGGGACCTATCTAGGCTATGCCATGACCCAGACTTGGGGCTGACCCACTTGACCTTCTTAGCAACAGTTTGAAGCTCATACCCATCAGGACCAGGAGAATCTGAAGGCTGGGGTTAGGAGAGATAATAGGGCAGGCTCAGAGTGTGAAGCCATGGGTTTGGCTCTTAGCACTACTAAAAATCCAGTAAGTACATCATTTCTGCTTATATACGAAAAAGCGTGTAGTTCAAACTTTGGACCTTTTGTGCGTCCCATACTTTTTGGTTGATTACTCAGTAGATACTATAAGTCTGCTGTAAGTCAGTTCTAGAGCAAATACACCCCTCTGCATTTACACATTCACTAGCGGGATACTTCAGCTAAGTTTTTTAAAGCTTTTTAAAATATGGGATCAGTCACTGGGTCACTTTGTTAAATGCTGGGTGTGAATAATTTACATTGAACCTCATAGAGTTTGTGTTGACCCACAGGATCTTGTCATTTGTTTTTACAGGCTCCTGGGCAGATCGATCACCACTCCATGAAGCTGCAAGCCAAGGTCGACTTCTTGCTCTGAGGACACTATTATCACAAGTAAACTATTACATTATACTTCAAAATAAGCTCCCTTCAAATGAGCACAGACCACTGTCAAAGCAAATTCCTTTGAAATAAACTTTCTTAAATGTTACTACTGCTCCTTCTTTATAACTTGTATAAGATAAGACATTAGTTTCTGTTTTACATTTGAAATTCTTTCCTGAGTATTTTGTCATAATGCTATGTCTTCCTATTTCAAATTTCTCTGGTAGTATAGTTGAACAGTAATATGGATTTTAGAAATTAGTTATTGCATTGATGTGTTACTTATTAAGCATTCTAAATATGTGTATTTTCATGTAGTATGTACAGCTAACTATAGACTTAGTTCAGTCACATGTCTCCAAAGGGGTAGGCAGACCAGATGTTTAAGCGGCATATTTTACATTGTGGTATTTTATGAAATATCATGGTGAACTGCCTGTGAAGTCAGGAGAATACTATTCCTATACTTCATCAGAGGGAGCAGAGAGAGAAAGAAAAGCATAGATTCCTCCTGCAAACAGAAAGTGGCTAAGCTTGAATCAGTGCATTACATATTATCAGCTTCCAGTCTGACTGTAATGTATACTCAGGGCATTAGTGATTCCCAGTGTCACGGAGAAAGGAATTTCTCAGATGGTTATGAGAAAGGAAAGTTTTTAACAACATAGTTGGAACAACACCGGACACTTGACGCAGCCACAGCCTACCCAAGTTTCAGTTTCTCACCTGTAACATGAAGATGTGTCCAAGGTGTTCCCTTGGAGTGTCCAGTCCTGTGACAGCCATGTGACTGTTTTACTCATCACTTCAGGGTGGAGGGAGGACCTGTGTAAAAAGGTCAGTGGTTTCAAAGGCTAATCCCCTGGAGAGGGTCACATAATGCTTTCAGAGGACGGCAGTCCCAGTGTTTCCCAATGTGTCTCCTCCCCACCGGTGATGCCAACCCTGAGGAGGGAGAGGCTCCCGCAGCACCCTCTCACAGGCCTCCATCATCGGCTCACACTAGGATGTGGCCAAATCTCCTCAAACAAGACTGGTTACTAGGCATTTGAAATCATGAAAATGATAAGGACAGGGTTGATAAAAATTCGCCTTTCTAGCAACAAGATACACTGAGATTGTCTATGCCTGTGCCTCCATGTGTTCTCCTGTGACAGTTTATGACACTCTATGCTAAGATCTTGCCTTGAAACTTCATATAAAGTTCTTAGTAAAATTAACAATAATAAACCATGAATTATTAATGATCTCCAGAAGGCAAAGAGTCTTACATCCTAAAATTTTATATGATTTAGTCTGATATTATCAGCTTAATTAGAGCACAGTGCTTATTAAGCTAGAGAATTAAATGAAATCTCATATTTTCCACTCACTGGGAACAGTAATAATTGCCATAAACGTATTATCCCATTCAACTCTCATGACCACCCTAAATTTAGAATGCAAAATATTTGTTCCAATTATCGTGATTATTGGGAGTCATGCTTTAAACGCAAATCTAATTTTCAGGACAGAGTTCTCAACCTTACTGTATAACTCAATCATATCTACTAAATGAATAGCTATTTGACAACACATTCATAAATCAATTTACAAACATTTAGTTTTTCAGTCTGGAATTGACCATTGATTTTATGATTTTTATAAAAAGTCATTAATTCTATAAAATAAAGAATAGAGAACCAATATCCCACCAAAGGTCTTAAGAAAATGAACTTTAAAGAAAATGTGCCAGAATCTATTAACAAAATACGTAGCATTATTAGGTGATGCTGCTATAATAATGGCAGTGTTTTTAAACCTCAATTGTGCCATTAAAGGGACATATTATAATGATTATGTGTTTACAGGAACAGTGTAGTAAAATGTGTATATAATGTATAATGACCAAACCAATGTAGCTGATTTTCCATGTCATACATTTTAAATTTTACTAACACTTAATAATTGTGCATATTTATTGAGTATAGTATGACATTCCAGCACATGTATTCACTGTTGCTGGGCAAAACAGAATAACTGATTTATAGTAGTTACTCTTCTCATTATGGAGACCAACTGTCCTACAAGAAATCACTGGGGGGAAAGGTTTGTTTGGACTCACGCTGTCACATAGGGGATGCTGGTTGGCTGGGGCTCCGGCAGGAGCCAGGAGCGAGGCGACAGCTGGCCACACCGTTTGTTATATTTCCACAAGGAAGAAGCAGAGCAGGCTGACAAGAAACAGTAGGAATATAACCATAAACTCATCCTGCACCAAAGGGGTCTACTTCAGTCAGTTAGACTTTTCCTCTTAAAAGCTCCAGGATAGAACCAGAAGTAAAAATGAGATACAGGGTATTAAGTAGGCAGTTGACACAGAAAAATATCACAAAAAAGCTTTAAAATGTTGACATGAAGACAGAATAATGACTGGCTGAAATTAAAGGGCTCCAGAACATGGTCAGATGCCATTTATAGTGACTTAGCATGCATATTGTGCATAACTAGAAGAGGAGACTAAAGAATTTCAACAGCTGACTCAGCTACTACACTGGTTAGATCCTTTCGTCTTTAAACAATCTCCGTGACATTTACAAGGATGGCGGGATGACATTGTATACCTTCTTGTCTCACTGTAGGGTTATAATGTAAATGCAGTAACCATAGACCATGTCACCCCCCTCCACGAGGCCTGCCTGGGAGATCATGTGGCATGTGCAAGGACTCTTCTGGAAGCTGGAGCTAATGTAAGTACTAACATAAAGTTAAGAACTTCACATCTGCTGACCAAGAGAACAAAAGTTCTCATTTTATTCATTTTATTCTCCTTTCCTTCTTTCTTAGCAGTAAGTATTGAAGACATAAGAATACAAACAATGCCCTAGGACTGCCTCAGCCTTCTCTAGAAACCTGCGGAGGCATCCCAGCCATTGTGTAGAATAGTGCATTGATGATCTTTAGATTTTCTGTTTTTGTGAATCAAAATAACAACAAATGATCATCCGTATCTTGTATCTTTGCTTATTTTCTGAACAACTTCCGAAAAATGAATTCTCAGAAATAATAGCTATGGTGCATACATGTATTCATGGATCTTTGGAGTCAGTGTAATGAGGAGTTATATAGTAAGTTGGAGGAAACTAGAGATCCTCTCAAAATACATACATACATAAGTACATACATGCATACATACACATATACATAAAAACCTCAGAATCAATATACCACGTTGAAAAATCCACTAGCAAAGTGGCCTTGCCATTTCCTTCACTATTACTTGCTTCTTCCTTTTTTGACTTGTTGATTTTGTGTGACTTCTCTATTTGAATATTGACTTTTCAATGAACAATAGCAGGGTGTCCATTCCTGTGACTGTTCTTGCACCTCATGTTTCTGCTTATCTCCTGAAGGTGTAAAGCTTGTCTTGTTGATGTCGACGCGGTAAATGCACATTGTCGTATTTACAGCGCACACTTCCCAATTAGCAAGTCATGTAGCTTTGAGCAATGCATCAACAAGTTCCTTAGTCCTGCGTGATTCGTGAATCATACAGTTCTCCGATTCCGGGTTCTGTTTAGGCAAATGCAATCACGATAGACGGTGTGACTCCCTTGTTCAACGCATGCTCACAAGGCAGTGCAAGCTGTGCAGAACTTCTTTTGGAATATGGTGCCAAAGCCCAACTGGAGTCCTGTTTTCCATCCCCAACACACGAGGCTGCGAGTAAAGGTTAGTTACTGGGTTAAGTCAAAAAAGGGAAACTATCCCCAGTTGTGCATACTCCTATGTGTATTTCAGTGAATTATACTTCTCTGGAAAACATGAGCTGAGGTAAAAGCTGAAGAGAGAACACTAACACAAAGTAAAGCTGTCTTTTATTGTGCTGGCAGGGCACCATGAATGTCTCGATATTCTGATGGCCTGGGGCGTCGATGTTGACCAAGACATTCCTCACCTGGGAACTCCTCTTTATGTGGCTTGTATGTCACAGCAATTCCACTGTGTCTGGAAGCTTCTTTATGCTGGTACTTTTCCATTCTCTCCATGCTTGTAGATAATTAATTGTTCATCTAGCTAAGCTTCTTTTAAAAGTATTATCTCATTATGAAAATGTTCTTATTATAAACATTACCACTTCTGCATATATATTAATTAAAGAAACACATTTGATGAGAATACTTCACGGCTCATAGATGAGTATACACTCTCTATGGGCTGCATCTGAGTCAGTATACCATTTGTTACATAACTGAGACGTTCCTTGTAATCAGTCATAAAAATAAGATTCTCCAGACTGAATTTGATGTTGCTAAGTATGTAAAGAAATCTCACAAAAACTTAGGGGCTCTGAGTACTTGGCCAACCTTATTGCCTACCATAGAAAAACCCATAGACTGTCCCAGACTTTGGACTTTTTCTCCTGTTTCTTGAAAAAGCTTACTGCTTTCCCCACTAAGTTCCTCAAAGCTCAGTTTTTGCTCCGTGAGAAACATTCCTAGCCCATTCAGAATTTGGTGGTCTCTCCCACATTAGAGCTGGAAACTCTTTGGAGATGGTTTGTGCCCTGCCCTCCACCGCCATCATCTATTTTCCCTAGCAGAGTGCCTCTCTGTCATGTGCTAGCTACTTAGGATATACATGAATGAGACCCTGGAGTTTTGTGCTGTTTGTTTGTGATTAAAATACACTATTTACTTCTGGTATATTCAGACATTAGCGACCCCTTGACACATTACTCACAGTGTCTTACTTGACCTATACATGTCTTATAAGCGGGAGATACACCCCCTATTTCATTCACATTGCACATAGAATTGTGAAAATGAATTCTGTTAATATTGATAAATTATTTCCTAGATAAATTGATCATACATTTTTATAACCAATACAATATATACGCTTTATCACCCATCTTCATTTTTTTGAGAATTTTTTCACCAAACACTTTAATATATGTTAACGAACATTGGAAATTATTGTTAGCAATCATTGACGGGTTGCTATTTTCAGGCTCCTTTCCTCTCATAAAGTTGATCATCCCAATGAAGTTTGTGATTTCTTTATGGAAATTTGGCCAACAGACATCTCTTGACTAGATACTTCATATTTGTTTAAAAATACCGAAAGCAGTTATATCTCCTGAAAGCTGAAAGCACAAGAGAGCTATGAATAAACTTATGTGAACTGATTCTTATGGGTATGGGTAATTTTACAAACTATCAGAAGGCTGACTCAGAAAGCACGTGTGACTTTTGTTAGTAGACATTTCTTGGTTTCTAACCGTTTATATACTAGACAATAGTATTACTAAACTTTTATAGCATTAGATATTACCTACTTATATCACCTGCAGTCACTGAATGACCCTTGTGTGCCAGACTTGGGCTAAGATGAATAACCAAGCAGTAGAAATTTTGTTTATAAGCTTATGTTTTTCAAGGAGAACATGTTCAAAAGTTTGAGGTTTTACGCAGATATCATTGAAGTGTGTTTCCAGTACAGAGGTTTAGTCTTTATGTATTTACTGACTGAAATTACGCAAGTGAAAATTGGCAGGCTAGTTTATATACATTTCACCTAAATCATTCACATGTTGATATTCATGAGTTCTCAAAGAAATCAACAAGTTTCCTTGCCTTAAATGAAAATAATGAAATCAATATTATTCCAAATAACTTTAAGAGCTATTATCTATGATAAAAGTATGTGTGTGCGAACTGAACAATGCTTTTAGGCTGGTGAGATGGCTCAGTGCACAAGGACACTTGCCTTGCAAGTCTGCTGATCTGAATTCAATCCCTGGAGACCATGTGAAGATGGAAGGAGAGAACTGACTCCTTGAAGCTGTCCTGTGGCCAAAACATGCACCCTATGGATGGCATCCAGACCTACACACACACATCTCAAGTGTGTGTGTGTGTGCACACACACATACAGTTATAATAAATAAGAACCTTTTCAAAATTAAAAGACACTGTCTCCTGACATATTTCTAGATGTCAGAAAAAAAATACCCAGAAAAGTATTTGAAAATAATATAACTAATGTGTATACCTCCATATCCAGAGGTAGCAAGTTTTAGATTTTATATAACAGCTCATCACCAATAAATACTCTTCCCCAAGTTGTCTGCCACTCTTTTACCTGCAAAAATTTTACCCATGTAATAAGTGCTTTTCAGAGATTATTCCTGTCTACTTCCATACAGGTGCTGATGTCCACAAAGGCAAGTATTGGGACACGCCACTCCACGCTGCTGCTCAGCAGCCCAGTACTGAAATTGTGAACTTGCTGCTAGAATTTGGAGCAGACATCAATGCCAAGAACACAGAACTTCTGCGGCCGGTTGATATGGCTACATCTAACAGTGCTGTAGAGAGACTACTTCTTCAACATGAAGGTAGGGAGAACATTTGGGAGTGATTATAAATGCAGACATCCACCTCGCCCCAAACAGATGAAAGCGAAAGTGCCTTGTTACCATATGAAGTAGCAATGACATAAAAATTTAACTCTTTGTTGTGAGAACCAAAGAATTCAACTTGGGCTCTATGTAAGGAAAATAAGATGATTTTAAGATTTTTATTGAATCTAAACTTTTATTTTCCTTTAGTAAAATATATTGAACTTGTTTCAACAATAAGTAATATGCCATTTTCTGATTCAATATCTATTTACATGCACTATTTTTTATTTGAGCACATGGCATGGTGGCATAGGCCTGAATCTTATCACTCGGGATGCAGAGACAGGCAGATCTCTGTTCATGTTCAAACAATAACAACAAACCTGAGAACTGGGTAATTGAGCCTTAGATCTAGCACAAAGCACACCAGCACATACTAGGCCAGTTCTCTACCAATGAGTCACATTTCCAAGCAGCTAAATCCCCCAGATTCCTTCTGGCTCCCCTATAACTTTTGGGGGTTTGGTTGTTGTTTTTTTGGTATGGTTTTCTGTATCTTATGCTGGCCTTGAACTCACTAGATAGCTAAGGACGACCTTGAAAATTAATTCTCTGACTGTGCCTCTCAAGTGCTAGGATTATAGACATGTACCACCAAGCCTAGTTCATGTAGTGCTGTGGAGAAAACCAGAACTCCATCTGTTCTAGGCAAGCAGTCTGCAACTGAGCTCCATCCCCAACCCATTCATGCCCCATTTTATAAGGCGTGGTGCATGTTCTCTAGTGTATTGTAGATACATAATAAGGAAAGAGGTTTTTTTTTTTTCCCTTTAAGACTTTTATCAAGCAACTTTTATAAAGGTTAGTTCAGAATGTAACTTTAATTTAAAAGTTTGCCTTTGCGATCTATATCTTGGTTCTTGAGTTAGATCTCCTTTAAAGATAAGAATTTGCTCTAAAATTCTGTGAAGCAAGAATTTTAATAATCTACAAGATAATTATGAATGTTATTATGTATTTGTATTTTGTATGTGTGAGTGTTTTGCCAGCTTGCATGCAAGTGCACTGCATGCCTGGTACCTGCAAAAGCCAGAAGGGAGTACCAGATCCCCTGGAGTGGGAGTTAAGGATTTTTGTCAGCCATTGCATACTGTGGATGCTGGGAAGTGAACTCAAGTCCTCTGTAGGAGGAGCAAGTGCTCTTAACTGCTGAGCCACCTCTCCAGCAATTTGAAGACTGTTATGATTTAAAGAACATGTATGGTACATTCAGTCATGAGACATAGCTCAAGATCTCACAAATAAAGGCAATATAAATAATGAAAAACGTTTGTCATTAGCCAAATTAATTTACTGTTTTATGCTTTTATTTTTTATATAGCTCATCACATATAAAAATTCATTTTTTAATAAATATGTCGATGTCTTCTTGTAGCTACCCCAAGTTCTCTTTGCCAACTCTGTCGACTCTGTATCCGCAACTACATAGGAAGACAAAGGTTGCATCTTCTCTCCCAGCTCCAGTTACCAACGTTGCTGCAGAATTTCATACAGTATCGATAACACAGTAAATAGTTTTACATTCTTTGAAAATCAAAACTTTATATTTCATTTTCTTTTTAAAATATAGATTGGTATGGGTGAAGGCAAGTATAGTTCACCTAAGGAAGCAGTGGAATCTCAACAGAGTTGCATTGAAGAATACTCACTAGTACTGTTTATGAATTTTTGTAGTCTTTTGAACTATAATATATTTAAACTATCTATACTATGTTAGCAATCTCAGTATACCTTGTTCACTTAGGGGAATATGAGTATTATTCATTTTATGTTTTTTATTATAGAGCAGAAAAATTACATACTTTTACTAAATTTTTAATTCAACAATAAATTTCATACTGTGTTACATTTCGAAGAATCTGTAGTCTTCCAATATGGGCTAACTGTAATTTCAGCTACTACCATTGGTTATCTCTGTATTTTTAATATTGACAAAAATTTTAGAGCAACTAATACGCTTTTTGAAATAAAGATGAATTATACACTTGCTGTTGTAATGATTAGTCTTTCCTCCTCTGTACAGAGCTCCAATTTGGTTTCATAGTCTTGTGGGTAGACTAAGTGACAGAAGGCCCGACAGTCCTGCCCACGCAACAGATGTGGGAGGTTCAACACCTGTGAGGGCTACTTATAGACCTTCTCAAGAGATGTTTCACAAGGTCTGACGTCAGTGCTTCCAGATGTTACCGTACTCTTCTGCTAGTTCAAAGACTGTCCCAATAGCAGACTGAAGAAAACAGACCTTATGCCTCAGTGACGAAGTCATGAGTGACATTCATACAGTGAATGAGTTCTGCGATAACTGTCTCAGAAGAGTGGGTACCAGGACTCCTTAACTCCTTAGGGTTGACACTTTAAGTGACTGGGTCACTCTCTTGATAAGTGAATCCCTTGGCTCCAGTCTTTGAAATAGGGTTAATGATCAAGGAAGCAGATGAATTCATTCTATATCCTGTTTCTTTTGTTACCATAAACAATTACACATAACCCTGCAGCAGGGATTCTCAACCTGTGGGTCATGACCCCTTGCGGGGGTCGAATTGACCCTTTCACAGGGGTCCCAAAGCAGATATCCTGACTATCAGATATTTATATTAAAAATCATAACGGGAGCAAAATTACAGTTATGAAGTAGCAATGAAAATAATTTTATGTTTGTGGGTCACCACAGCATGAGCAACTGTGCTAAAGGGTCACAGATTTAGGAAGGCTGAAAGCTGCTGCTCCAGCAGAAGGAGCTTAGAAGAGGCACATTAATATTCCTTAAGAGGAAGATGATACACATGTGTCTTTGGTAAAGGGAGACATGTGACAATGATACAATGCAACGTATAGAAAACTCACATGGGAAAAGACAGACAAGCAACAAAGTTCCCTTAGTGTGAACGCAGGTGGGCACAGGGCTCTAAAGATAATCACACCTACAATCCTACTGCACGCTTTAATTATTCTTGAAAGAGTAATGTTTTTAGTTAATTGTCATGGATGTGTAGTTTTAAGATAAGATGCATTAGATGTGTTCTCGGCAGAGGGCAGAACAGCAACGTGATGACTTGAAGTCACATCCCAGCCCCATAGCATTTGTATAACATTTGCTTTCTTGACACATTCAAGGCTTGCGGAGGCAAACACAAATACTGAGAGCGATTTCCACTGACATCTTTTCAATGTCAGATGTCCTCCCTGGAGAAAGTAGAGTGAAAGAGGAGTTTACCAAGGAAAGTTAGAGATTACCGAATTGGCTGAGTTTGGTCAAATTTCACTTGGGAAAGGGAAGCTTGAGATAACAAAAGTAAATAAGTTCTGCTTTGAGTAGACTTTTTGCAAACATGAGCATATAGTTTTTCCAGTTTTCACTCCCAATATGAGCATGTAGTTTTTCCCGTTTCACTCACAATATATGCTTTTCATAGGTTAAAATTACTTTGACCCCAATATTACTTGTAAAAATATTTAGTAAGGGCTTAGATGATAAAATCTCTTGCCATACAGAGGATTTGATTGACGCCCCCAGAACCCATGTAAATGTTGAGAACTATTTGATTTAGAACACTTTGATTTTACACACACACGCGCATGCGCGCGCGCGCGCGCGCACACACACACACACACACACACACACACACACACACAAAGATACTGAGCTAGATTCTCTAGATTCTCTTGCAAAGCTGAACAGATAGAGGGGGTGCCATGCTGACTTATCAATCAGATAATAATGTTGTAACAATCTTCAAGTTTTTGAATGATACCAAGAATTTTTTTTGTTTTTACTGTCCAGAAACTGCGTAGACAACTTTGTCCTTCTGTGCAGCTATTCACATACCAATGAATAACAGCCACCTGGTAGAAGTCTTCCTTTCTCTTAGATTAGCCAGGTGAGGATTTTTCAGATAATTCCCTGGAAAGAGGACTTAGTAACCCAGTACCAAGAACCAACCCCATGTGTGTGGTCTATTAGTTACTTTGCAGTTTTTGATCAAACTCCATGGCCTATTCAGCTAACAGAAGAAAGGCTTTGCTTGGGCTTATAGTTCTAGCACACTGGTTCTCAACCTTCCTAATAATGAGACCCTTTCATACAGTTTTACATGTTGTGGTGAGGGCCCCCAACCATAAAAATTATTTTTGTTGCTATTTCGTAACTGTCGTTTTCAGCTATTATGGATGGTAATGTCAATGTTTTTGGAGATGGAGGATTGCCAAAGGGTTTGGGACACACAGGCTGCAGCACTTACAGATTAACAGCCAATATATACCTTCCATCTTTTCATGTTATTATTTTTACAATGACCACATGACCCAGAGGGCCCTTCTGCACCTTCCTGGATCCCTGTGCTTAGCTACATTTATATCAACTTAATACACGCTAAAGTCATCCGGGAAGTGGAAAGTTCAATTGAGAAAATGGCTCCCCAAATTGGTCTGTGGACAAAGCTGTGTGTATGTCATGGATTGATGCTTGATGTGGGAGGGCCAAGCTCATTGCTGGCTGTGTCACTCCCTGGCATGGTGGTCTCTATAATAAAGCAGGGTGAGCAAGCCATGAAGAGCAAGCCAGTAAGCCACACTCCTCCATGACCTCTGTATCAGCTCCTGCCTTCAGGATCCTGTCCTGGTGAGTTCTGCTCTGACTTCAGTTAGTAATGGACTATAATGTCGAACTGTAAATTGATATAGACACTCTCCTATCCAAGTTACTTTTGGTCATGGTGTTTTATCACAGCAATAGGAATCCATAAAAAAAAAAAAAGCCCAAATGTGGAAACTGCTTCTTACACCATGACACAAAGCACGAACAAAATGCCCTTATCTGGACACCACGATTTTTTAGTTTGCGAATCTTATTTAGGATCATACCTCTTAATAAACTAATTTTCTTACAACCTTTGGTAATCACAGTATAAGATCCAATAGTTTATTTTTTATCACTCTCTACTCTTGATTCATTTTTCTGCAAGCACAATTGGGAACTCTGTATAGTTAAGAAAAAGAAAGATATCTATTCCCACTGGAAACTCTATTTGTAAAGTAATAGACACAAATCATAATAGTTGTTTTTTATTTGAAACTTACTTGCCATTAGGCAATGTTATCCACCATTTCATCTATGTAGATAAAAGCAGAAATGAATTATCAGCATGTTATTATAATGATGCTTCTGGTATATGTTGCCTGGTTTTAGAGACAGTTACTCAAATTATGAGTACACAAACAACAAAGAGTTTCTAGACATATTAGCTTCAAAGTAATTCAAATTAATAATATCATTTGCAGGATCAAACTATTTAAGCAAATGATTAAATCTTACAACCATTTCAAAGAAGTTTATTCTCATATTAGAAATATTTAATTAGCAATATGGCAAGTGGATATAGTCCTGAGCTTGAAGTTCTAATTATTTAAATATGAACATTTTTTTCCAATCCATTGTTTAATTATTTCATTTTCTTGGTTGTATCTTACAAATTAAAATGATTTCAAGGGGTGATGTAACTGTTTAAAAGTTTCTTCTCCATTCTAGTTACCTTAAAAATGGACCTAACATTTCAGTAAAACCTTCTCTGAAAATTGGGCCTTGCTTGCGACTTTACAAATTAGCATTGGGATGAGATTCCCAAGGAAGGAAAGTCTTAAAACAGATAGATGGCTTAGGTAGAAGACAAGTGAGAAAATTTATGTTCACAGGCAGAGTAGAAGTTCACTTGGATATGATTCTCTCTATTCAAGAGCAAATGTTCAGTGGGTGTTCTTGTAGACCATTCTATAAGACTGGGGTTTCCCAAAATCGGGCATCCCTGGCTATGATGTGCCCACGTTATGTCCAAACTTTGCGTTTGCACCGTTTTTGATTATCCTGTGAGCTATGAAAGACAAGAGCAGTGTGGCCTGAAATCTGAGTTATTACTGCTTCCTATGCTGATATATCAAGTTCTTTAATTCTGTTCCTTAGAGTCTGGAGTCTTCCACAGGATCCACGAAACAGATAGGGTAACTCTCTTCAGGTAGTCTTTACAAAAAATAGAAAGAAAACTAGAACTCCCTAAACAGAAACAAAACCCTCATACCTTTCACAGTTCTTGGCAGCATTGCCTCTAAACTTCATTGTGATGGGCAAGTAAAAAGATTCTCAGTGGTTCACTATTAGATCGTGGAAGGGGTTCAGTAATTATACCCCACTTCTTGGCCAAATTCAAGCAACAGCATGGAGATATTTGCTCTCTGCTTCTAAGATCAGCTGCGATCTGTGGGGTCTTCACATCTCACAGGCAGTACTACACACCCCTACACTTGACAGTAGTACAAAAACTGAACCCAGTCAATAAGAAGCAGCTAGCTCCTTAGATGGTCTTAGTAAGAGGTGGGTGAGCTAGCAGTAGGGGAAATATGTTCTTCAGTTATTAGTCAGCATCCTGTCAGAAAAGAGAAGTGCTCTGGGTACCCACCACTGAGAACTTGATGTAAGGAACTTGTTAAATAGATGCTCAAAAACGGAGCAAACTAAAACAGGTTCATGGAATTGCTACTGCAACTGACGCTTCTGGCAGCAGTAATCAACCCCATTGCAGATGTCAAGGTTGTAAACAACTGGGATTTGGGGGCCAAGCACTATAAACCTGTGAGCAGAAGATGTCCACAGTTAGTGCTTCATTTCAAGAGCTCCAGAGGACCATCCCAGGACAAAATCTGGGTCTCAAACTTTTAAGGAGGATAACTTGTGGGTGGTTGCTAAAAATCTACCCCTGTGAGAGCATGAAAATACAGACAAGATGGAAAAAATAAAAAGGAAACAAAGAAAGAAACATCGGATTAGATACTAGAACCAACTGCCAGAGCCAGGGGAGGTCTTGTTGTTATGGTAACATGGAAATGAATAACAAGCAAACTGGGAACAGCAAATCCTGCCTTTCTTCCCCTAGTCTCCTGGGTTCTTCTGTCTCCCTTGCTGTCAGAGTTTACCAGATGTTTAGCGAATGAGAAGTCAGACTCCAGAATCCCAGTTCAGAAGTACGGAGAATATGTCGTAACAGAGATACATGTACTTAACACCAGACACATTACAGAAGTAAAATCAGAGTAAGACTCCAGAATTAAACCCCAGTGGCTAGCTCATTTGCCTCTGAGTCATAGCAAGCAAGTCTTGGGTTAGACTTCATGCATAAACACTCTCCATAAGCCCAATGGGGAACTCATTTCCTGAGGAAACATTCACGGACATGCTAACATGGAAGGGTGAAAAATTCATGAGGTCCCACACCTAGATAAAGAACTAGAGAGAACTTCTGACCGCTCAGAGAAGGACAGCTTCCACCAGGGGTGAGCCCCTTATTGGTTGTCCAATGCAGAGTGGCCAGTTTTCAGATCATAGATACACCACCAAGCAAAACAGACTCAGTAGTGTGTGTGTGTGTTTGTCTGTATTCCCTGAATTTGTTTACATTAACTTAATCCAATGCACAGTAGAAAGTTAATTGAGCTAGCAGTAGGGGAAATTTTTACTTTGTGTGTGTGTGTGTGCATACATATACATACATATAGATATGTGTATATAACAATAACAAAAAAGGATATTAACTTAAGAGGGCAGGTATGGGATCAGAGCAAGGAAGGCTGGCCAGGAGGGGCCAGAATGAGGGAAGGCAAAAGCGATGAGATTCTATTTTCATTACAAACATGTTGTTAAAAACCATTTGTCTATCCCTTTATTCATATTGGTCATTCCATGTGGAACTGCCATTTCTTCTATGAGGAAACTTATTTCCAGGCTCATAAAAATGATAATATACACCAAAGACAAAGTACTACCTGTGTCTTCTGTTGCTCTAAGACTATATATTTGAGGTTTATATTTAATCCTCAGAAACCTTGTAAGTTTTATCTTATTTTCATATTTTATAAATAAGATTGGTTAAATAACTTGCCCAAAGCCACATAGCTAATGAGAAGTAGAACCAGTTCCTTAAAGCTCACATCTTAAATATATTTAGTTATAAAGATACGTCTGTGTGTGGATACGTTCATGTGAGTACAGGCTCTTCGTAGAGGCCAGCGGTGTCTGATTCCCCTAGAGATGGAGTAACAGGGGTTGTGAGCAGCCTGACATGGTGCTGGGAACCGAACTCTTAACCCCTGAGACATTTCTCCAGGCTCTGAAACTGTCTCTCAACTCAGAATACTGCCTTCTGAAATCCAAATCAAAGATCATTTCCTCAGAGAGCACTTGCTAGATTACCTCAGGCCAAATTACCTATTCCATTGTTGGACACACACACACACACACCACCTTGTCAGTTTAAGTGATTTTTCACTTACATAAATACATCTGTACCTCATAAGAAGTTTCCACAGTGGTGAAGCCTGTATCAGAGTTATCTAGTATGATAGAAAGGACCACGCATGGGTATTGGACAGACGAAAGGTAGCCAGTGATACTGAATTTATTATATTAAATTGATTTCACTTTAACTACAAACATCCATATGTGACTAAGAGCTACAATAGCAGACAGTTAAGCTCCACTTCATAGCGTCAAGATAGTTTCTTAAAAACAGTCATTAAATGAATGAATCGTTGATATGACATATTACTGAGCAAGGAGAAAACAGCGGTATTTCATTTCTCTCTTTCATTTTTATTCTTTAAGGATTATATTGTTTTAGTATGTATGTTTTTATGGGAACTCATGTGCCACAAGTGCATATGATGTTAAAAGACAACTTGAGGGCTGGTTTTTCTCACTCTATCACTGTACAAACTGAAGTCTGAAGCTTTAGCAGCAAGTGCCTTAACCATCTGAGCTGTCTCTCCAGCCCCTATTTTAACTATGTACAAATTCACATTAATTTATTTTACTAATGATAACACATACAAATACAAATAAATATTCAATAAAATATTATATAGTACCACCAAGAATATTCAGTCCATGTTTTACATTGTGGAATATGTATTCATATTTGATATTAAATATATTCTTGCTATAAAGACTTTAAGGCGTTTCCATAATCTTTCCTACATAGATACTTAATTTATAATTGCCTATGATCCGATCACTTTGAAATAGCTTTTTTATTTTCTCCATCACTCGCTAATGAATTACAAGTATCTACATTACTGGCACAGAAGGACTCAGTAAATATTTGTTGAATAAAATCATACATCCCGGGACGCTTTTAAGTATAAAAATGTAATCTATAAATTGTTTTAAAATACGTGACTTTAATGGACATTTAATGTAATCATTAAGGAAATTGTTATGATAAATTTTAAAGCTATTTTTCTTTTTGAAACAAAATTCCTACGGCTTCCAGTTCTAGCCTCTACTTTCCCTACCCTCCCCCCCCCCAAAAAAAAACTACTTTCACGCATTCTAGAGCGTTCTCACATCTTTATTCAAAATGCGTTATTGAATACTGCTGTCAGGCCATAATATGCACAATATAAAAATGTAAAAAAATATCTCTCAACATATTGCAAATGAAACCAACTTACACTTGAAGCTCTGTCTAAGGTTTAAGTTCCTCAGACATTCCTATCGGTGCAGAGATACCGGAACTCAGCGTACAGTTCACTTCCTAAACTTCTAAAAAGTTTCCAAACCTCCGGAGCAACCACTGTTGTAGATACAAAGTCCAGACCGAAGCCCCGCCCCTTGACGTTAAGCGTCCCACCCCCGCCCCCACCCACGCACAGCTTGTCTGTTGTCATAGAAACTTGGACAGTGCCATGGCTGCCGCCGGCCAGGCTGATGAGTGTTCACCACTGCCGGCGGCAGCCCCATCCAAGCCAGCCTCTCCGGCTTTACCGCCAGCGGTTCCCGCCCGAAAGAAGATTAAGAAATGTCTGGTGTATCCGCACCCCCCGAGGAGCTCCCGCCTGTCGCGTACGGTCCTGCGCTGGCTCCAGGGGCTGGATCTCAGCTTCTTCCCTAGGAACATCACCAGGTGCGGAAGCCAGCCAGGCCCCAGAGAAATCTCAGCCTCCCTGGGTCACCTGGGGCTCTTCAGCTCAGTCTGGCTTTTGCTCCTAGTGGAAACACCCTCCCTGCTTGCTCACTCACCCCACAAGGCATACACATCATGAAAGGATGCTCAAGAAAAACGTGAAACATTTTTTTTCATTGATTTTATTCCACTGATCATCACATTGTTGACTTTGACTTAGGCTAATACGGAACGCTTTGGTGATAACTACAAAAGCCAAGGGCTCTTTGTATTAATAATAATAAGAATTAGTTTACCCTCCTTTAGAAATAGCGTCTGGTTTGAGAGTTACCTGAGATTTAAAAAGCTTCTGTTTACCAGAAACTACACTGAATGTAACTACTGGCCGTTACTATGGAATGTGAACAAAATTCCGTAAAAATGAAGACCATGGTTCTTTTGCAAAATAACTCTAGTTTACTAATTTCCAGTGGGTTTTTCCAAACAAACACCTGTGAAAATCTCAATGAGCACTTGAATTACTAGGAAATATTGTTACAGCGAATAATTTGGATTCATTAAAAAAAAAAAACACACCAAAGTCGTAGACAATAATTTTAACAAACTGCTTTCCCAATGAGAGTCCTCAAAAAAATGAACCAATACAAGTTTTTCTAGATGTTTCGTCATTATGGAGTATTAGACAGCCATCAATTACAAAATTATGTAAATTATATTAACTATGCTTTTTCTTTTCTTTATTATTATGCATCAGAGATTTTTCAAATGGCTACCTAGTTGCAGAGATATTCTGTATATATTACCCCTGGGACCTTAGATTATCTTCCTTTGAAAACGGAACCTCCTTAAAAGTCAAGTTGGATAACTGGGCACAGATAGAGAAGGTAAATTAATAAATTAGCAGCAGTTTACTGTGAAGGTTGTTTGAGGAAAGTGCACTCTTTACACTGTTAATATCTGTGTGAGGAAAAACAGATAGGCCAGAGAGAATGTGTCAAGTCTAGAAAATAACCAAAGTTTGTCATATTCCAATTGTTTACTGATGGAGGAGTTACTTTCATTTAATAAAGAAACTGCCTTGGCCCATTTGATAGGCCAACCCTTAGGTGGGTGGAGTAAGCAGAACAGAATTCTGGGAGAAAGAAAGCCGAGTCAGTGAGTTGCCATGATTCTCCCACTCCAGACAGATGCAGGTTAAAGTCTTCCCTGGTAAGCCACCTCGTGGGCTACACAGATTATTAGAAATGGGTTAGATCAATATGTAAGAGCTAGCCAATAAGAAGCTGGAACTAATGGGCCAGGCAGTGTTTAAAAGAATACAGTTTCCGTGTAATTATTTCGGGGCATAAGCTAGCCAGGCGGCCGTGAGCTGGGGTGGCAGGAATGCAGCCCGCCACGCCTCTCCATTTCAACATTTACAATACAAAATTAGAAATGACCTGTGACATTTAACATGTATCAATTAGTGTGGTACATAATAGTGGCTTTCTTGAAAAACAATAATGAATGTTAGTAATCAACCAAAAAATTAGTTCAAAGGGGAAGAGGGTTGGTTAAAGTAAATTCATAGCACTTGGTTTTATTTTCCTAGAACTTCTGATGACGACGTATTTTCTTTCTGTTATTGAAGTTTCTAGCAAAGAAAAAAATTAAACTACCTAAAGAACTAATCCATGGAACAATTCACTGTAAAGCCGGGGTGCCTGAAATACTGATCCAGGAGGTGTACACTTTACTAACACATCAAGAGTAAGTAGTTTGAGAATCTCTAACTATATAATCGAGTGTAAATGTGTCATGCTATAAGGCTCATTAGTAAGACACGGGGTGCCAACAATATTTTGTTTCTTATTTCCAGAATTAAATGTGTCCAGGGTGACTACGCCAATTTCACAGACTATAGTTACCAGATGCGCTTGCCGCTCGTTCCCAGGTCTACAGTTTCAAAGTCTATTAAAGATAACATTAGGTTATCGGAGTTACTGAGCAATCCTAATATGCTCAGCAATGAACTCAAGATAGAATTCCTCTTCCTCTTGCAAATGTTGCAAAGAAAATTAAGCAGAAAACTGAACCCAGGTAAGCTTTCCCTAGAGACAGGTGAGTTCTAAAATCAGCACGGCTCTTCTTCAGCTCCGATGAGAGAAAAATTTTAATGAATTCTTATCACCGGAATGGATTATTTCTCAATCCGTTCCTTTCTATGGAAGCACAAATTACATAAGGATAGATGCCCCATTTTTAGAAAAATGTTTGTCTATTAACTAAACTTCTGTGGGAAATAAGTTCACCTACCATACTCAAGAGAGCAGGAACATTTGACTCAAGCCATCCTTAAGTTTTGGGGAAGAGCTAAGATTATGATTCAGTCTCAGTGCTGTGTGGGAGGATACGGTCAGAGATTATTTTCTCCATAGTACAGTTGTTGGTGTGTGCGTGGAAGGGCAGATTTCCAAGGGCTCACCAAAAAGATTGTTAAGTCACCTTGAGTTCTTGCCATACAGCGCATCAGTTGTCCCAAGCAGGTGACAAAGTAAGTGATAGTGGTATTCTGTCCGGTCACTGTCTTTGTTTTCTGGCCCCTGGTTTTATTTTTCTCATATCTATATCTTATCCACTGCCTAGATTTCACACATAGAAAAATGATAGTTTCTGTAGCACATATTTCAGTAAATATGTGCGTCATTAGGATGTTTCTTCCCTTTGGACTATATTTACTGAAGGAAAGAGCCGTTTTCTCTCCTGTCTCTGGAAGGCGGAAGGCTGCAGCTTGAATGCTTCTTCACATTTGGGCTATTTGTATAGCACCCCCTAAACAAGTACTGTTTGCCTTTTGTCTTCCCTTACTATGTTCATTTTTTAAACTCCTATATTGTTTCTCTTGCTTGAATTGCTATGACCTTTGGATCTGCTCATTTATTTGTGAGCAAAGAAATAAAATATGAATCATTTTGCAGGATTTTATATTTAATATGTGTATGTTTTAAACATTAGAGTTAAACATTGCAATTTTGCTACAAAATGTATTTATTGCACACCATGTATATAATACATGAACAGTTTGAGAAGCTGCAGATGGTGGCAAACAGTTGTGCATCGTTGTGCATCTTAAGAAATGGAATATTATTAACCCCTTCTTGATTGAACTCATTACACTACCTCCCAGGGAAACCACTGTCTTCCTGCTTGTGCCAATAATTTCCTAGATTAAAATAAAGTTAAGCTATATATACTATAATGTTATTCTCAGTTTTAGCCACACCCATACACACTTGTGTTTGCATGTTGTGTATGAGTTGTATTAGTGATTGAATCAAGGGCCTCATTCATGCTAGGCAGGTTCTCTACTATTTAGTTATATCTCCCCTCCACCCCCCCCACACACTATTTTTTTTCAGACAGGGTTTTTCTGTGTAACAGACGACCTGGCTGTCCTGGAACTTGCTTTTTAGATCAGGCTCGCCTTGTATCCACAGAAATCTGCCTGCTCTTCTGCTCCTGTCTCCCAAGTGCTAGGATCAAAGGCCTGGTTCACCATGTCCAGCTATATCTCCATGTTTTATATTCTTTTTAAAGTGGGCTTCTTTAATTTTACTTATTTTTATTGCTTTTGTTGTTTTATTGAAAATAGTTTGTTTTCATATGATGTATTCTGATTAGAGTTTTTTCTCCCCCAACTCCTCCCCATCTTCCCTCTCACTTTATGGAAGGGAAAGTTATTTTCATACAATAGATTCTGATTACAGTTTTGTCCTCATTTCTTCCTGGATCCTCCTCACTCTTCCAACTTCACACTTTCTCTCTCTCTCTCTCTCTCTCTCTCTCTCTCTCTCTCTCTCTCTTAAAAAAACAGACAAATAAAAAGACAAATAAATAAAACAAACTGAACAAAAAAGAAAAAGAAACTAATAACAGGAGAAACACACACAACAGAGTCACAAACAAAACCCTTATCAATACATCTAAACTGTTGATTTTACTGGGCTTTGTAATGTGCAGAACACATCTTTGAGAAGTATATATTTATCACGTTATATTGCAGAGAGTCTTTTGTCCAACCAAAGCTTGGAATTTATAATAGGAAATAGATCACAGACGAATTAGGTGGGCTATCACATGAGCTCTTATAGGCAAAGATCTTTAAGTAGAAAAAAAAATGCAGCAATGGGAGAGATTGCTGCCCGGGGAACATAGAAAATATGAGAAACAATGCGGCCCAGTGTCTAGGACAAACCAAACCAAACCAAACCAAAACAACTACGTCTGGATGATGGGTAGAAAAGGAAAAGCACTGAGACCCACAAGTGCAAAGACAGACTTCATGCAGAAATGAGCTTGCACTAGCAGGACAATTCATCCCCAGAGCTTCCAAGAAGGAACACAGCCGGCCCAGCTGATCCTTAAAGTTCATAATTGAAAGACTCCACACAGAGGACGCAGGCTTCCAAACTTCCAAACTGAGATTAAAATGGCTAGTATAATTCAAAAAATATATGCTGATGTTTTATGTTGTAAATGAAGAATAAATAAAAACTTTATAGTTTATTCTGTGTCCCCAATACCACTTTTATTTAAAGTGATTAAGTGGAGCCTTTTGCTTTAAGATCTTAATTCAGCTCTGTTTTCTTTGAGGAGTGGCTTATTTTAGCCCCATTTTTGAAATGGTGTATTGTCTTTTCCCTAACTTATATGTCTGTTCACATTACACCTTCTGTTTACCTATTCCTCTGAGTTCTCTTCCTCTTAGTCGCCCGCTTCAACATCTAGATTGTCTGAACAACTATTGCTTAATAAGTAAGTGTTTATATATCTCAGAGCCCCTAATTTTGCTCTTACTGAGTGGACCGAGGTTATTTGTTTTATATCAACTTTCATTGTTAAATCATCAGTGTTGCCTATAATCATGTCTGTATTCAGATCTATCATCATGGTTTAAACTTTATCTTGTTTCTGTAGCATCTTTTTTTTTCTTTTCTGTTGGTCTGAATTCTTTCAGAACATTCATTGTTATCAACTTTGAAAACTTCAAATTTCCACACTTTAATGCTACATTAGAAATTTTAACATGTACTTTATTGTGTTCTAAAATTAATGTCTGCACCATCTCTCTTAGGCTATAAGAAACTTGGACTACAGAGAAAAAGTTTTGCCATCTCCATATTTCACTTAAACCTTTTGTCTAGCATTTTACTCTGGGTGGTTACATTTTGTGGTTGCTGTTCTGCTTTTGCTGCTTATTTTGTTTTAGCTTTTGGAAAGTGTCACTTGGGCTATCGTAGAACTCACTCAGTGGCCCAAACTGGTCTGAAAACTATGATCCGCCTGCCTTAGCTTCCAGGTGTTTCGATTTTAGGCATAAGACTCCATAACCCAGTTAGGTTACTTTTAAAGCAACCAGACATTTCTGGATGTTTTATTTCATTTAAAGTTCACTTTTGCTCCTTATTTTGTTTTCTTTTGAGCTTCCCTTTATATGGCTAGGGTCACTTTTCTCATTCTTGAAACAATGCTCAGTCTCTTATGGTGATTTGTATTTTTCAATTTAATTTGTTTGATTGTTGTTGTTATGTGTGTATGTGTGTGTGCATGCGCGTATGTGGTGTGTGCGAGCACCCTTACCACAGCACCTTACCATGGTCCTAGAACAACTCTGGAATCAGTTCTCCCACCTTTACCTTTAATCCTGCTGGGCCATTTCACTGGGCTCATCTTGATTCTTGGTACTTTTCATTATAAGAATTTTTATTGTAATCTATTCCAAAGCAGTTTGTTGACATGTTATAGTTATGGGAATGCTGCTTGTGGGTGTTTCTTTCGCCCTTGGACAGCATGAGTGATGAGTAAACAACCTTGGTGTAAAATTAGCTACAAGGATGGAAAGGGCCTTTAAGTACAGAGGGACAACGCTCAAAAATAGGATTAGTTTAAAAGAAATGTGAGGACTTTGAAAACAATTTTGTCACTAAAGTAAATACGTGTTTGCAAAATAAAAAATATATGCTGTGATTTATTTACATGAATTACAGAAATAGGTAAAACTAACTTACAGTGACAGTTGTCAATATCCTTGTAGGATATAATGGGCAACAGTGGAGGGCCTGGGGTACTGGCATTAAAGGATTTATTTTGAGCTGTATAATAATGCCTTAAGGCTTGTCCCTACCAATAGAAGCAATTAATTGGAATGAATTAAATTTATAATCTATCTTTTTATGTAACATCTTGAATAAAGCCAACTAAAGCAGAAGGGGCCACCTGCAAGTCTCAGTGGAAAAAAAAGTGTCACAAAAAAAACTGAAGACCTACATTTGATCTCCACAACCCACATGGTAGGAGAGAACCAACTCCTTCAAGCCACAACATTCATGCATCACCTCCCTCTTCACACATACACTACAAGCAACAAAATAAAAAAATTACAGGAACATAAAGATACTACCTTTAAAGTAATAATTTCAAGTACAGTGGCTACTTTGTTCATCAAAAATGACCAATGGGGAGAAGAGTTATTAACTAATAGAATGTAATAAAAACAATAATGTCCTCAGTTATTAAAACCCAATGTCTTCTTTTAGTAATTCTCATATGGATTTAAAAAATAACTGGTGTTTATATCTTATAGGGTGGTTTAACGTCAAACCAACTGTGGGAGAAATTACAATTGATCATCTTCCTGCGCAGGGCTATGGGCGCAGATATAAACCAAAGGTTTCTAAGGAAAAACCTGTGTCTGTTTTACGTAAGTTTCATTTTTAAGTTTTAGTCTGCAGGAAGAATTTTTAAAAATTCTTCCCTTAGAATTTTGGAATAAGTTAAAATGTTAGTCTGAACTTCACCCTAAAACCGAGTATTGACTTAGTGGTGTTCTGTGTCTCTACAAGAAGAGTAACATAGCCAAAGGTCTTCTTCCCCAAACCACACTATACTAACCATTTGAGTTCTCATTTATCCTCAAGTGCATCTGCCAGAAATAAGAGAAGCTTCTCTCAGAGCTCAAAACTCAGTCCCTCCATAGCTGGGGTCGAGGGATGAGCTGGATTTTCCAGAAGAAAATGACAAGAGTACACTTGTCATTGTAAACCTCATCAACACAGAAAGCATCTGAATTACAGCAAACCACAGACCATGGGAACAAGGACAGCCTATTCAACTGTTGTGTAGCTTATCAGTTAAGAAAGCATTTTTCCCCCAAATTTTTGATGGCTGGAAAAAAATCAAAGCAACATTTCCAGACATGAGAATATGTAATGGAATTCAAGGTTTTGTGTTGATAAACTACACAGGATGTACCACCCAGCCTGATTTCTGCCTGGTTGTGAAATTACTCTACAGTTGCAGGGTAACATAGTTGCCCAAGAAATTTTATGGCTCACAAATTGGAGTTGCCAGAGTTAGTTGGTAAGAACCAAGGTTCTTTTTAAATTTTTTGAATTTTAAAATTCTTTTCAAATTTTCTATTTTGAGACACCACCTTGTTTTATAGTCCAGGCAATACCCCTGCCTCAGTTTTCTGAACGTTGGGGTTATAGACGTTTCCTGCCATACATGGCTATGGTTATTTACAATGAACAACTTATTTACTTAGTATACATTTTCACTTAAAAGACAATACTTATCTTGAATATATATTTACTAGATGTTGAAAGATGTTTCTGTTCTGCCTGGTCCCACAGCCGATTATCCCAAAGAATTACAAAATGGCTTACATTAATTATAAACTGGTTGGCTAATTAGCTCAGGCTTTTTGTTAGCTATTTTTTAAATCTTAAATTATCCCTTATTCTTGTCTGTTAGCTACCTGGCTTGGTACCTTTATCAGCGAGGCTTTCTCATCTTGCTTCCTCTGTGTCTTTGTGACCACTGCAGACTGACCATTTCCTCTTCCCAGAATTCTCCTGCTCTCCTTGCCCTGCCTCTATTTCCTGCCTTGTTGCCCCACTTATACTTCCTGCCTGGCTACTGGCCAGTGTTTTGTTAAAATACAAATGATAAATCTTTACAAAGGAAAAGACCATTGTTCCACAGCAACTAGATACTATGCATTTTATTTGACAGTTCTAAAATACTATCAAGTCCTTTATAAAGCATACTTGTTCATGTTGGAATGTGGTTTTTACATGCTAAATTTTAATTGGTAGGTGGTATTCCTTGTTTCCATCAGATATGATAAAGCAATCTCAGTAGATCCATTACAAAAGAATTATGGGGGCCTTAAATATACCGATATATATATAATTATTATATAATTATTTTTAAAAATATTTTGATTCTTTTTAAAAATTCATAAATTACTATTATTTACTTTTGCTTTGTTCAATGACCTTGTTGAACAAGTGTTTTTCAGAGCCCAGGTTGTAGGTTTTAATATCCACACATGAAACTGCCCATCAAAACCCCTTAACTCATCATCTAGCTGAGTCGTGTACAAGATTTAGTATTTTAGAATTTGACAGGTATGACTTACGATGCTTATATGAAAAACATATCCAGAATCTCTTCAGATTCTAGGAATACATCCTGCCTTTCAACTTCTGTTGTAGAATATTATTTTAGGTGTGTTGTATGTTTATGCTCCAGAACATTTGTTTAACGATGTAAAGATTTGTTGCTTTTGTTTATGTTGCATTTGTTTAAATCTGCAAAGCTGTGATTCCTTGCCTCTCTAAAACAGCTGGTTTAATAAAGAGCTGAACAGCCAATAGAGAGGCAGGAGCAAGGATAGGCGGGACTGGCAGGCACAGAATATAAGTAGATAGAACACTAGGGAAGAGAGAGGAAGGGGCAAGATAGGACAAATGAGGAGGACTTAAAGGGCCATCCACCCAGCCACCCAACCAGCCATGGAGGAAGAGTGAAAGTAAGAAAAGGAAAGACCCAGAGGCAAAGGTAGTCAGGACTCTTTTGAGTTTAGAAACACTGGCAAAAAAAAAAAAAAAAAAAAAAAAAAAAAAAAAAAAAA
>NW_026067938.1:415208-445892 GCF_014885135.2 Alexandromys fortis | reverse complement strand
TGAAAAGTAAGAGTAAAAGAAAATAAAGCAAACTTCCATAAGCCTTTTTCTACAAGTGGGATTTGTAATAAAGGCTCCAGCTTGGTGGGACTGTCAGTAGAAACAGTATGGAATCGACCCTGGTGGGAAGACCACAGGGAGTTTGCTCCATTCTCATCTCCTTGCTTCATTTTTCTTATGGCTGTTGGATTTATTTAGGGATGGGAAAATGTCTGAGCATGGTTTCCTTCCTGTGTAAGAAAGAGAGGCAAGAAACATACAAAATCCTGGACCACCACATTCACACAATGATATGCAAAGAGTAAATTAATTAATTAAAAGAAAATAATTTAGAACAGGGCCTGTGTGCTGGCTCTATCAACTTGTCAAAAGCTCGAGTCATCAATGAGGAGGGATCCTAAACTGAGAACATACCTCTATGAGACTGAGCTGTAGGCAAGCCTGGAGGGCATGTTTTTTTATTAGTGATTAATGTGGGAAGGCCCAGCCAGCTTGGTGGTGCCATTCTTGGGCTGGAGGACCTGAGTTCTATAAGAAAGCAAGCTGAGGATGCTATGGGAAGGAAGCCAGTAAGCAGCAGCCATCCATGGCCTTTGCATCAACTACTGCCTCAATGTTCCTGCCCTGCTTGAGTTCTAGCCCTTACTATTTTTGATAGTGAGCTGTTAGATAGAACTGTGAATGAAATATACCTTGTTACTTTCCAATGAAAAGTAAGAGTAAAAGAAAATAAAGCAAACTTCCATAAGCCTTTTTCTACAAGTGGGATTTGTAATAAAGGCTCCAGCTTGGTGGGACTGTCAGTAGAAACAGTATGGAATCGACCCTGGTGGGAAGACCACAGGGAGTTTGCTCCATTCTCATCTCCTTGCTTCATTTTTCTTATGGCTGTTGGATTTATTTAGGGATGGGAAAATGTCTGAGTGCTTAACTGAATTGCCAAAACACTTTTCTGATTGTGGTAATTTAATTTGGGAAGCTCTAAAACCTCACACAGGTCTTTAGAAAAACTGACCGCCAAACTACTAGGCAAGGTAGTGTTTGTATGTGTGTAATTCCTCCATCATTTGGCAGGCTGAGGCAGGAGTCTTAAGTCTTAGGCCAGCTTGGATTACATAGTGAGATGCTGTGTCTAAATAACTAGATAAGAAAGTAAAACGAAAGAAACAAGGAAATGAAAATAGCTTGCTCTCATTACTTCAGAAAGAACTTCGAATAGAATGAATGTTTGAGTTAAACATTTGAAAAAATACAGTGCTGTGTAGACACTTCCTCCTTCATAGTGTTCTTTCAGCATTCCTATTAGTGACCCTCTGGATGGCCCTTTAAGATCTGTGATTCTCTTCTTTCTTCCAAATGGCTGATACATTTGAGGGAGGATCCCCTCTGGATGGGATGCTGGACACACATTATCGCTCTTTACTTCTCTCAATCCTGTTCTAGCCACTTAGATTCTTGAGCCACACAAAGAATAGAGGAATGGTGTGAGTTTGATTTGAGTAATTAATATGTGAAAAGTATTTAATATTTTTTATTCAAGTAATTTCAGGTCAGTTTTTTTTGATGAAAAGATACAATGATTACTTCAAGTCAGCTTTTATGAAGTGAAAGCTAATAGAAGGAGAAAGAAGCACTACACTAAGGATTCTGCTGTTTGTGTGTGGTCAGAATCTCACTAAATTGCAGGCTGTTTTCTGGAATACAAAATTCCATTTAGCAGTAAAACAAGCTATCATTTCAAAACTTATACTCTTTAGTTTCTATATTCATTTGCCTCAGTCTTGTGTCTCAAGGGACAACAAAGGCAGATTTCTTAATTGCCACTGGCCCATCATATTAGAACTGAATGATCTGGAGTCTGGCATGCAGCGTGTATGACAGAGTAATGGGAGTTCTATAAACTGTGTTATGACCTATGCTAAAGCTAAGTACAAAATCATGTCTCTGTTCAGCTGCTTTCTGAAGCAATATCTAAAAATACTGAGTTATATCAAATGTACCAAAATAAACCCTGGATATTTTTAGGCATTGCTGACAAGATTTGGAGGAGGTAATGCATTCATGTATTATATTATACATATGATTTAAATATTTTGTTCATTAAGTATAACTAGTGCTGAATATATTTGATGTATGAGAGAGATACTGATAGGGCTATAGATATTTCATAACCATGAATTAATGCTTTGTTACTTTAAATATCTTAGAAAAATCAAGCAATGATGACAATATACATAGAGAAATTCAGGTGAAGCGAAGTGGAACACCTTCTTGTGAGTCTGTTAAAAAACCCATGAGAAATGTGGCAGAAACAGCGATGGACCCCTGTGAAGTATCTTTGAAGAAGTAATGTCACTAACACCTACCACAATATGAGAACATAATGACCCAGTCGTGGAAGTATTTAATTAATAAACAAATTGGTGTCTTAGCTGTAATTGAGCTAAAAAACATCTGTCTGTTTTATGTGATTCAACAAATAGCTTGTCAGTATCGTCAGAACACGGACAAATGGGTGACCCATTTGAACAAGGCCTTGGGGAACTGAGAGGGAGGTTCCAGGAAAACATGCAGAGGAGCCTTTTACCTCAGGTGCATTTTGTTCCCTGGATTGTCCTTGGATGCAATTTCATGCCTTCGGCAACAAACATTCAATTTATAAGACATGTTTATTCTTGTTGGATGTTGCACCATAGCTAGAGAACCCCATCTGGTGAAAGGGTGTGCTGAGCACTATCCTCTGAATCTGGGTATGGCCTTCTGCTTTGCTTTCATGCTTTTCCAGATATAATCTATAGTACATGCCGGGCAGTTGTGTTTAAAGTGGTCTGCCCTGAGAAAGTTTTGGAAAATGGCTGCTTTGTTAATATTTAGTATGTGCTTATTGGCATTTATTTACATATTTTTCTGATAACTTTTTTCTGAACTCAAACAACTCAAGAAACCTTGCTTTCTTTGTTTCATTTATATATAAAGGTATGCTGAAATTAAGGTAAAATTGTCTACACCATTAGACTATATTTTACCCTAATATTTAAGGTCCTCAAATCCCAGGTCTTGCAGACAGATCTACACAGGTCAGTGAAAGTCGACAAGTAGGTGCATCAAGAAACCACTGAACACAACCAAACTCTTGTGACAAGAAATAGTAGCACCCAGCTGGGAAAGTTTATTGGGTTATATAGGGGCAGTGGTGGGAGGGGCACTCAAACACTGGAATATCCAGGTGGGTAACCATGGGAACACTGGAGATACTTCAGTTGTGGTCAGAAGCATTCATGTGCTAACTGCCATGGTCAGGAGTGTTCAAGCATTGCTGCTCTGGTCAGCATTTGTATTTGATTAAAATTTCACCGCTGAGGTTATTAGGGATTTTCTGAGAATACTTCACTCTTTTGTTTCTCAGCAAAACCAAGTCTTCTAGCAAAACTGGTAGAGCCTGGGCCAGCACTCTAAAATATTGGCATCAGCTCTACCAAGTTGGTGACCCCGTCTTGGGGACTTAGCTTTTCAGTCCTTCATCGGTAATAAGGGACAGCAATAGTTGTCTTAAGCCATTTACAGCTGAATAGAAATATTGGGAAAATGAAGACTTGGAATTCTGGTCACAGGCAGGGCCTCAAACTGACCGATAGTGATAGGAGACCTGAGGACATTCTATCAGATCGTCTGGTTCACTGAACATGGGGTCAGCTCATTATTTCCTGAAAAAAAGTCTGAAGAGACTGGGTAATCATTACTATGAGGAGAATGCAGGTGGGAGGCCGAGGAGAGGCACCAGCCTAGAGGCCACAGGAGAACACAGTGAGGGTCCTGTATTAGAATCAGTCCCTGGGGCTCAGACTCTGCATGCCAGGTCCTGTAGGGTTTTAATTTGCTCTTCTACCTGGCCAGACTGCTTTACATAGCAGCAGAATCCTTCTTGAGAATGAAACAAGTGCCTTCTTCCTTAGCTGCCAATGGGTCCTAGGGACCTTTGATCCTGCAGTGCCAGTGAGGCCAGAAAGCTGAGCTGATTTTTTTTTTTTTTTGGCAGTTGGGTTGAAGTGGAATGCTCAGTGATGTGTGTTATGTGGGTGGGGATCTGTTGAGATGCAGACTCTGACCCATCCCACTGCCACCAAGTCCATGACATCCACCAAGATTACCAAGTTTTCTCCAATCACAAGTAGATGGGCTACTGCATCCCAGTCCATATGGGAGGATTGGGGAAGATTATAGACTTACCCTTCAACATATAGAGGAACTAACAAAGTTGGGAGCAAGGACCAGGGATAGATGCATCTCTGCATTTATAGAGCTTAGAGTGACACCAGAAGAGGGTCCCTCTGGCGATAGTACGGGTTTTGAAACTGAGCTAGCCTTATAAGCAGATGAGCTCAGGAATAAATGGAGTAGATGTCCGCGTTACCTTGGAGAGGGGGATGGCACCACAAGAGACCATAGCAAGAGAGCAGAGAGAGGATATGATACTGTATTGAGGGACCCCATGTCTCTACTGAAGGAAAGTCATTTAAGATCTTAAAAGAAGCTACAGAGAGATGGGAGAACCAGGAACAACAGAAAATGACCTCAGTGGTGAAATTTTAATCAAATACAAGATTGAGTAAACAAAAACAAAAAGATTTATCACTCGAATTGTTTAATAAAACACTGATTGGTCAGTAGCCAAGCAGGAAGTACAGGTGGGCAAGGAGACTAGAATAATTCTGGGAAGAGGAAGGGCGGGGTCAGGAGTCACCAGCCAGGTGCAGAGGAAGCAAGATGAGAGAATGCTGCACCGAGAACAGGTACCAAGCCACGTGGCTAAACATAGATAAGAATTACGGATTAATTTAAGAATAAAAACTGATTAGTAATAAAAGTGAACTACCAGCCAAACATAATTAATATAAGTCTCCTGTATAGTAATTTGGGAAGCAGCTGTGGAATGGGGCAGGACAGAATCTCACCTCCAATTACAAAGATGGTTTCCATGAGGAAGGGTTGAAAAAGTTTAAGTTTATAGAATTCCGAGTCTAGGTTAGATACTGATTGTTAATGGCCTTGCCTGCAGTGCCAGTAGGGGTGGAAGAGGCCTTCTTTCAGGACTCTCCTTCTGTGAACTGGGACAGCTTCTCTCACACTGACATGAATACCTCTTGTAATCCCTGTCAGTCCACCTTTTGTCTTCAGGGTTTTGGATGGTGAAAGTAGCCATACCATGTTCAAGCCGGAAGTGAAGTTGTTGTGGCTGCATGCCTCACCCTGGCTCAGAGTAATAATTTCTACATCCTCGGTTGTGATATACATCCCAGGAAGAGTCAACCAGACAGTCCTTATCTGCTTGATCATAAGGAAAACAAAATATTTGGGGTTATTGTGAAAGTGGAGGCAGGGGTCTTTGATGGCTCGTGCAGGTGGGAAAGGTAGTACAGATCTGAGAGCAGGCTGCATGAGAGCCAAAGGTCAGCTGGCTCTCGGAGTTGCAACCAAGGAGGGGACAGAAGGTGGCACTGAAGATGAATGTAGTTTGGGCAGAGTATATATGAAATGTCCATGTCAGTCATCATGCCTGAGAGATTAGGAGGACAGAGAAAATTCCCAGCAAAAGAGGGCAGAAAGAGTCCATTTTGGGTGTTCTCAAGGACAGGAGGCTAGTCAGCATTCTCCAGAGGAGCAGAACTGATAGAGTGAATACAGGTGATAGATCGATAGATTTATTAAGTTTACAGGCTGTCAATTGGGATTAAAAATGGGTCTTCCCATTTCAAATAATTTAATTAAGAAAAACCCCTCAAAAGTACATCCAACCACTTGTGTTTTAGTTCACTGCAGATGTGGTCCAAATTGACAACCATCATAAATAGCCATTATAGAAGGCAGGCTAGAGATTCTTAGTTTTAGTGACCCCCATCTACTGGCAGGAGTACTTATCTTAGCGGAAGGATCAGGGGCCTGTTTGAGCGATAACAGATGGGTCCAAGTCAAGACTCCCTGGAGCTTAGCCACTGTTGGGGTGGTGAGGATGCCCAGATGTGGGAAAGTTGTGGATGAGAGGCTGTCAAGAAAACCCACTTCCGTGGTAGGGTGGTATGGGAGACGGGTCAGCTGAGTGTGGACACAAGCAGCATGTCCACTGAGAAGGTGTCTTAAGAGACTAAGTGAAGGGAAGTAGTCATAGAGTGCGCCTGGTTCCAGAGGAGGTAAATTTCCTAGAAGACTAGAACAGCAGTACATTAACGAACTCAAATGGGTGGAGGGAAGGGGACTGGGGCCTGTCCTGAATGTGGGTTAGGCTGACAGGTAAGAGCTGAGCGCAAGGAAGGTCAAGTTCAGAAGGCAATTTTGGTCAATGAGTTTTAATAAGTACATTAGCTCTCTACCTTTCCCGAGGATCTAGAGTGATGCCAGAGGATCTAGATCCCGAGGATCTAGAAGACGAAGATGCCAGAGCTCTTGACACTAGCAGGGTGGTGCCTTAGGAGATGAATGCCAGGCCATTATCTGACTGGACAGAAGTTCAAATATGAGCAGAATCTTCATGAGGTGGAAACATGCCATTTCTGTAGTCTCAGCAAAAGTAGGGAAAGCTCCTACCCATCCTGAGAAAGTGTCTACCCTAGTAAGAAGTTACTTGTTTTTGTTGTTGCTGTTGTTGTTAGGAGGCATATGTGTGAAATCTGCCTGCCAGTCTTCCCCAGGATGACTATTTCAAACTTGGTATGGATTAAAGGAAGACGGGTTCACAAAGCCCTCTAGGGAAGTTTGTGGATGGGTGCAGGGGGTGGGGTGACCCTGCGTGATGGCTTTAAGAAGACCAGAAAAGCTGGGGTAGAAGAAGAGAGGTTGGAAGAAGTGGTGAAGAGATTGAAACCCAACATGAAAGGACTTTTGGATATCTGTCTGTAAGGGCTTTGCCTGAGCATCAGGAAGAAGTATCTGTCTTGTAGAAGAAGCTGGCCCTACAGGCCTGAAGTAAATTACAATGTCCCTGTAAATGTAAAAATAATATCATTTACCAACGAGATATGTATTTTTTTCCTTTGGAATTGTATAAATATTTTATTTTTGAAATCAATAAAATTTAATATTATTCCTTCATATCTTCCAACCACCAACCCACCTCCCAACATATTCTTCAACAACCAAAATGAAGGTGATAAATACCCCAAATTTCTTTTTTTACAAAAACTACTAATTACGGAGAAAAACAATCTGCAGTCAAAATGGATTGAGTCGTATTCCAGTTCCTAAAGGTGAGAACGGATTCACCTTTGCCCACATCAGAGCGTCGTTCAAAGCAACAGTGGATTTCCCGTCTTCCAGGAAATACACAGGCCCCTGTGCAGAGTTGAGAAAGAGAAGATGAGACTGGACATTTGCAGCAGTGGCTGGAAATTTAGAGGCATTCACCACTAGCTGTAGAAACACCTTCAAACACTTCACTCATGTACCTCCACTTTCTGATGCAAACAGCCATTAATATAAATTAATGCTACAATTTTAACTCTTTGTATCTAATAGTACTACAAATGACAATAAGTGCTGTTAGTTCATTAACTGCCCCAAAGTTAACTTAAGTTATGAAAGCCCACTGTCAATAACAGATCTGGATATACTTGATTGTGTTAGTTAATGTAGCTGATAGCAGCATGGCTGGGAAGTGACTGAAGCCAGAAGCTTGCATCTCTCTCTACAGAAGAGAAGGGGGCTTTGGCTCTACATGTGTGTGGTTTAAAATTACACTCTGTCTCATGACTTGAGAGACTATTTGTAGTTTAATCACATCAGTTATTAGTACATCCTGAGTAGTTCTGAAAAGTATTTCAATCTGTCTCACTCTGCTCCGAGGAGGAAAAGAATAGTGTAATAAATAAATAAATAAATCATAAGATAGTACAATTTTAGTTTTTTGATCTATCAGGTTCTGTTTATAATAGTAAATACCTGTTTTATGGCTTGCAAATTATTTTTAGAGTTGGACAAGTTAATCATTAGTTAACTTCACATTAGTAAGTACTTGAGATGCATAAAACACAAACATATTAATTTCAAGTTAAAAATCCTCTAGAAAGGTATTACTTATTCAATATTAGTTATATATGCATTGGGATAATTTGTATATCCTATTGTGGGTATGGTCCTGTGTAAAGGAAAAAAATCAGATTTATGGTAAGTTACTGGGTTCGCTGTTTTTTTTTTTTTTAAATCTCTAAACACAAGTGAATGATGCCAGTGTACAAAGTCGTGTGTCCCATGCTTTTGGAGATTATTGGTGTGTTCTCAAGAGTCTGGCTTACAATTGAAGAACTAAGCTATAGGCAGGGATTGTATTAATGGGTGGCTATTCCACTTACTGCGAGTATCTGGATCACTCATTGGCCTGCCATGTCATGACGATGAACATGATTTTACTATTTCAGCGGGACTATAAGGACATGCCCATTAATGTGTATAACCCTGGCAACTGGAACACTCTGTGACAGATTGTGATAATCCACTTTGCAGAATTTGGCTTTGTTTACTGCTCAGGGACTTCTACTCTATGATAATGAAGACGTCTCTTATAACAATCTCCTTGGGTTCCACTCAGAGCTCTAAGTATTGTTCATCATTAATTTGTCTATATGTTAAAGAATGCTCTTCTGAAATCAGTCATCCTCCGTGATGAGTCACGGTGAACTTTAATTTTGTTAAAGTTCAGTAAAATAATGTAAGATCAGTGATATACATCTATTGGTTTTATTTTATTGTGCTTATGCAACACAAATGGAGCCTAGAAAGTAAAATACAGTCTTCTGTGACAAAATCATATGTAATTGTCGATTATCTCACTGGCTTACTTGTTTTAAGATATAAAGTATATTTTTAAAAAAGCCTTGTTTCTATATAGGCAATAAACTGCTGCTAAATGCGTGCATTACACAGTTGCTTCAGTGATAATAGCTCAGTGATCACATCTCTGGGGTTTATCTTAAGGGAAAAGAGACAACCTGTATTATCACAGAAGCACAAAGGTCGATATTTTAATACTGAAATCTATACATTTGCCAGGTTTACTGAGCTTACATTTGTTTGAGGATAATATGCAAAACACATAATAGAAATATAAAGCTGATGTCTGATATTAGTCTGTACCTGAATTTTTAGTCCAGTAAGACAAGAGATGTGAATGTCTGAATGGCTTGGAAGGTTTGACCCAGTCACATAATCTGGTCCAACAATTCCCTTGAGCGGCTCTTCTTTCAGTCTCTTTAATAAAGTTTCATAAATGGTTCGTTGTGAATCAGAAGGGGGTGTATATGGAGACTCTTCCGATGATCTACGTTTTAAACAAATGTTCACATTTCATTTTTAATGTTGTGGAATAATATATTTTTGTTTACTTGGAAGATGTGTCACTTTGATTGGCTTGATAAAAAACTAAATGGTCAAGAGCTAGGCAGGATTTTTAGGTACAGAGGATGCCAGAAGTCATGGAAGAAGCAGGAAAGCAGGATCAACAGTATGCAGATGAGGTACAAGCCTTGGGGCAGCACATAGATTAATATAAATGGGCTAACATAAGTTATAAGAGCTAGAAACTAAGCCCAACCTATCAACTGAGCTTTTATAATTAATAATGAGTTTCTGTGTTGTGATTTGAAAACTGCCTGGCTGGACAGAGAAAGAATCTTTATGTTCTAATTAGTCCATCATCCTATATAGACAGAGACAAATAAATTAAGTTATTGAAAAACAACTTCAGAAAGGCAGGGATTAACATCACAATAAATTACTATTAAGTATATGCTTAAAAATTGACAAATTATTTTCCTAAAATCGATTTAAAAATAACCATGCACATCCCAACACTTTTGTCTGTAACACTAAATTCCTTCTGCATTTGAATGCTATAGTGTATTCACTCACTGGTTGGCAGACTGTGTGCAAGCTCTCCACGCATTCAATTCCTCAGAGAGATGTTCTATTTTTAAAGGTACCGACACCACTCGGCGTTTTAATAGCTGACTGAAACATAAAAAAGAAGGCATCTGGCAATCTGGCATAACAGCAAAACATCAGACAAAACAAATGAACTTTAATAACTGAAATTTTATCTATATCAATTGTTAAACAGTGTGTATGCACATACAATTATGTATGCTAGGCACATATATGTTCGCTTATATGTTTATCACTTAAGTCCCTGGTAAGTCTAAAATGCTTAAGAAACATGGCTGGAGGAGTGATTGCAGCTAATTATGAATAGTCTATGGAGCTTGGTGAGACAAGACAAGCAATGTTGAAGGGAGATACAACAGTTAATCAGAACGTTGACTTAGTTCTGGATAACAGGAATATAAATGCACTATTAGAAAAGGAAAAGGACTCAATTTGAGAAGCTTGTTTTACTGGAGAACATGCTGAGTTTAAGGCTGGAGTGTGGTGTAAACCCCTAGACTCACACATCAGGTAAAGCTCAGAAACAAGGTTTCGGTGCTAACTGTGCAAGCCTGGCAACCTGAGTTTGAGTCACAGGATCCATGTAAAGATGGAAAGAGAGAATCTGCTCCACAGGGTTTTCCTCTGCCTCCTGATGTATGCCTTAGAGTAGGCATGAACACTCCACCCCCATCATATGTACACACAAACATGCACACACAGATACACACATGCACATATGCACACACACTTTGCAAATGAACCTTCTGTAGAACAAATAATAGCACAGAGAGAGAAATGTGAAAATATGAGTGTTTAGGGGGCAGGGAAGCAGGGAAGAAAAGAAGTGGAAATAAAACCGACAAGACGATAGGGAATTGGAGATTTAGTATACCATGAAAATAAACCCGGGCTTCAGGACATAATAAGCATCATAAAAAAATTATCCGTAACTGAGACTTCTTAAAGTTCTCTTTCTTAATCATCATGTTTTCCATTACCTAGACATATTCTATGACATTTCTCTTGCCTTACATATAATAACTTTTGCTTTTTATGCTTTGTTCGATTCCCAATTTCTGAGGCAGCCTCATTCTGTATGCAGGCTTATGTGGCACTCTCCATGTAGCCCAGGCTGGCTTTGAACCAGTGGGAATCCGTTGACCTCAGCTCCCTATGATGAGATTGCAGATATGAGCCGCCACTCCCTTCTTCCATCTTTTGATTATTACTATTATTATCTTATATATTATCTATATATTACTATAGATTAAATTATACTAATTTAAGAGATTTTTTTTCTCTCCCTTGTCATCAGTGAAGTCACACATAGGTGGATAAATTCAGCATGATTTTAATGTCAATGAAACCCCCTACTGATCCTATATTTTAAAGTTGAAAGTGGGTTTTGACATTTGGTTTGTTGCCTGTACCTGAACAAATTCTCTTTGAGCATCCTGATTATCTTAGTCTGCCTTATCACTTAGCTTGTACTAGGTAGTAGCGGCTGCTTCTTCAACAGAGTTATTAGGAATAAGAAAATTTTCTATTTCCCTCACAATCTCCTACCTTCTGTCGAAGGTACTCAGAAAAACATGTTCCCCTAGATTCTAAGCATCAAAAACCAAAAGGTTACATACTATACCATTTAGCAAGTTGACGGAGTTGTAAATTAATTTCTGGAAATACTCTGTGAATTTGCTCACTCCTCGAATCACACTCATACAAGGAGATGTGTCTTGTTAAGCAGTGGGATGGATTAGAAATGAAGAACTCCTGTTTCAGCCTTGGATTTTATCTTTGAATGAAGGAAGTTTTAAGTCTAATGGACAATGACTGAAGTTTAGCAAGCTATTAGAGAATGTAGATGGTTGACTGACAGGGTTATAAAATCCAATCTATAATGAATGTAAAATACTTGCTTAATTGCTTCTTAAAAATGTCCTTTACTTGAGATTGGGAACTAATATATATGGCTTCCTATAGTTTAACAGTGGTGTTTTGCAGTGATGGAAGTGAAATGCAGGCATGAATATGGATGGGAGACTTTTTAGAAAAAAATTAAGAAGTCTGGCCTGCAGACACTCTTTTAAATCCACTTCTACTGCCTCTGTGTTCTCTCTAGATTGCAGACACGATGTATAGGGGCTAGCATGGCTCTTGAAACCTTGGGAAACTCAGAAGGAAAGAGGCTAAGAGTTTCAGAGTAGAAAAAGTAGGAAAGATACAGGTCTTTGATGGAATTGCTGGGCCATTTTGTGAGTTCTGGGACACCTCTCTGAAGCGCCCTGATAGGCAGACATCAACACATCCGAGAGCACATAACAAGAGAACAAGTGAATGCAAGAGAACACAATAATGCATTCAGTTCCTGTGACCTACTTAGAGGCTATGTACCTTAGTACAAAGGATTTCTCTACAAAATAGTTTTATTTTTACCTTGTATATTCATAAAGAGCTGGAACAATGCTTTGATACTGTCTCCTGATAGCCAGTAAGGCACCAATGTAACCACATAATATGAGTAATTCATTTCGAGCACTGAAAGAGAATAAATTTATTTTTAACTTTTACAATTTGAAGCATAAGGCACTAATCTCTTACATCATTCAAACACATCTGTTTATATTCTGACAAATGATACTTATAAAATACAATTGGGGACTGATGAAATGGTTTAGTTGCTGCTCTTCCAGAGGTTCAGCTCAATTCCCAGCTACCACATGGTGGCTCGCAGCCATCTATAATGGGATCTAATGCCCTCTCCTGGCAGGCAGGTGCACATGCAGACAGAGCATTCATAAAAAAGAAATTAAATTAAAAAAAAAAACAGAAATTATAAAAAAACACACTTACGAAATTTTGCAAAATTGGAGAAAATGATTTATTCATTAGATAAAAATTAATCCAGACTTCTTATTCCAAAATAAATGCTATGAAATAAATTATAATTTAAAGCAAGTATCTTTAAATAGCATTTAGTTCTTATCTGCTTATTTTATATATTTAACAATTTTGTGTTTTCATGCTGGTACCTGAACTAGAGTCCTCAAACAAAGCAAGTGCCCTATTGTTCTAGTTGATTTGCACGGTGAGGCCTCTCCTGCCTCTCTCTCTTCATGTCATTTATCTCTAAGTAATTCCTTTTATCAGATTTAGGAACTTAATGGCCCATTATGTCCACCCTATGAAAGAACCAGCAAAATCAGTTTCATTTACCATGGGGTTATGGGGTTAACTTGACAGTTTCCCAGACTTTCATTGAAAGTCTCTCTAACAAATTATCCTCAAATCTCTGAGGACTTTAGTTATATATGAAAGAAATTCCTAGGTGGTCCTTGAATTTGAGGATGTCATTTTCTGTTTTCTAGCACTGTGTCTCTCTCTTTTAGGCTTAGTATGCTGGTTTACATACAATAGATATTGGATAAATATGACCTTTAACTTCTTAAGAATTTCATGCTGACAACCATGAAAATGTTTTCAATTAGCCTTCTTGAACAAGTCTGTATAAATGAAACTACACACATGTTCACATATATAAAGTATACACATACTAGCTATTGTTAATAGTAAGTATTCATTTCAAGTTCACGATATTGTCCTGTCTTGTTATTGTTGTCATAACAACAAAGGTAATAACAAAAACATCATTTGTCCTAAAACCTCAGCTACTTAAGCTGATTCTATTTCTTGATTTGAACACCAAACACATCAATGCCATTTAAAATATTATACTTATTGTTTTTATGTCTGGAACGAAAGTACTTACGTAGTGCATGTATGCAAGAGTAATTTTTCAGTACGAATAAAACTCAATAGGTCAAGCACAGGGAAAACAGTATCCACAGACCAGTCTGAGCTGCTGATACATCCTGTCAAAGTAAAACCAAATGAAATACATTTTAAATTACAGTATTAAGTCTTAATCATCCAATTTTTAAAATTGTATAATCAGCCCTTGTCAGTCCTTGAAGCATGGATAATAAAAACCGACAGATATTGAGGCTCTACCTGAAGGTCAGAAAAACAACAGTCAGCCACTGGCTTTTACCTTTACATCAGTCAAAATGGCGGTTCCACCTCCAGGAACCTCAGAATGAGACTGTGTTCCTTATCTGTCTCCTCCTATCTTATATTCCTCTCTAGGGCTGGGATTAAAGGTATGCACTGTCTGGTTTCTATGACAAACTAGTGTAGCTACTGCGATTAAATGTGTGCATTACTACTGCCTGGTCTCTAAGGCTGACCAGTGGGACTGCTTTACTCTGTGATCTTCAGGCAAGCTTTATTTATTAAAATACAAATAATATATCACTATAAATCCTAATTCTGTAGTTTGTAGAGAAAATATTATTCTTTTCACCATCTCTAGGTCGTCCCATACCATAAAATCAGGAGAGACACCGTATTTTATATCAGTAATCTCTCTCCTTGTGAAATGTGTGGTGACTAGTGCTTGATTATCAAGATGATTATCAATTAGTGAAAATACCAATTAAAAAAATAGACCTAAAATCCACCACCAATTAGAAACTTACCTTTGACAAAGTCAATACCAATAGGGAGAGCCTTTTCAGGTTCCTGGCTTAGTAAATAATACTTTATGGTTTCAAATACATTGCCATCTGCATGGGCCTTTTCAGCTAACAGAATACATTCTTCTACTGGAGGTAGATTGCACTAGGAAATAATTTATTGAAAGACAATGTTACTAAGATTTGTAGGGTTAAAAGCTATAGCAGAAACATTCATTATTGCCACAATAAGCTCTTTTTGTTTCATTTTTAAAGTTGCCCAAAATATATGTAAAATTAAATTGTTTATAAATGAAATTATTTATGGAGATAATTTTAAGACAAAAGAATGCAGAAGAACAAATTAATGAACAAATTAATGGCTTTTCACCACAAATGCCTAATAAAGATGTAGAACTAAATTTTTCTTATCAGTGATGTGGGATTCCCTTCTGTATGCTGTGAATGCCATTGGTTAATAAAAAATTGGCTTGGCCTGATAGGGTAGAACAGAGATAGGCAGAGAAAACTGAATTGAATGCTGAGAGAAAGGAGGCAAAGTCAAAGAGAAGCCATGTAGCCCTGCTAGAGACAGACACTGGCCAGAATCTTGCTGGTAAGCCAGAGCCATGTGGCAATACATAGATTACTAGAAATGGGTTAAATTAAGATGTAAGATTTAGCCAATAAGAAGTAAGATCTAATGGGCCAAGCAGTGATTTAATTAATACAGTTTCAGTGTTGTTATTTTGGTTCTGGGCAGCCGGGATGAGCAAGCGGCCTCTTACAACAAATCAGAATGCTGTAATTAATATTTACCAATGCAGTTCACAAAAGTGAGCAATATAAGCTCCATCTGAAGTCATCCATTTTAGAGTAAACATATAATACAGACATTGTCAAAGCTACATTAAATGTAACACATATAACATCACACGATCACATATTCCTTTGCACTAGAATTGAATTTAATCTTTGAGGCCAAACAACCCTATTTCTAAGACACTACATATACTTAATGTCTAAAACTGTACAGTTTAAAATACACACAGAGTGGAAAGTTTGGGTCCCCCAAATTTCATCATTACCAAAGGAAAAATAATGTCCCTTAATATTAAAAACAGACCTTTCTGTGGAAATGGATATTATGGTCTCTCAATCAGCATGTTTCACTTTCATTTATGAATAGAGTTAATTACCACATATCATTTTAAATGTATGTAAAATATATTATACAAAATGAAAATGAAATCCATTCAATCTCAACAATATTGCTACCTAAACAAGAGCCAAACAATTCCAACAACAACTGGCATGCCAATATAGGTGGGGAAATTTTCCCAGGGCCCTACCCCTAGATAAATAAATAACTGCTAAGAGAGGGAGAATTAGTCCTCCCCAGTGACCAGGCAAAGACTGGTTATTTAATACTGGGCTACTTTGAAATGTATATACATGTGGGCCACGTTGAACAGACTACGCAGGTTGTGTTTATGAGTTCGTTTCTCTGTATGTATATGGAGTGACAGTGTTTAAAGGAGAGGAAGCTGTGCATTTGGGAAGGAGACATACATGGGATGGTTAGGAGAGGGGAAATGATGTGATTATATTTTAAACAAACTTTAAGAATGCTAAAGCTTACTCCTAAGCAACATAATAGATATATTAATGCAGTTACTATAGTTTCACATGTCTTGTTGCTTAAAAGCTAAGTAGACTAAATAGTTTAGGTATCTCCTTCTCCTCCTCCTCTCAAAAAAATCACAATAAGCCTTGTTAAGAAGTATCTGACATTGTCCTGTGACCCCCTGATGTGTATGTGTGAACACACACACAAAGATGTTAAAATATGGTCTTAACTTGTAAATACACCTTCAGATACAAAGTGGTACAGTAGAAAGGACTATGGATTAGTTAGACTTTATGGAGTTGAGATTCTCAATCCATCTTTAATTAATTTGGGCAGATTCTTCTGTGAGTTTTCTTTCTTTGTATTATATATATGTATAATATATATATATATATATATATGTATATATCCACCCAAACTATATGTATATTTATTCCAAGCCATGAATAGAAGTCAATAAATGTTCTTTCTTTTGGTTATTGTTTTTGGTTATTAAGTTAATAGGTATCCCAAAGTGACCATTTCATTGTTTAATTTTTGGCACAAATTTCTATTTGTGCCAAAAATTACTAAATTCATAGCATTTCATTCCAGACTAGATTCATTAATATATCAGCAGCTACCTTCTTTTTTTTAAGATTTATTTATTTACTATGTATACAACACTCTGCCTCCATGTATGCCAGAGTAGGGCGCCAGATCTCATTACAGATGGTTGTGAGCCACCATGTGGTTGCTGGGAATTGAACTCAGGTCCTCTGGAAGAGCAGCTAGTGCTCTTAACCACTGAGCCATCTCTCCAGCCCAGCAGCTACCTTCTTGTGAAGATCATTTATCTCTTCATTGCATCCTGGGTAGAAGGCACACAGTTTTACTAACTGTACTTCGTTATCAGGAGTCATCAGGAGAAGATCAGCTGCCAAGTTCCTGTTTGTGTAACAAAGGAGAAAGCTCCATTGAGGAAATGATCCAAAAATAGATCCACAAGTGTTTCAACAAAAGGAGACTCATACAATATACCAGTCTTGCTTATCTATCTACGTAATGTTTATTTCATTATTTATAGCAAACTGTCTCAAATATAGATTACAGAAAACATTATGAAGGATGAGTGCATTATCAAAAGTTTTCAAAATGCCAAATTTGAATGAACTAAACTCTCAATCTATAGCACTCCATTTTATTATTAGAGAAGAATTCTCTACCAGACTACAGCGTTGTAATAGGATTTTCGAGAAAATCATTAACTAAAGAGAAAGCTAACTCATTTCCCCTCTTTATCTTTCCTGTCAACAATGGAAGTTCTATTAGCCTGTGCTCTGATGCCAGGAAAATAGAAATCTTAACTCTTTGACTTCTGTTGTTTTGCATGCTTTTTAAAGGTTATAAGGAAATTAAAGAAAGAAATATAGTTTTAAGGTATTTTAAAAGATTTCTAATAGTGTAATAAATTTTTTACAAGGACAAAATGATATGGACTTAACATCATGATATTTCCTTTGAGAAGTTAGTCTCAAAGCAGTAAGCAAGGAATTTTTTGTTTCATATATTATAATTAATGAAACACCAAATTTCCAGTGGCTCAAGAGAATATTTAACTTTTAAGAATGGCATACACACACACACGCACACAAACACAAGTGCTTTTCTATATAACTTTTAATTGCAAAATCATGTATTTAGCTATAAAAGTATTCTCATTGTTCTATGACTAGGTTTTATATATACTATATATATATATCTTTCATATACAAATTGGAATATTATAAAACCAAATAATATGAAGCTAGTCTTAAATACTTAAAATTGTGTGAATTTTTAAAATAACATGCTAATATGAACAAAACTAAAACAGTACCTGTATGCAACTGATGGGAAGCTGGAGAGAAGATATTGAATATGAATATCAGAAAACATAACTACCAGGAGGCAAACAAAACTGCATTGGCAAATGTAAAATACACAAACTGATTTGATTTATGAAATTATAACTAGCTACCTTAAACCAAATAATTAAATTTTAATGATCTTTAATCTGTAGAATTCAAATAGCTATGCATGCATTATTTATGAAAATTATTATACTAAGCATGATAGTTTCCAGAATTTGAATCTTATTCTGGTTTCTAGTCTCAGATTATGAAAAGGAAGAACACCTGGTGGGGGGGGGGATTCACCAGGGAATGGAAGTTTGATCTTTGTTAGAAGAAAGTATGACAAATATCAGCTCAGTAGAAGAGTTCCTAACACCGAATAAAACAATTACAAATATAGCAATTAGCAACCATTTTATCTTTATGTTTTTCTTTTTTCAAATATATAACATATTTTTACTTTTTGAAATCAGAATTACATCATTTGTACGATTGGATGGATTGCCTCCATCCAAACCTTTCATGTACCCTTTCCCTCACTCAAATCTATGCCTTCTTCTTCTTTGTTGTTACATATATATAAGCCTGAACTTATGAATACAACTGTTCATTCAATCTAATGTTACCTGTATATATCATCTTTTAAAAACACTTAATTCAGATTAGATGTCATTAATGTGACTTAAATGTCAGTCATATTTGTAAATAAATGATTTGTGTTAGATTTCAAACTTTTTGATTGGTCTCAGGCCAATCATAGTAGACTACATGGTGGATTGTTGCAGGCTTTTGACAGGGATGGGGTTATTTGGAACTCTCAGTGCACAGTGGTATGGGAGACATTTGGGTCTATCATGGAGTGCTACTATATTTTGATAGTGGAGAGTGCTCTTAAATCACTATAAGACTTGTGTAAACTCTGAGTAATGATGATCTCCTTATCTTATTATCCAAGGTCAAGAAAAAAGGAACAGAAAAATGTAGAAAGCTTCTTTTCAATGAGACAGTGATATATTCTTGTAGTTAAGGGCACAAGCTTTTATCTAGCTCTTACTTTCGATCATGATTCATTGAGTCCTCTGGCAAATCAGTGTCTGCTTCACAGAGCAGTGTAGTTCATGGCATGTAAACTATTTAAACTATTGCTTGGTACCCAGTAAGAAGTTCAAAGTGTTACTGGGCCTGAATCATCTCATCATAATCATCCCATTCTCATTCTCATTTTCATTCTCATTCTCATTCTCATTCTCCTCCTCCTCCTCCTCCTCCTCCTCCTCCTCCTCATCCTCATCATCATCATTAGCAGCAGAAGCTTTGATACTTATGGTCATCACCAAATCTTACCAGTTTGTTCACATGAAGTGTGGACTAGGAAGAAGTGAAAGTCCTCATTTAAAAGCTTGTTTAGAAACTTCCCATAGGTATTTTTGGAGAAAGATAAAGTAAAATTCTGAAGAGTTATACTTATTTTAGTTTTTGGTGAGTATTTGTGTTTGAATATAAGTTGCACACCAATGTGTACAGGTGCCCGCAGGGACCAAAAGGAGGCACTTAAACTGGAGTTAGGGGTGCTTGTAAGCTGTTTGACATGGGTACTGGGAACTGAACTTGGGTGCTCTGTAAGAAAAGCAAGTACTTTTAACGGCTAGGCCATCTTTCCAACCTCAAACAAACAATCTCTATAGTCATCTTTAGTCAGGATTTACCCATTGAATGACAGCATCTTATATTTTATAAAAGGGCCTATGTAGTGACTGATTGTCTGTCCTAAGAAGAGGGTGATGCAAACTGAACGAGAATGTAACCCCCGGAAAGATCTACCTCTTGAAAACACAGAGTTTGGACAAGGACTGCTCTCTTATTTCAGACAAATCAACCTTGTTTTTCAGCCTTAAGGTAAATCACAAAGATAGGACAAGAATAGAGTAGATGTGTTGTTGAATTCGGTTTGCCAGTATTTTATTGAGAATTTTTGCGTCGATATTCATGAGTGAGATAGGCCTGTAATTCTCTTTCTTGGTTGGGTCTTTGTGTGGTTTTGGTATCAGGGTAACTGTAGCTTCATAAAAGGAATTTGGCAATGACTTTTCTGTTTCTATATTGTGAAATACGTTAAGGAGTATAGGTATTAGCTCTTCTTGGAAGTTCTGGTAGAATTCTGCATTGAACCCATCTGGTCCTGGGCTCTTTTTGGAAGGGAGATTTTTGATAACAGTTTCTAGTTCTTCGCGACTAACAGGTCTATTTAGATCATTCACCTGGTCATTGTTTAGTTTTGGTATATGGTACTTATCTAAAAAAATGTCCATTTCTTTTGCATTTTCCAGTTTTGTGGCATACAGGCTTTTATAGTAAGATCTAATGATTCTCTGAATTTCCTCTGTGTCTGTGGTTATGTCCCCCTTTTCATTTCTGATTTTATTTATTTGCGTGTTCTCTCTCTGTTTTTTAATTAGTTTGATTGGGGGAGGGGGAAGGAAAGGGGAGGCGGCGGTGGGGAAGAAACAGAAATCTTTAATAAATAAATAATAAAAAAAAGAAACCACAAACAGTACTGAATATGCAGAGCTATTATCATGTCTACATTAAACAGAGTAAGAGAGTAACTACAAGAGATAAAAACCACTTAAAACAATTAAAAAAAGAATAGAGTAGATGTGAAAATTTTTAATAGTGGGAATTGGGGCCCTAACAATGTTGAAAAAACATACACTTGTTTTCTCATGATATTATATCACTTGAAGTATTACAAAATTATAACCGGGCTACCTCTGAAAGGGTCATGATAGATTTAATTCCCCTGTTATATCTCATATATATATATATATTAGATAGATATTATAGATATAAAAATATAACGACACACATAACATATTCTTCACATTATCTTCTTAAAATCTGTTTATAATTTTCTAAAATGCATGCCATAACTGCAAAATTATTCTTTCAATTAGAAGTTTCTTACCACATTGGAGTCATCATGCATTTTCTGGCCAGTAACTGCAGGGCATAGTGGGTTGCTGGGGCTGCAGATTCTCCTAGGACAGTGCCCACTGAGACTGCCAGCTCTAGTTCATTCCCACGTATCAGGTATGCCATAGCAAGCTTGTTTGTAAGAAAACAGTTCTTTCAGTTGCATAGATGCTTGGTGGAATGGTTATTTTTATCCAAGCTCATAAGCAAATAAATTAATATTAGCCTAGATACTAATTTTCTTCGATATATTGAATATAATATTTCCATAAAGTACCTATGTGATAATAACTCATATTTTCAATGGGAAAAATAAAGCTGACTGTGAGAAATACAGCTTATTTTCCAACTTAGAATTTAAAATGTTACGATTTACTTTTTTTGCAATGCTAGTGATGGAACCCAAGGCTTCATAAATTCTAGTTAAGTTTTGTGTCAATGAGCCATGATTCTAATCTCTTTTGCTCCTATAATATTGTCCAGTATCTTGAACATGTCATCTGTCTTCATCAGAAGAGAACATGAACTCTTAAAAGGTTCTTTTAGATTATGCAATAATACTAAATTATTGCTTAGGTTATTGCAAATATTTATCTGGTAAGCAAAATACATAAAACAAAGCACATAGTGCATAGCATGTACACGTGCTATTTCATCATGAGACTTGGAAGCATGCCACACTAGATGCCATCTGGTTTCCCCTCTTTCAGCACCATAACATACCTGAGAGCCATTCAGCCATATCAGTGGTTTTCAACTTACCTAATGCTGTGACCCTTTAATATGGTTCCTCACATTACGGTGACTACCAACCATAAAATTATATCGTTGTTACTTCATAATTGTAATTTTGCTATTGTTATGAATTGTAATGTAAAAGTCTGTGTTTTCTGATAGTCTTAGGTGAACCCCTTAAAAAGGCCAGTTAGCCCCATCAAAGGGGTCACTGACCCACAGGTTGAGAACCTCTGAGCTTTATGTATCACTTTGAACTATTGTACCTCAATATCATCTACAGCAAGATGGCAGCACGCAGCCAACACTGCCCGGCCATCCTGAAAATACCATTCTGCCAGCTCATTGATGACTTTGTGTAGGATCCTAGAAAGAAAAAAAGTAATCGGTATTAACTTAGTAATTCTATCACAAATGTGAATTAATGTCCTTTTAAGGCAATTAAGAGAACAAATAGTTCAGTTCACATTCTTGTTTTAGACTTAACCCTGATTTAAGTCAGAAATCAGACTTTAAGAAAGTGTGATATAAAGCTCTTCCCAGTCTTGTTTCCCACAAGTGCTAACAGGAAGGCTTGGGAAGTCAAGACATGATTGCGTTGTCTACCATTCTGCATAGAACAATTTGCAACAGCTATAGGCTGACTTTAGAATAATCAAGGTTGAAATGACATTTTAAAAAATTTTAGTTAATATCAACGATGTGACATGCACCTATCTTTAACATTCCAAGTTTAGAAGAAGGAAATCAAAGAAAAGCAGCTAAGACACAAAAAGAAATACTTGTTTAACATTTCACAGTTGGGACTGAATAGATGGCCCAGCTGTTAAGAGCTCATTTCCGAGTGCACTTCCCAACAACCACATGGTGGCTCACAACCATCTGTAATGAGGCCTGGTGCCCTCTTCTGGCCTGCAGGCAAACATGCAGACAGAATACTGCATACAAATATAAACATTTCAAAATTGTTTGCTAAATGGTGGGAAGCTTAAAAAAAAGTACAATATTGTCCTAGAAATTAATAGGAATCATTAGAAATATTATAGGAAAGACAGATAAGCAAATCAATTTAAGGAAAAGGTTGAAAGTCTACAAAATTTTAAGTCAAAACTTTTTACAAGGATTTCTTCTTTAAAAGAGGAATAAATCATATTCTAGGCACTAACACTGACAAATGTGGTTACCGAGAGATCTTGGATATTGGGTATTCTGCTTTTTAAAGCAAAGCCACCCCTCCTCTACTACATGTCTTTCTCTGTCTTTAAACTAGTTAGGTGTTCCCATTGCTCTCCTCCTGCAACTGCTGAGTGTGCAGAGGCTGTATCTACCAGCCTAGCAGTTTTTCCTTCATAGAGATGGATGTTGTCATGGAGCTAGGTAATGGAAAGAATGCATTTGGACACTAGAGATCAGTGCTCACTTCACAAAAGGAGGCTGAATGACCTCATTTCAAAACTTCTAAAGGGAAAACAGCCATAAAATAATGACCTTTAACAAAGGCACATCACTCACTCATTAAAATCTTCTTTGTAAATATCATCAGAACATGAAGTACCGTTAGGTGGAGAAACATGTAAGGGTTGCATATTTCCTTCACAGGCAGCCTAGAATTCAATTGGAGTTTAATTAATCATTAGATAATTACTGGTATCCAACTTCAGGTTATTTTTTTTTTAAAGATGATGTACTTACCCTTCTATGTGTGTGTGTGGGGGGGGAGGGTGTTTGTATGAATCTGTGTGTAAAGGTGTATGGGCATGCAGAAAATAACGCTTTAGGTGTCAGGTTTTTCCTTCCACCTTGCATTGATGCCCAATCTCTCTAGTTTTTGCCACTGCAATGCACTCACACTCTGGCTTCTGTCTGGTTATCTTTTCTCGGCTGCCCATTTTACAGTAAGAGTACTTGGGTACAGATGACAAGAACAATCACATTGGCTCTGTCAGTGAGCTTCAGAAGTCAAACTCAGGTTGAAGGGCTTTGTGCGGAAAGCACTACCTTCTGGAACTTGAGCCTACCTTCTGGACCCAAGCTATTATTTTGGGCAAATTATGCATAAACTGTGCTTGCTGTTTATAGCATGCTCTGTAAACAACCTTAGAATTTAGAAAGGAGAAAATATTAACTACATTGTGAGTACCAACATCAAATGTCAACTAACTGATTGAAGAAACGGTTGTTTAACCTTTAAGTGAGACAATCAGAGCAGAGACAGCTGCAGGTGAAGACCTGACTGTTTGCCTATAAAGTCTAGAATAAGTCCAATGTGACCACGCCAGGATAGCATGACTGAAATGTTTGGGCAAAAGGCTGGGCAAGTGCCCTGACTACAGCAAGCCATCTGTGCTTGTCCATCACATAAAGGCAACCTGATCAACACGGCTTTCTCTACTCCCCGTATCCAGCCACAATGTATTTACCTGGCATGCTTATGTGATTATACCTGTGCAACAAGCAGAGCTTCTTTAAGCTGACCTCTGGACACAAAAAAATTGACGAGTTTTTTCACATCACCAATGGCTATGCAGTATGGAATGACATCGTCCTTATCTTCCTGAATTAATTGGTCAGCTCTCCTAAAGAGATAAAGACTATCTTTAGTACTCTAAATTCAATTGAAATCTTAGTTTTATGGTTTCTCAATTAGACTGTTATTTTTTTAAAAATGTCTAAAATTTCTAGGTTTCATATTTTAAACATAGTAAGGAATATGAATAAAAGCTCTACGAAATACTGGATTGATTTTCCCTTGGAATACTTTTAGTCTATCTTCTCCCTCCCTTCCTTCCTTCCTTCCTTCCTTCCTTCCTTCCTTCCTTCCTTCCTTCCTTCCTTCCTTTCTTCCCTCCTCCCTTCCACCCTTCCTTTCTATCCATCTAACTAGAGAAAGGGTCTAGTTTTGAACACAGTATATATCTGAGGATAAACCTGAATTATATTCTTACGACTTCTATGTCCAGAGTCCTTGGATTATAGGCATGTGCCACATGTTTAATTTATAAGGTGCTAGGGATCGATCCCAGGAATCTTTGTGTTCTAGGCAAGCACTCTATCAACTGAGGCACATTTAAGAAACAGAAGGAAAAAAATCAGGTATTGGCTTTTTAAGATATATTTTCATTTTTTTTCCCGCATTCCAATCTGCTCCTCCTGTCCTATTTAGCTTATTCTAATCTTGCTTTCTCTTTTCTGCCCAAAGCTTTTGACCTTTCAACTCTTACAAAGGAAATTAATATCCTAGTGTGGTCCAACTTTCTAAAGAAGTAATATTATCTATTTTATATTGCTATGAAAATAACAAGGAAATCTTCAACTTAACATGCTCTGAGAAAACTAACAATCTCATGTGCTACATATTTTAAGTATGCCTAGATTTTTGTTGGCACTTTGTGTTGTAGTTTAGAGCGGGGGGAATGAACTACAATGTCCGAGAAACCCACGTGGCAGTTTATTGATGGGAGGTGAGAAGGGAGAAAGGAGAGGTCTGTGGAGGCCTGCCTCGGAAAGGAAAGACAAGAGCAAGGAACGGGCAACGCCTGCTTTTAAAGGGGACTTGGTGCACGTGTACGGAGACTTGTGCAGCCATGCAATGAATACACACAGATTATGTGGTGATTTACAGCCCTAGGCCCCTGGATCGGCCTATTATAGTCTTAAGATCTCAGGATAAACATAATAATACCAAAATGATTTGTAAACGATTATCTAATTATTATAGTGGTAGATACAAAATTCTTTTATTATTTAGTATAACATAGGTTAAGAACTACTGTCATATTTCTATGTTCTTTCTATGTCAATACATAACACTAAGATCTCCCTTTGGACACAGACTGTCACTTTACCTCTGCATTAACTTCCTCCAGTATTTCACAGATACTCCAGGTGCAATGGACAAGGCTTTGTCCCACTACAAAGTTGAGCAAGAACAGAAATGTACACATTTAGATGACTTATATAATTCTAAGCAGACATTTTACAGATTCATGTTAGTCATAAACACCTTTTAGAGTTATCATAATATCAGGAATATAATAATAAGCTCTTTAATATAGTCCAAGACAGGTAAACAGCAACATATTGTAAAATAAAATACATGAAATTCTGTTTCAGGGAAAATCCTACTACAAATTTCAAAAGAATTATTAGTTTCTTTTGTTGAATAAATGCATCATTTCTATTGTATAATTTATTGTGTAAAAGCTATTTACTATCATAGCTGTCTTTAAAACTAAATCTGTCATATGGGCAACATTTAAAGGTCATTCTTAATTCAAAACTGATTATTATTGTCACTTCAACATATGGGTTTGAGGTTTAATAAGAAATGGAAAAGAAAACATTTTAAAATATCACTGCATAAATGAAAACTTCACTTTAATTAAGGCTTTCCAAAGTACTGGGGTCTATAGTGCAATTAAGGCTAAAAGACTGGTAATTAACTTAAAAATTTAAATAATATATTGAATATATCTGTATACATTTTTTGTGTGCATATGCATGATATGCTAATCTTTTAAAAACTGCATACTTAAATCATGTTAATAAACAGTTTCCTTAAATATGTTTTTACTAAAAAACGTCTTCATTGTAGGGGAACGGAAGAATAAAAGTTGAAATGTAGATGAGCTTTCAATTCACTAAGCTGCTTCAATAAAAACATAAGTCTTGTAAGTGAAAAAGGGAAAGGCTTTCCTAATTTCATAGCAATAGGTCTCCTGAAATAGGAACTGTTCATAGAGTCATGGTGACAAGTACCTATAAGTCCACTCCGATTCTGAAGAATTCAGGTACAATTCTAGGAGTAATTGAAGCCATTTGGATGTGCACAGTAGTACTACTACACAGCTTCAGAAATAGATTTCCAACTGAGAAAGGGATGTAAGTAAGAGTTTAAAATCTTGTCAGGTGGTGGTGGCACATGCCTTGAATCCCAGCACGAGGGAGGCAGAGGCAGATGGATCTCTATGAGTTTGAGGCCAGCCTTGTCTACAGAGGGAGTTCCAGGAAAGACTCCAAAGCTACACAGAGAAACCCTGCCTCAAAAAACAAATAAACAGACAAATAAAAAGCCAAAAAAAGGAATTTAAAAACTTCATATACTCAAATACAAACAAACATCAATGAAGAATGCACCGTTCACCCAAAACTTATCTATTCACTTGACACCCTGGCTTTAAGGGCTCTGTTGACATTGTAATATTTAATCAAGCAGTCACAATATGAAAAACAAATGATTTTATTACTTTTAAATACATTTAAATGCCTATTAATCAGGATATTTTATTATTTTAAGTCATTCTGCAATTCATTCTTTATCTATACTTATGTCAAAAGTTATAAAAGGATGGGTTAAATTGCATTTTGCTACACTTTAATTTTACTTATGTTATTTATGCATTCCTTTGTTTTAGGTTGATTTTTATTTTCATTTAGGGATATACGTATGTGTGTATCTATGTGAGTGCAGGCCACATGAGTGTGGGTGTCTACAAAGGCCAGGAGAAGATGTCAGATTCCTTGGAGCTGGAGGTATGGGTGCTTGTGAGAGTGCTGGGAGCCAAATTCTCATCCTCTGGAAGCAGTGGACTCCAAAGCACTCCAAACTGCTGAGCCTCCTACAGGCCCTATGTATGTGTTCTTCACAACATACTTTGTAACAAAAATGTTACAAGGTTCTTAAAGTCATAAAGTACTGTATCTATGCAACCTTTCCATTTGTTTTGTTGCAGTAGAGTGGCAATTTCTCCTGATCTCAAATACGTTTGGAAAAAAAGGTAAAAGACTAATGAACCTTCATGACAATGTAATCAGTACCCAGGCCCGAGAGTGGAATCCTTTGCCTCTTCTATCTTCATGCTCCATTTCATCCAGTGCCCACCTGTCCAAGGAAGCCTGTACTCTAAATTCTATTTGTACACATTCACTCTAAGCTTTTCTGAAAAATGTGCTTTGTTGCTTAAGTCTCCATTAGAAATTGTCACAGTCCCTGTCGCGGTTTAAACGCACCCATTGAGGCATTCCTCTTTCAGCCAGGGTGGGATCTAGCTGTGCCAAGTGGAGGAGATGCTACTCCAAGCAAATCAGCCAATATAGACACATCAAAACGGTCCTGGAGTAACTCTCACACTTCAGCACAGATGACAATAGCCACGAGGGCTTACAAAAACCAAGCACAGACGCTGGAAGTGCATACCAACTTTCATACTCTTGTAGGTCTGGTGTGGGACTGATGTTGCTAGCCTGGAGACCTCACTTTGCTAACTCCCTTTGATACAACCTGACACCTGCTTGTTAATTATATAGGGCAAAGTGAACTTCTACAAGGAATTAGTTGTGTTCCTAGTATGTGGGGTATCGTGTTAGACACAGTACTCTTCCTTTAATCACACATTACCTCTCCAAGCTCCACCATGAGTTCACAGTATCTCTGAATCTGCCCTAATCTCAGGTGTATTTCAGCAGCTTCCTTCAGCTTTTTCTCCTTAGTAGGTGCGCCAATACCGCCACCGAATTTAGATACCTTGATTGTTGTGAGTTCTTGGGCTTCAGACTAAAGAGAAGATTATAAATAGATGAATGAGTATGAGAACAGATATTTTAAGAGCATGTAATATTGGAAATTAAATATTTTAAAGTGATATTTTTATCTGTAAAATATGATCATCTTTACACTGTTTTGAGCAGTTCACAGAGTAAGCACTCTGGAAGCGGTGCGTCCCTCTTTCCTTATTCCCTCCCAGTGTGGGTTATCTAGAATCCCAGAGGCTGAACGTGGTGAGACACAACTGTTTAGACACACAGAAATGCTTTCCAATGGGAGTGAAAATTACTGGCTCACTTAGGCTCCTATATTGTAGACCTGTTTTTCTAAAACAGTTATCAGATATTTTGTTTGTGACTTAAGAATTCTCTCTTTATGAAGGGAACCATCAAATCTGATTCCTAGTGTGATTTTCGTGCTATCTGAATCACTGCTTTTCATTAAAAAATGTATAAACTTTTGCTTTGTTGTTGTTGTTGTTTTAGCTTCCAGGGCAGATTTTGTTGTCAATGGTATATATTATCTCAGCAGGTGGTAGCTAATAGTGACAAGAGTCCACCAGCTAAGCTGTGACCCCCTGAGGTAACAGAGTAAAGATAAGACTTTTCATGGAGCCCTAACTCAACTTGAGGACTCATGGAATTTAATCTCTACAAACTGTGTCTACCTTATTCTCAAATCATTCGTATTTTCACTGCTCTTACTAATTTTGCCTTCTCAGTGTTTATTTCAGTCTACCAACCACTTTCTTGTTTCAATGGTAGAAAAGGGAAACTTCGGTGGGAGTATAGCATGCTTTGTGTGATCACTTACTGTTTTAAATTTAACCAGGTGTTTTGAGTGCATCATCCCTTTGCAGTAGTTCTGAGGAAGCAGGCTGTCATCTTGTCCTTTAATCACGGCCACCAGATTCCACAAATTGTCACTGCCACCTGGAGGCTGGAAGGAATTATGAGATAATCAAAGAGAAATCCGCACACAAGAAAAATCTTCACAGCAGTCTAGCCCTCCAGAGGCATTACATCATACAGTCAATAAATTAACAGAAAACTAAGTACACATTCTTATTTTTTTCTTGTGGTTTTAGCTCCACCCTCTAATATTGTACAGATCATACTAAAATACTGAGCTGCGATGGTTCATGCAAACAGGCTACAGCTTAAAGATAAGACCTATTCTCATTGTGGTGACTTATTCTGCCTAAAGAGACAATGTTCACTTATAATTTCTATAATACTTACTGATAAACATTCTGAAAACAATCTTAGTTTTTTCACGTGAGGGTTACACGTTAGTTTTTCTGCTTCTTGTTTAACGTCTCTTGACACTTTCCCACACAGTAGAGGAGGGGTGCCTTGTTTTATAGCATTGTCTGAGGACAAAACACCATTCAGTGAGGACATTTTTCTTAGAGAACATTACTTAAAGATAAAATCAAGTGCATGCACATATTCAATACCAGTGTTCCCGATAATTTCTTCCCAAGATCTGTCTGCCAGAATATTTATTTGTAAAGGGGTGATTAAAGGTATTAATGACCAGAGTCTCACTGTAGAATCACGGGAGCAGGAAGCCATAGTGAAGGGACGACTTGGATGACAAGTTAAACCTGATGGGGGGAAAAAAAAGCCTGCTTTAACAAAAGTAAACCTGGAACAATGTTTTAAAAACATATGCACGCTTTCATTAAACCATAACAGAACTGAAGTTATGAATAAATGTGGGCAATTCAAAGGTTTTCCCTCTAAGCCAGCCTTCTACTTGTGTTTAATGAATAAAGGGAAGTAATAAGTTGGTTAGTATATCCTATAAATATAGTTAGAAACGCGTGGTTATGAGAAAGCAACATTTCACTTGTTAAGCAGTAAGTATACTGGAATTCCATTTGGGCCTATGAAACCTATGAATTAATGGATGAATAAAGGAACCTTCTAATTTCAAAATGAAAAGCTCAAGGCATTTAAGTGTAGACATCAGAAAAAGGATTATATATTATATTTTATTAAAATATTTATTATGTTAAACTACTGAGACTCAGGCCTCCATTAAACTTATCAATGGCCGGGTCCTACTCTGGCAGGTGATAATGGTTAGAAGTAAAGGACTTTCTTAGGGTGATCTGTTCATATTTAGCTTATCATGGCTGGCTCCTACATGGAGCTCCACAGCCTCTGCTCTGAATAGTTATTCTAACTGTAGAGAAGTTCACTGCATGTATAAGCTTTAGGTCTGGTTAATTTTGGGATGTAAGTTTTTTTAAAAAATATTTGCAAGTATCGCTGGGGGGCAGGTAGCACACACCTTTAATCCCAGCACTTGGGAGGCAGAGGCAAATGGATCTCTGTGAGTTCAAGGCCAGCCTGGTCTGCAGAGCCAGTGACAGGACAGGCTCCAAAGCTACAGAGAGAAAACCTGTCTCGAAAAATCAACAAAAGAAAGAGAGGGAGAGAGAGAGAAAGAGAGAGAGAGAGAGAGAGAGAGAGAGAGAGAGAGAGAGAGAGAGAG
>NW_026067938.1:259978-414907 GCF_014885135.2 Alexandromys fortis | reverse complement strand
GCCTGCCATGGTAAGCTAAATATGAACAGATCACCCAAAGGAAGTTCTTTAATTCCAACATTATCACTTGCCAGAGTTAGGACTCTTTTGGAGACCTGAGTCTCAGTAGTTTAACCTGAAGCAGTGCCTGGTTGCAGGAAGGACCATAAACTAAGATTACCTGAGCACCACTCAAGAACAGACGATCCAAAGGAAATGCCTAACGTTCCACCCACTGTAGATAGGATCACCTGCCAGCACACTCATCAGGACACCCCTAGACAAATGTCAGCCAATCAGGAGTCCTGAACCTCACAAACCCCTCACCCCTACCTTTACTACTATAAAACCCCAATTCTAATTGAGCTTGGGGCTCTCCATTTATTCCAATATGTTGGACATGTGGAGGGTCCGAGTTTGCAAACTTGCATAAAATAAAGGCTCTTTGCTTTTCCACATGAAAAATAAAATAAAATATTTATTATGTATATGGAATTTTATAAATGAGTACTAGAATATTCTACTCCTTCCCCGTTACGCCTTACTTCTCAGATGTATCTTCTATAATTACTGTTGTTTTATATGAACATATGTGTGTGTTTGTATATACACATAGCCTACTGATCCTATCTAGTGTTGTTCATATATACACGTATTTAGGGCTAGCTACTTGAGATCTGATGACCTACTGAATATTCATCCCTGGAAAAAATGATTTTCCCTTCCTCAGATGGTATGGGAGAATTGTCTGTATTCTGTCCATCATATTTTAAGTAAATGCTGACTGGCCAGGCAGGAAATATAGGTGGGAAAACCAGACAGGAAGTAGAAATGATGTAATGAGAACAGGAGAATTCTGGGAAGGAGGAAGCTGATTCCTCATATTCCTGCCCAGATCACCGAAGCAACAGGATGTGATCTGCCTCACTGAAAAAGGTACTGAGCCACATGGCTAACATAGATAAGAAAAATGGGTTAATCAAGGTGTGAGAGTTAGCCAATGAGAGGCTAGAGCTAATGGGTCAATCAGCTTATAATTTATGGAGACCTATGTGTGATTTTCTTTGGGGCTAAACAGTTATGGGGTACCGGGCGGGACAGAAAACAACAACAAACAAGTAGACCTGGACCCTCCATGTTACACTCAGAAGTCACTGACTGCCTGAACTAGAAGGCTACTAGGGAAAGCAAATGGTTGTGAAGGCAAGGATTTGATCTGCTTTGCCTAGAGCATGTTTTTAACTCTTCATCTGCCTACTTACTCCCAGCAAGGCTTTAGAATAACAGAAAATGCAAATACAAATGGGTAATTTGCTTTCTATTTTAAACTTAGCTGTACTAACAATTGTAATATTCAAGAAAAAAAACATTGCCTGCAATAACTTCAAATAAAGTAATGGACAGATGATACTGGCTCATTTTGTGTATCAACCTGACACATACTAGAATCATCAGAGGAAGGAGCCTCAGATGAGAAAAATGTTTCGATTCGATAAGATCCATCTGTAAGGCATTTTCTGTAAGGCATTTTCTCATTTAGTGAGCAATGTGGGAGGGCCCAGCCTATAGTGGGTAGTGCTGTGCCTGGGCTGCTGGTCTTGGATACTATAAAAAGGTAGGATGAAGAAACCATGAGAAGCAAGCTAGTAAGCAGCTCCCTTCCATGGACTCTGCCTCAGCTCCTGCCTCTGAAATCCTGCTCCGTTTGAGGTCCTTTCCTGACTTCCTTCTGTAATGAACAGCAATGCTGAAGTGTAAGCCAAATAAACCCTTTCCTTCACGACTTGCATTTTGGTCATGGTATTTTGTCGCAGCAATAGAAACCCTAACTAATTCAGTAGATAAGTTATATCTATGCTATTATTAATTTCATATTCTGTAATTTCCTCTGAAAAGGGAAGTGACAGAATCCCAGCTGCATGTGCATACATATTTGCACATACTATGTATGTACATAGAAACACAATTCCTGCAGAATGAGCTCCACATGCTATTGAGTGTCATCTTAATAATCTTTGGCTATTTTTTGGCGATTCTAATAGTTTTATTTAAAAAAAATGTGTTTTCTCCAATGTGAAATCATGTCATTTCAAGATGAAATGCTGTGACTTATTTAAAAATACTGCATTGCTCAAAAAATAAGCATCATAATTACAACAAAATAACAAATACATGGAAAAAATTTACCATATACATCTGCACCATGATCATACACAGTGTCTAGGCAAACTCCATCTCGAGTATCCCATACTTTGATAGTATAGTCCCAGCTTCCAGATATTAGCAGGTACGGAATCTCTGTATTCCACATTAATCCCCTTACAGGTGCAGTGTGTCCATTGAGAATGTTTATACAAGCATCTTGAGTATAATCCCAGATTCGAATAGAGCTGAAAGACAGTTTTATGTCTATATTATAATTTATACCAAATAGTAACATTGTCTTATTAGAACACAATGCTTATTTCTTAACATATTTAAAAAGAATCTTTTTGGGATTGGAGAGAAGGCTAATAGGCTAAGAACAATAGATACTCTTCCAGAAGATATGGTTTCAATTCTCAGCACTCACAAGGTGGCTCCTAACCATGCATAACTCTAATTCCAGGTGATTGAATGCCCTCTTCTGGCCTCCTTGGGCACTAAACATGTACAAGGTGCACCTTGTACATGTTTAGTAGCAAGCAAAGCACCTATGTGTTTAGAATTTTTAAAAACAATTTTTGTTATTATTTTTATCAGTTTGTTTTGATTTTTATCTTGTTTTTATTTTTGTTTGGGGAGAGAGAAGAAGAGAGGGAACATGAAGGAGGAGCTGGGAAAGGGGAAAGAAAATGATCGAAATACATCATATAAAAATTTTAATCAAAAGATGAAAAGATAATCTTTCAGAATTTATATGAATGAGAAAGGAATTAGTATGAACCAGCATCTCTAAAAAGACTAACTAGGTTACCCAGGACAATGTTTAAAAGTTAAAGATGCATTAGAAATGTATAAATGTCATCCATGCTAATGGTAATTACTACTTGGGAGTAAACAACCTGAATTTAGCAAAGGTTTCTAATTGTCATTAAAATGAAAATAGCATGTCTTTACAGATTAAATTTTAGAAAATTATGAGATGACACAGTTTTCCATGCAGGATGCAATTTAGATATTGAACTCTATGCTGAGAGACTGGAATAGTCTCATGAATAAAAGTATATCCAACTTTATACAATAATCCTACTAAAAGTCATATTGCAAATGATTTCTCCTAGTTAGTTGGAATTTAATCCAAAAAAGCAAAGGTGAAAATCCTCAGCTATCCAATAAGAATCTGGAGGTATTATGCACTATGACTTTAATTTATACAAAGTAAGGTTATTGTTAACATAATTTTATCTTCAAAAAGTGATTAAACAAATTATAATCTCAAAAGTAAAGGAAAATACACAATATTTCAGAAACTCTTGCCAATAGAAAAAAGTGTAAAATTGTTCCCATTTCCAATGTTTTGCTTTAAGATAAATTTTATAGTCAGTTTTTATTCCAGTTTTGACAAGAATACAAATGTTTTCTACATTAAACATAAACTGTTATAAATTATCTCAATTTATAATATTTATTTCAGATATTTTTAATTTTATAATATTTTTCTCTGAATATTCTTGATAATAAGCTAGAAATGAGCATTCACATTGAGGAAAATAAATAAGACACTTAAAATCAAGAATACAGCGGCAGTGTGAACAGGATAGGATTTAATTTATTCTTCAGAACGAATTTTGACTCCTTCTTAGTTGTCTACATGTTAAGTGTTTATATCTCTCCATAAATTGTTATTACAACATATTCATATCTGGGAAACTGTAAGTTTATGATTTAAAGAACAAGAATATTAGAATCCCAAAATACATACCCATCATCAGAACCACTGCAGAGAATTCCTTCTCTCAGAGGAGACCACTTAACATGGAAGACTCGTGCTGTGTGCCCACTAAACACCTTCAGTGGCTGGCTAGAGCTAGTGGCTACACAGAAGATCCGGACGTTTTTGTCTTCACAGCCAGTGGCTATCATATCTCTGAAATGCCACCCATGGAGTGTTAAAATGTGACAATCAAAGATTAACTACCCCTAACAATTTTAAAAGTATGTCACAGTTCTAATTACTAAAGATGTTCTTCTTGCTTCCTTGATATAAAATATATTAGCTATAATTACACAGCTGCTCATTTGTAGAAACCGAAGAGTTGTGTAGTTTCTCAGTGTTCATTTTTCATTGGCTGATTTTGTGCTTCCTTCATTATAGACCCTAAGTTGACTTTCAGCATCTCAGGCTTAAAATTTCTTATGCTTCTCAAACAGTACTTTTTCATTTATTTTGTCTTATTCCACCTAAGGTTGAACATAGATAATATCTACCTGGTTCTCAGTACAAAAACTAATTTTTAAATTTTTACTTTTATCCTTAATTTGAAATTTTTATACATGTATACAATGCCTTTTGTTATATTTCCCACTTACTCAACCTCCTCCCTTCTCCCAGGATCTACCCTTCACAGCTCCACATCTTTTTAACAAATTTTGTGTAGAAATGAAATAGAAATAAAATGTTTCTCCTAAAGAAAGTTTTTGAGGGTCTTCTGGACTCTCTTTATTATCTAAGGAAGAAGACCAGGAGGAGACCGGATCTTTCATCTATATCTAAAACGTTGCTGTCTCTAAGACTATACAATACCGATTGTCTTCCAAGATTTAATGATTTTTTTTTATGCTTAAAAAGGGAGCCTGCATTTTTGTTCTACAATCAGTGGGATAATATTCAGGAATTTACCCAGAAGAATGGTGTGTGCAGCTCTGTGCTTCCTTTTGTTCTTTGTACTGGGGGTAGAAGCTCTAGGATCTCACATGTGCTGGGCAAGCCTTTACCTCTGCTTGCTCCCAGACCTGTGTTTTAAATGTTCAACCTGACCACAGTATAACAAATATGACTGATGCTGGATATTCAATCACATAGTGAACCCCGAGTTTGCATTTGTGTGAATTAAATAAAATCAACCTTGGGTCAGGAGGCCGAGTTAGCAAATAGTTGATAGAAAGTCATCATAGAGAGCCAGAAGGAGTCTGGAAGATGATAGATGCACAGAAAGTAGGGAGGGACTTTGTGTGGAACGGGTTTTAATTTTTGGAAGGAGGGGAAGGGCCATCTCTTTTTCAGAGAAGCAGGCAAAGAGAAAAGGTCAGCTAGTTTCTACCTCTCTGAGCTAGCAGGTTTTCAACTAGCTTCTAGCTCCCAAATCTTATTGATAAATAAAATGAGGGAGATTTAATTAAAATCATTTTTTTTGGTGGCAGCCACAGAGCTGGTGCCTGTGGGAACAAAATTCCCAGCAGGTAGCAGCCTGAGCAGCTGGGCCACTGGCAGAGAAGCAGGCCTGTAACTGCAGAGCCACAGGTACTGGCTGAACGGCAACAGACTAAAGCATAGCCTCTGTTCTGATGGGAAAACAACAGGTAACAGAGAAAAGGCAGACATCATAAGACATGTAACTTCTGAAAGGACTTTGAAGGAATCCAAAACCAACCCTATAAATACCCAAACTGCATAATATCTGGAAAGGGCATGTTGGGATATAACCACAGGTCATGAGGAATTGAGTCAGATTGTATTCAGCAATAGTCCAGCTGTAAAAAACTGCTTAGTCCCAACCTGATACTTCCTGGTAGTGTGTGTGTGTGTGTGTGTGTGTGTGTGTGTGTGTGGCCCCAAACCCTCTAAATGTGATTCACCTTCATCCCATGGAAAGGTTGGGGCCTCTTGCAATTTCAATATAGTAGTCTCAGCCTGTTGAGACTGATTCTGCTTTTTTGCTTCACTTTTCTTCCAAGTATAACCAGCATTGGTGGTTATGATAGGGCGTGAAATGATAGGGTATGGAAAACACCACCACCACCAAAGCCTCCTGCATGGCAACCTTTGTTGTCAATGATTGTTAGTCTTCAAGACAAGAAATGCGGGGGGAAATGTCAGCCTGGTCATGAGCTAATTTTGTATATCAGCTAGTTATATGCTAATAAATTCTGTTATTGACTGGAGCATACCTACTGGAAGAAACACAGATCCATTATTTTGTATTGTATATTATTTGTTTCAGGAAGCATGTTTCTAATATTTAATTATGCTTTCCATATTTAGTACAGGGAAGCATAAGAGAATTCATGATGTTTTTGACAATATCTAAAGATAGCTTCCATTTAAAACACACTACTTATGCCCCATAAAAGAAGGTTTTTAAGCAAAATTATTTGAAGTGCAGTCAGCTGGAGGTCCAATTTTACTGGAATTTTACTTGTATTTAATTTTAAATGGAAGTTGATTCTTACAGGATAAGTAGTTCTCATGCAAGCCTGTCTTTCAAATCCACCCACTGAAGTTCTACATCTTGGGAAATTATGCAATGCAGAGGCTGTCGACTATGCTGGGGGAGGAAGAAAGTCAATGCAGAACTGCTGAGATGCTTAAAGAAATTAGAAAAAGAACCATGTTTGTCTAAGGGTCACACATTGAATAGGCTCACTTCTAATTTTTATTAGTTTTATTAGTAGTGTGTTATTCTCCAGTGCATCATAAAATGATTTTGAAGATGGTAAATCGTATTCTTAAGTCATATAAGAAAGCACCATGGTGCTAGGCAAATTCCTGGGAGTCCGCACGGATGACCCCAGCTAAGAATCCTAGCAATAGTGGAGAGGGTGCCTGAACTGGCCTTCCCCTATCACCAGATGTGACTACCCTAATTGTCATCAGAGAACCTCCATCTAATAACTGAAGGAAGCAGATACAGAGATCTGCAGCCAAGCTCTGGGCTGAGCTCCTGGAGTCCAGTCAAAAAGAGGGAGGGGAGATTATATGAGTAGGAGGGTTCAAGATCACGATGGGGAATCCCACAGAGACAGCTGACCAACTCAAGCTAGTGGGAACTCATGGACTCTGGACTGACAGTTGGGGAGCCCGTATGGGACCAAACTAGGCCTTCTGAATGTGGGTGACAGTTGTGCTTTGTCTGTTTGTGGAGCCACAGGCTTCCTGGTGCATGAGTTGGCAAGAGCCCAGTCTCTATGGTGGGATGCCTTGTTTAGCCTTGATGTTGAGGAGAGGGGCTTGGTCCTGCCTCAATTTGATATGCCAGGCTTAGTTGCCTCCCCACTGTAGGCTTTACACTCTCTGAGGAGTGGGTAAGGTGAGGAGGTGGGGAGAAGCAGGAGGAGGAGTGAGTGGGGTAACTGGTTGGTATGTAAAGTGAAAAAGAAAGAGAGAGAGAGAGAGAGAGAGAGAGAGAGAGAGAGAGAAGAAGAAGAAGAAGAAGAAGAAGAAGAAGAAGAAGAAGAAGAATAAGAATAAGAAGAAGAAGTAGAAGAAAAAGATTTAGAAGATTAATATAAGGAGGAGGTGGAGGAGGAGGAGGAGGAGGAGGAGGAGAAGGAGGAGGAAAACAAAGTACCATGGACTACAAAGAGCCAATATGAATGGGCAATTACGGTGCTCCTCATCTGCCAGAAAAAGAAAGTAATATCCAAGGAGAATAGGTATTATCTATGGGAGTAGCTTTAAAGTTCTGTTTCCAATCTCTCAAATACAATTATTATTTGGAAAAACGAACTTACTTGTTGTTTTGACTCCAATCACAACCGAACACTGCAGCTGGGTGTTTGTACTTGTGTAGAAGTTTACCATCAATTGTTCGGATGATACTAAAATTAGGTAAACAAAGTCATAATTGCCACTTTCAAAGGTCAGTATTCTAAGATAAAAGCCATCTCTGAAATTGCAAAGAACATTTAAAGGAAAAAGAGGTGCTAGATGTGGGGGCACAGGAGACAGAGGGATATAGATGTCTATGAGTTCAAGGTCAACCTGGTCTATATAAAAAGGTCCAGGTCAGTGAAGGTTATACAGAGAGACCCGGAAACACACACACACACACACACACACACACACACACACACACACACGTCAACCATGAGAAGCTTAATAGAAACAGACCACCCAAAGGAAGTTCTTCCCACCATTATCACCTGACAGTGTAGGACTCAGCCTTGATAAGCTTAATGGAGGCCTGGGTCTTGGTAGTTTACCCTGAAGCAATACCTGGTTTCAGGAAGGACCACAAACTGAGATTACCCAAGAACCACCAAAAAACAGACCATCCAAAGGAAATTCTTAATGTTCCAAACTTTGTAGATAGAATCACCTTCCAGCACACACTCAACAGGAGACCCCTAGATAAATGTCAGCCAATCAGGGATCCTGAACCTTAGAAATCCCTTACCCCCCCCCCCCGACCTTTACTACTATAAAAAACCAACGCAAACTGAGCTCGGGACTCCCCCATGATTCCAATACGTTGGACACAAGGAGATACCGAGTTTGCATACTTGTATAAAATAAAGGCTCTTTGCTTTTATATACGGGACTTAGTCTCCTTGTTGGTTACTGGGGGACTTCGTGGATCTAGGCATAACAACACACACACACACAAATGATGATACCAATTACAAATCTACTTCACATAATATGAATTACCATATTCCATTTAGATCAAATTATAGGTGATAACTGATTCAGAAGCTATTTGGTTAAAAAGTTTTCTTACTTATAGAAAAATATAATTTCAAGTACTACCAGATATATTAGAATTTCAGCTTGAAATTTAAGTGCTTAAAATTTATTTTGCTTGCTCATTCACAAAATTCATTCAATGCACTCTTTCACCAAGACCGAAACTTACATTACAGTGTTTTCCCTGGTGTATATTCAGTAATGCAACTTAAATTCAGAGATCCTTAATACAGAAAAGTGTCCTTTATTATTTGATAATAGGAAATAATCTCTGTTACCTTATTTTATTATTATCACAATACAAGTGCTATTGACTCCCCTGGAGATTAATCTCTTTAGAAGATGCTTTTACTTTATTTTTTTTAAAAATAAACTTTCTTTTTTCATTTTACATACCAATCCCAGTTCCCACTCCCTCCCCTCCTTCTATTCCCCTCATCTCCCCAAACCCACTCTCCATCCATTCCCCAGAGAGGGCAAAGCACATTGCTCCAAGGAAGGACCAAGGCCTTCCCTACTGTATTCAGGCTAAGTAGGGTATCCATCCAAAGAAAATGGGTTCCAAAAAACCAGTACAAGCAGTAGGGACAAATATTGGTGTTACTGTCAGTGGCCCTGCAGTCTTCTCTAGCCATACAACTGTCACCCACATTCAGAGGGTCTAACTTGGTCCTATACTAGTTCCTTCCCTGTTTGGCAAGAGTTAGTGAGCTCACATTAGCTCAGGTAAGCTCTTTCAGTGGGTGTCCCCATCATGATTTTGACCTCTTTGTCCATATTCTCATTCCTTCCACTCTTCCACTGGACTTTGGGAGCTCAGTCCAGTGCTCCACTGCAGGTCTCTGCCCTGGTCTCCATTAGTTGCTGGATGAAGGTTGTATGACGACATTTAAGATAGCCATCAATCTGACTACCGGGCAAGGCCAGTTAGGGCACCCACCCTCTCTACTATTGCTTAGGATCTTAGTTGGAGTTGTCCTTGTGGATTTCTGGGAATTTTTCTAGTGCCAGGTTTCTTGCTAGCCCCATTATGGTTCCCTCAATCAAAATATCTCTTTCCTTGTTCTCCATCTCTGTCCTTCCCTGATTTTTTTTTGTTGTTGTTGTTGTTTTTTGAGACAGGGTTTCTCTGTAGCTTTGGTGCCTGTCCGGGAATTAGCTCTTGTAGACCAGGCTGGCCTCAAACTCCCAGAGATCCACCTGCCTCTGCCTCCCGAGTGCTGGGATTAAAGACATGGGCCACCACCGCCCGGCCCTTCCCAGATCTTGATTATCCCTTTTCCTCAAGTTCTTCTCTTCCCTCCCCTTCTCCTCTCCTCCTCTCTTTCAGCCATTTCTTTTCCTTCTCACCCCTATGCTCCTAATTTTGTCAGGAGATCTTGTCTATTTTGACTTTCCTGGTGGATCTATATGTGTTTCTCTTAGGTTTATTGAAGGTTTATCTAGAGCAATAAGACAACAAAAGGAGATCAAGGGTATACAAACTGGAAAGGAAGACATCAAACTTTCACTATTTGCAGATGATATAATAATAATATACATAAGTGACCCCAAAAATTCTACCAGGGAACTCCTACAGCTGATAAATACCTTCAGTAATATGACAGGATATAAGGTTAACTCAAAAAAATCAGTAGCCCTTCTATATACAAACGATAAAGAAACTGAGAAAGAAATCAGAGAAACATCACTCTTTACAATAACCACAAATAACATAATATATCTTGGGGTAACACTAACCAAAGACGTGAAAGACCTGTTTGACAAGAAATTTAAGTCTTTGAAGAAAGAAATTAAAGAAGATATCAGAAAATGGAAAGATCTCCAATGCTCTTGGATAGGTAGGATCAACATAAAAAAAAAATGGCAATCTTACCGAAGGCAGTCTATAGATTCAATGCAATCCCCGTCAAAAATCCCAACACAACAGACCTTGAGAGAATAATACTCAACTTCATAGGAAAAACAAAAACCCAGGATAGCCAAAACAATCCTCTACAATAAAGGAACTTCTGGAGGTATCACCATCTGTGACATCAAGCTCTATTATAGAACCACAGCAAGGAAAACAACTTGGTATTGGCATAAAAGCAGAGATGTTGACCAATGGAATCAAATTAAAGATCTGGATATTAATCCACACACCTATGAACACCTGACTTTTGGCAAAGAAGCTAAAATGGAAGATGCTTTTGAACTGCATTAGGCTCGTCAAAACTTTGTAGGTGCCTGTACACTGGGGATGAATGATGCTCACAAATGAAGCTAAATAATGTCCTGAAGATGTGTGGTGAAGTTAATTGTGGATTCTTTAGTTTTAAAAATCTTAAGCATGTCTTTTAGACTTTAGTAAATACCAATTATCAACTCACTCTTTAAGGAGGAAAGCCACTAATGGTGGCTTGTTAAGCATGCTTTTGTTTACCTTTGTTCTTGTTCTTCCAGTTCTAATTTTCTAAATGAGGGTGAAAAAATTGGACTTTGTACAGCAAATTCTAATGAAGACAAGTTTTCCCACCCTCAACGAGCAATTTTTAATGGTGACTTCATTCCTAATATGAGGTAACATTGACTTAAAACATGGTAATTATTTCTGTATTGGTTTTTACTTGGAAATTCACTTTTTCCTGGGACTTGTAAGAAGGAGGAATGCATGTATGTCTGAAACACAGTGGAATGAGCTCCAGGGGATGGCCTTTTTATTTTACTGTCATATCCCTATTTTCAACAGTGTGGAGCCTGAGAAATGTGGGCCCTTTCCACCTTGTCTGAGGGTCAGAGAGTTTGGAGGTTACTCAAACGATGGACAAAGTAGTTGCACTTCCCAACTCAGGATGCATGCGATTTCTTGGTTCTTTTAACATTAAAATAGCTTATCCTAGTAAGTCCATGCCATCCAGACAGGTGGTCAGAATATGCAAATGTACTTCTGCTCCTTCTTTTGTAACTATGAAAGGGCAGCCTTCAACATACATGACCTAGAACACTTTGGCTACCTAGACTACAGAATGCTAATGGTTTGCTGTCTCAGAGTGAAAAAGTGATTACTGTGTGAGTTATCCTTTGTATCAAGTTAATAAAGTCTTTTGTTATCTTCCCCCATTTACATTGGGTATAAAAGCTGTGAAAAAATAAACGAGGGTGATTTCAGGATTTCAGTCACTGGAATGCCCTCCCAATAGTTTCTGTGGTTTTTGTCCTGTTATTTTTTTTAATGCCTCTTCATATTCTTTACTTATATTTCCAAAATTCCCACACCCCTCCCCTGGCAAGATGTGATTTTGTTGAGGCCGGTCCTTGACACACAGCTTTCATCCTTTTGTAAATAGTGGAATCTGTAAATCTGGGAGTATTTATATTATTTAGTGTCTCTTAAATTTTCTGCGAAATTGAGTACTCAAAGGGCAGTTCATTCCTTCAGTTTAATATTTCCATTTAGAAGGCAATGTCTCTGCCAGGCATGGTGGCACACACTTATAATCCCAAACTTGGAAGGTGGCAGCAGGAGGATCAGAAGTTCAAGGTCATCCTCAGCTCCATAGGGAGTTGAAGGCCAGCCTAAGCCTTAAAAGACCCTGTTTCAAAAAAAAGAAAGAAAAGAAAAGAAAAAAAACTCTATATTTGGTTCATTTTTTTTATTTTGAAAAGGTTTTGTATTGCGTTGTTCTTTAGCAATGATATATCACACCAATATAGCATGTGTCTATATGGGGATTTAAATAAAATTTATAATGGAACATTGTACAAACAAAATATACAACTGAGATACCAAAGGTGTCCTTTCTAGACAGATTTAGCTTCATACTATCAGATATAGTACTTACCAGAAGCCATCGCCACTGCAGGTTGCTATTCGTTTAGAATCTTTATGACTCCAGGCAATGTAGAATATTCCATTTTTTCCATGCTTGAAAAAAATATATAACAGTTGTCAGTAAAAGTTAATTAACCCCTTTTAAAACTTTAGTTATTTCTAGGAATAATTTTTATTAGTAACTCATTCTAGGTGATACCAACATAAATATTAATGCAAATGACAGAAATCTAAATATATAAAAAATTTTATTTCTGTGTGTGGTGTGCATGATAAATGTATGTTCATATATGTGCATGTATGCCATGACAAGTGTTGGGAGCAGTGAACCCCCAGGTCCTGAATTTCTTGTAAACAACTTGTTTACCCCTGATCTGAGTGCCTACAGCTGCACTGAGCACTAGACCCTAAGGAGTTCCTGATGGCAGGGGAGTGGTTTCTGGTGTGTTTGGCTGGGGCGTGGCTATCCCTATATAAGCTGCCCCTAGACACAATAAAGGGGGCATTCTTGGGGCATTTTGGCATCAAGGATGATCTGTGTCTCTCTCTGTGTCTCTGTCTTTCTGTGTTTCAATCTCCAGCCCCTTGCCAGGTTCACGAACAGTATGGTGGCGCATAGAGCGCATAGAGCGCAGAAGGGAGTCATGCGCTGCAGACAAGTATACCGTTTTTCATGCACATCCACAAAACCCATGTTCTCCACTTTTGTGGAAAGCAGTTTATCTACTTGGACTTCTCCCCAATTGTAGATTCAAAGTGGCTCCCCCCCCCAAGTAGTAGTGCTGCTGGCCATGTCCTAAATGACAGTGTAGGCTCAGCTCAGGCTGGACTCTGATTGGATAAAAAGGATAGCTACTTAAAGTCAGCATTCCTGGAAATCTTCCAAAGTGGGCTTCCATTTGTCAGGAGAAGCCATCACTTCCCTTATCCGCCTCTGCAGCTGACTGTATCCTGCAATGGGAACTCGCACTCCCTATTAGCTCAAACTAGTCCACAACAGATCAAAGTCCTACAACTAGCTCCCAGGCCATAGCTCCCAGGCCATTCTGTCCCACTCCCACTACTCTGTCTCCTAGGCTGTTCCAGCTGACAGGCTCTCTCCTCCACACAACCTGTCCTTTATCATCTGGTAAGGCTCTCCCTGCATTTTTGATAATCTCTTTGTCTTCTGGAAGATACCCTGACAGTTTGAATTCCCCAATAAACCTTTCTTTCTACTCATGAAGTGGTCTAGCTCCGTGGTTTCACCAGGCCCTCCTCAGAACCTGAATACATATTTTAAGAATATGTAAAGGAGTGACCACTCTTAAAAACAGATTTAGTAAGCATAAAATAGGCTCTTGTTTGTGTTGTATACAAAGTTAAAAGTTGAAGTCGGCCTCTTTGGCCATCCATAGGATTCAGACTGACTATTGGTCCCTGTGAAGTTCAACATATGATTACTGATATTCACCTTCTTGCATTCAAACACAGATAATATATAAAGTATGATGACAAGGTATACCATAACTAATGTCTAAGGTATAATGTCAGTATGGTTTATAATGTCAGTATGTGGTTCGAGCTTCAAAAGCTTATTTTCATTAAGATAACTTGGAAATGTCTAGGACTGGGAAAGACCTAAGAAGTATAGTTACAGCTCACACAAAAAGAACATTTAAAGCACATAAAATGTATATCTTTTATCAACTGTGTGCGAAGAAAATAAAAGCTGCAACCAACCCATTCCCAGATTGTAATCAAGCTTTCTTTGTTTCATGAATTGCTTAAATAATGAATGTATGCTACTAGAGTAAAGCCAAAAACATTTATAACCTCTATTTTAAGGTTGATTTACAAGAACACATCCTCAAACTGTTAAAACAATTTTCAGTGGTTTTCATTTCTTTGAAGAGCCACAGAAGGTTAATTTATACCAGTGAATTAAAAATGAGACTAATCCCTCTATATTTGTAAAGTGCATACGTACTTTTTAAGAATGTTATAAGAAAAAAAATAAAAAAAGAATGTTATAAGATTATTCATTTTGTTTGTAGATATTAGAGAGCTCTAATGGCATTAAGGATAGATACCACTTTCATACCCAGCAGCTTCTAAAATCAAGATCTCAGACTTTGAGATCTTTGATTTCTGGTCAGAAAAATGGGATCTGAATATCTCTGGACCTGAGTGCATACACAACATTCTATCTGAATATCTCTGGTCCTGAGTGCATACGTGACATTCTATCTGAATAGCTCAAAGATCCTAAGATTTCTGTTTTCTCAGAGGCTTTCTGGGAAAGAAGAAAGATACACCATTGGCCTTTTCCATAAGAGATAATTTCAACAGACACAATGATCATCTATCTATACAGGAAAACACCCCTTAGGAAAGCTATCAGTTCTGTAGACTTTAAGAAAGACAAAAAGCCTACTTAAACAGTTAAGTGGACACAAGACCTTCAGGAAGCTTAGAGGAAGGCCATAGAGAGGTCTTCGTTACTTTGTGATCTATATTTCTGTCTTTAAGGCATGCAATCCTTTCCAGTGGATCCCAGCAAACACCCTATGATTTCTTTAAAAAAGAATTGAGAACCTCTCTGAACAGTGTCACTTCAGAAGTCACCAAAATCATCCATATGGTTATTGTTAAGGCATGTAGATATGACATTCTTTCATAAAAAAAACCCACTTAGTTTACAAAGCATATTGTACTTTCCCTAAATATATGTCTCTTTCTTTCTTAATTACCATACTTAAATCTATGTTGAAATCATGCACACAGAGAGACTTGAATTTATTTCAACCTGACTGACAGCAGATTATATGTGAAGATGCATCTCAGCATGCAGGTTTGTTTCTCAGTCCCACTAATAGGACAGTTGTAGAGTTTGTCATGAAATAAGAGAATTTGTGTGAAGATCAAAGCTATTGTGGAGTCCAACTTCATCATTTTGTATGTGAAGAAACAGGGTTATAACAATAAATTGAGTCTATATCAAGCGATACTGCTAACAGAACCACGTCTTGTAGTAAAGCTATTTCTTCAGTCAGGACATTGCCATCATAAGCCATTTTTATTGACTTACCTTGGTTCATATGTCCGGAAACAAGTACGTATAATTCAGTGGTGGTCAGGTCTACACTTATGTTAATGATGTTGTTAATATTCCCTCCTTGAAGAAATGACTAGGTCCTACTCACTCCTGCCTTAGATGCATATGTCTTAGGGGCTACTAAAGTATACACAGGGGGTAGATGGACTAGGGATGGATCTTTGGTGACATTTCTACAAGGTGAGCCAAGTTAGAGGAGGAAACTTCTCAGTGGTGTACCCATTTTGAGTGATACTTGCTCTTTACATAACCACGGTAGATCCCAAAAGTTCACAGGCTGAACTTAGAATTCTGTTTTGGATGCTGGGGCAGAAAATTCTTCATGATTTTATAGAAAATGTCACAACAACAGTTAATATTTTAGGATTTCTGAGTTAGGCTTCTACCCATTATTTAATATTTGCTTAGATTTTGTGAAAAGTATAACTTAAAATTCTTTGGAATCTCTGGTGCAATTAGAGATGAATTTTTCTAAATTCAGTTAGTTGTAATTCTCAAATTCATCCTGAATCAGCACTAGTTCTTTGTAGTTTCTTCTAGTCGGGGAAGCATTAATACCATTATAGAGACTAAACATCTACATGATGTGTAGTAACACATAATGCGATTCAACAGCAGTAAGTTACCTTACCTCATTAAATCGCTGTATCATTTTTCCCTTTTGAACATCCCAAATAAAAGCACCATTTCGGGAAGTTGCACCAGCAATGCAATCAGAATCACCTTAGGACACAAGTGGTTGGAGATTACACATTTAATATTTTGTACCTATGTGATTCTCTTTTAAAATGTAATTTTTGATCAGGTGGTTGCAGCACATGCCTTTAACCCCAGCACTCAGAAGGTAGAGATAGGTGGATCTCTGTGAGTTCGAGGATAGTCTGGTTTACAGAGCAAGTTCAAGGATAGGCTCCAAAGCTAAACAGAGAAGTCCTGTCTTGAAAAACAAAACAAAACAAAAACCAAACCAAACATAACAAAACAAAATTCTAAAAATATAAGACTTTAAATTTATTTAAGAATTACAGTTGATATTTTTTTTTATTTCTATGGGGAGGGGCATGTGTATGCTTTGGAACTAGGAGGGAGGTTTGTAGGAATTGGTTCTCCCAGTCTATAGTGCGGGTACCTGGAGATTCAACGCAGGTCACTGGGCTTGGCAATAAACTCTGTTACTCAAACAGCCACCACACTGGACCCATAGTTGACAATATTTATATTGGAAAATTTGCAAAGTATAATTATAAAAATTCATCAATTTGTCAACTATGAAATAGAACAAATCAATGAATATATTGGGTATATAACTTCAATAGTTACACAGTCAATTTATTTAGTCTATATCTCTCCTACTAAATTTTTGGGACAAATATCTGATAACATCTTGAGATCAATAAAAAATTCATAATAGAAGTTGAAAAGATAGGAATGGCTCTGTTACCAAGCCAAATACTATCGGCCTAAGCTGTCAAGTTATCAGTTGCTGCTAAGTATCACCTGAAAGTATAATTAGTTTACTATCCATATTTCCTAACTTTCAGGTAATATTTTATTGATTAGGAAAATATATTTGTAAGGTGATAAAATTTAAAAAAATCCGTTAAAAATACAAATAATACTTCTTTTTAAAAAAATGAAAAAAACACACAAAAATGAAACCACTGCCTAGAAGTTTTTATTTTCACAAATCTGAATCACAGGAAAGTTTTCAGGAAAAATTTTTATCATGCAAAATCAGTTCATCTTTAAAAGCAGAGCTCTACAAATACAGCCAAAATTAGATAATATTCAAATCGTCTATATTTACTGTAAGTTTTCTATGTGGCTGTTATTGTAATAGCCCAGGAATCAAGGTTCTTTTGCAGGTGAGCTATATTACAGCCTTACATCTCACAGATATAATAATAATAATAACAAAAATAATGCTATTAATTTGCCTCTTACAGCCGCTTGGAAGAAGATTAAATCTGGATGAAGAAGATAAATTTGAATAAAATCAGGAAAGTCAATTGATTTCATCCTGAATTTTAATAGAAGAAAGTCTTACCTGGAGCCCATGAAAGCGCAAAAATGACCCCTTCATTACCAGGAGACGTATACAGGGCTGTTAAGGTGTTTATATCCCAGACTTTTATAGTGCCATCATATGAAGCTGTTGCTAAAAGATTTGGATCATCAGGTTTGAATTTGCAGTCAAATATAGTTTCCACATGGCCCTAGAATTCATTATTTTTTTTTAAAAAAGTCACATATGGAGGAACCCCTTATTAATAAAACACAATACATAGTAAAATTTACACATGTACAGTGACAAGAACACACTTAAGGTGATAATTTCCACTATTTATACTTAAGATATTTTTTCCTGTGGCTGTGCTTTCAAATTTCAGCTTTGGAAACCTGAAACCTCACATGGCAAAATCAAATATTTCTTGTTTCTTTGTGCCAAAAGGAAAGGATACGTCCGAGAGGGAAAAAACAGAAATTTTTCTTCATTTCAAAGCCTTGTTTTGAAGGTTTTGATGCCCAGTGAGGCAGCAACTAGAAGGAGGCTTCCCCAATGCTAAGTAATGCGTGAGAGTCAGGCCTGGTCAACAGATCGACATGTTGGTATTATTCAGAAGCGGTAGAAATTTCAGGAGGTCCGGTCTCATGAACAGATGTAGGTCTTGGGGGCCATGTTTAGGGTGTATCTCTTTCGTTCCCCCCACACCACCTCTGCTTCCTGGCGGCCAACAGTACACGCCAGTCATTTTTCTTTCAATGATAGACTGCTGCCCGCTCTTTCCTTCCTTCTCTTCTGTGGAGCTAGAGACTAAATCATGTCTCAAACACAAGACCAACCCTGTACCAATGGGCCACATCCCCAGCTTTTTGCTGCTGTTGTTATTCTCTGCTATTTTTTTTACAATGTTTTAACAACAAAAACATCAGCATGTTATGTACCTACAAAATAATGTTCAGCGATCCTGAATCACAGGTGTGTATAAATATCACAGATCTACGGAAAATAAGCACGGTGACTAACAGGAGGGACAACTGAAGACATACCAGTTCCCTAAGAAAATCCCACTTCCTGGCTGCCATGTCATAAAGCCCAACGCCACCATCCAGGAAACAGCACACCACATGACCAGGAGGAAGGGAAACTGCTTGATTCTGTGTCGCATTCGGGGGCGGGTCCGCTTCGCTTGTTGAAGACGTATAATGATTTTTGTTTGGAGACCGGACTGAAACTAAAGTAGGAAGGAACAATAAACAATCATTTTTCTTTAGAATGAAATTACAGGACTTAATTTGTATTTCAACTTTCTGCTTTCTTCTAAATTCATATTTATCAATGGGTACAATTTCTACTTCCTCAGAATCACCAAAAATACGGAAATATGAACATAAAAGTTGATTATGTTAAAGAAGTGCATACAAGGCAAGTACAGATAAATCAGTATGACTGAAAATTAGTCAGAAATCTTATTCTTTTAAAAATATGCTGTTTGTTAGCTCCAAAAATGAAAATATGATATTATTATTTTTAAAAAGTTTTCTTTCCAAATACTGTCATAGTAAGCCAGAAAAGACAGCTCAGCAGTTAAGAGAGCTGGCTGTTCAATCACAAGAACTAGAGTTAAAGTTCAATCTCCTATGTAACAAATCTGGATGCCCCACGAATATATGAAGCTCTATCTCCAGTGGATCCCATGCCCTCTTCTACCTCCCCACATAAAGCCATGCACACACGTGCACATGTACTCCACAATTACATGAAGAGACATATATCAGCACACAGCAAAATAAAATGAACATTATAAAAGCTTCATACTCAACCACACACACAGGTGATGTTTTTCTATCAACACAAATAACTTTATGGGTTAATTTTCAAGTCAGTGAGAATTGCTTCTATTGCTTGATGCCATTGTGAATTATCAGTACAACCTATTATTAATTACTCATTGAAATATGCATAAGTACTTTAGTATTTTATTTTCTGTTTAAAACATAAGAAAGTTCTTGTTGCATTCAATATGGATGTTGCTCATTTCTTTGATCCTGAGAGTGATGGGAAGTCTAAACCAGAATGGATAATAACAAAATAGGCATTTGATAGTAATCAGTTTAGTTCAATGACATACAGTATGGGTGAAAGTTAACATGATCCATAATATTTCTTGAATATTTTAATTATTTCAGATTATGTGTGGTCTTGACAAACATTCTTCATCAATATCTTAGAATTCTTGTAGTTTATAATTAAATGTCTTTATTTTTAAATTTTATTTCATAATAGTTCTTAGTTCATGGTATTGTATTCAATGCAAAATAAGAAAATAAGTCTGCAAATCTGCCTACAACAAAGTATTTGAAAGATACTACTCAAAAATGACAATATTAATATGCGCTTCATTACAATTTTGGGCTTTTTACTAATAGATATGGTGACTTCTATAGTCAGAAAAATATGAAAGAAAAGGATTATGAAGTCTAAATCTTTCCAACATATGAAAATTCATAATGGCAGAACAAAGAAAGTCATGCCGACAGAAAAAGCACCTAGAAGCAATGTGCAATGGGCTAGCTAGCCTCTCAAACATCCTCCTCCTAATTCCTCTAAACCTACGTTCAAATTCCTGAACAGCTGGGACTCTACAGAAAGGTTTAAGTTTACCAAAATGGTTGGGCTTCAAATATAGTAACTTTGAACTATTTATCAATTTTATCTAATTCTCTGAATTAGAAAAAAACCATTAATTTGAATAGTCATCATTAATTATTTTTATTCGTATAAGGAAAAATAGACCCAAGTAAGGAGGAAATGACTATTCTAGATTAGTGTGTGTTTGTGTGTGCATGTGTGTGTGTGTGTATGTGTGTGTCTGTATCTGAGTGTACACACTACATGTGTGCAGGTGCCTGTGGAGGCCAGATGAAGGTGTCATATGTCCTGAAGCTGGGGTTACAATGTAGTGTGTGAGCTGCCTGACGTTTAGTGTTGGGAAATGAACTCAAGTCCTCTGAAAGAACAGCAGCTCTCTCTTAACCACTAAGTCCCAATCCTAGATTATTGTTTTAATCAAAAGCCCCATGTGAGGCTGTTCAATACACTGTGGATATATATATATATATATATTTCTAAAGCTATATGAATATGCAGTTAACACTGAATGAACTCAGTAAATCATATTTCAGCTGATTCTTTTATGTATATCTGTGATAGCAATGGCTAAAGAGAAGTCTCTGAATTGGGGGGATCAGACATTAGAGGCAGAGGAAATTCATTTAATTATGTTTTATTGGAGAAGAGACTTCTTTAGTCAACAGTTTTGCAGTCACAATATGGATACACTACCATATACAAAACAATTATAATAGACCTAATAGAAAATCAATTTTATTCTTGCTTACTTTACTAAAAAACATCTAATTAAAAATTATTCCAATGTTCCAGATTGTTTATTTAGAAAATGTGCTTTATTATTTATCTAACATTAGAAAAGCACAAATAACCAGAAAATAATGTGCAAAAAAAGAGTAGAGATGATTAAAAATTCTATAAATTTAGTGACATCTGATAGCCAAAATTGAAACCCAGATTTCTAAGTCTTATAATTTGAATACTGATATTATTTTAACATTTTTGCTATAAACTTTGTAGCTTGTAAATGATGTACACTTAAAACATTAATTATATCTGCCGTGGTAATTTTATTTAATCTCACCATTCTTGATAATTTTTATCAATATCATTGTTTCATCTTCTTCACAGCAATAATTTAAGAGTATTTGAATATTATCATTCAATGGCATTTTATAAATATAGGTTGCCTTTAAATAGTTGTATATAAGGAATCCTAATTATTCTGTGGATTTGATGGTTTATTTAGCATGGATATTTTCAAAGATAATTCTTTAAAGTGTTTTCAGCAGTATAAAAAATAATATATTTATGTTGTGATATCACTTTATGTGCAGAAATATGATACTGTGAATAGTAAACTTCTATATTTGTACTTACATTTCTTCTTTGGAGGAGAATTAACTACATGTAAGCAATGAAATCCAGTTTTCTTTAATTTAAAATTATCAATAGGTGTTGTTCTTGAAACATTCCAAATGCGCAAAATGCCCACTTGAGAATCTAGTCAGATCATCAGAAATACAAATGTCAATGTATTTGTTTGATAATAAAATATCCATTACTAGAAGTAACAACAAAGACGTCCAGCAGCAGTTACTGTATCACTGAAATATTAATGATACAATCAAATAAATCGTTGATAGCCTGCTCTAGTTTCATATTTGGAACATCTTTATTTTTTATTCCATTACACTCAGTCACGGGGTTGGAAACCTCCTTCCCTACGTGTCCACTGTGAAGGTCAGATAGGATGATCACAGTCAATCTCCATTGACAACACATACTCTAGGAAGTGGTCCAGAAGAGAAACTTGTCCACTTCTAACAATAAGCATTCCTTCTATATTAAAATATCCATCAACCGCTTATTATCTGTTTTCAGTAAAATAAATCAAACATGCTTAAAAATCAATTAGAGAACTGCTGTCCCCTCCAAACCTTTCCTTAATACCTGGCATGGAGAATAGTCTGCCCGTGTCTCAAACAATCACACACATATAATATCACCTTATTCCCCAACATTTTTACCAGTGTTTATAAGTTAACAGAATTATAAAAGTTCACATAACAGTTCTATACTGATGCTCATAATAACAGTATTATTCATAATCACAGAGCAAATAGTATAGATACCAATGACATGATGGGATAATACTTATGACAAAAAGGAGTAAAATACTGATCTATGCTACAGCACAGATGAAACTTGGAAATACTGTATTAAGTTAAAGAAGCAAACACAAATGACCATATTTGGAATGATTGCCTGAAAAGCCCCAAATAGGCAAACTCAGAGGCAGAGAGTAGATTGTCTGTTTAGATGCATGTGTGGTTTTCAGGGTGTGGAGAGGACAGTCGACGTTGGTTATTAGGGGGTACAGGTTTTGTTGGGAAAAAAATAAACACTCTGGATTGAGATAATGGCCATACATCCTTGAGAATAGACTAGAAACCACTGAACTGTGGTTAAAATAGGTGAATTTTGTGGTAAGTGAAGTTTATCTTAATAGTAATAAATATATTTAAAATTTTCTTATCTATTATTCATAAAATCTCATAAACTTATTAAAGTTTGCTAAGATATATAAATCAGGAATCCATCTATCCTTTTTTTTCAAAAAAAAGATGTATTTATTTATTGTGTATACAACATTCTGTCTACATGTCTGCCTACAGGCCAGAAGAGGGTACCAGGTCTCATTACAGATGTTGGTGAGCCACCGTGTGGTTGCTGGGAATTGAACCCAGGATCTCACTGGAAAAGCAGCTAATAATCTTAACCTCTGAGCCATTGCTCCAGCCCCCCATCTATTCTTTATTTAAATCAAAGCTGCAAAAGTAAAACAAGTATAGAATACCACAAACCACTGAGATGAAAAATGAAAAATAATATGATTTTATGCCAAGTAAATGTAATCCTCATGGAATGTTTCTCTCTCTCTCTCTCTCTCTCTCTCTCTCTCTCTCTCTCTCTCTCTCTCTCAGACTGAGTAAATGGTAATAGCTGAATGTCACATTGCTATGGCTACTCCTAAGCTCTTCTACCTTCTCAGATTTCATTACTCACCTTGATAGCCTCTCTCAGGTGGGAACTATCTACTACTTTCATTTTTAATCTGATTGAAAAGCCTTCACTGCCTTAACATATCTGGCGACAATCTGTTAAAATTAGTGAGGCTAATACGGCTCCTATCAGGAAATTTGATTATTTTCCAATCAGTACCTTCGTTATCTCTCCACACCTGGAATCCAATTGGTTGTTATTTATGCACATATAAACACAGGTACATGTATATATGTACACACACACACAATATTACAATATAATTTCACACACAAGAAATGTGGTGCCTTAATTTTACTTGAATCATGTCAATGACACATTTTATAAACCACACACTTACATATTGAGTATTTGTGATGTTAATTAACAAGTTTTATGAAGTCAACTAACAAAATACAATGTATCTAATTCAGTTAGTGAATATTCAGGCATTTGAACCTTTCAGGAACATGGGTACATTACCTCCGGTTATAAACATGCCTGGAGCACTGGGAACCCAGGCTAAGCACTGCACAGACACCGCTGCGGTGGGAAAACTGAACGTTGTGATGCAATAAAGTGACTCGGAATCCAGAAGACGAATGCCATGGTGCAAATTTGCCACCAGGAGATAGTCAGTGGACAGTGGGTCCCACTCCAGGGCCGTCACTGGGTCCTCTTCATCCGTTCCCTCAAGACTCTCGGGTCTCAGAACGTGCTTCTGATGTTTACTACCTATTCCATAAACAGAAAATTGTTTCAAAGCGTTCCAAAGATCATTGTTTCATTGACGCTTTCTACCATATGTCTCCAGTCTCTGAGACTCTGGAAGGCATCGATGACGTGTGAACGGCAGTATTGTGTGCCCTGATAATGCGAGACAGGATTAATGGCTTTGCTTTGATATTCTTGAGAGCTTTATGTATTTCACATACTCATTACTGAAAATCTGAAAGAAAAAGGTGTGCTTCTCTAGTCAGAAAAGATTTCACTTTCTCATGACAGGACAGGGATGGGGAAGTAGTTGGGGAATAGAAAATATCAGTAAAATGTTTTTTGAAAGGAAAAACAGTAACTTTGGAGTGGGTTTCCTAGGTCCACATTCAGGTTTTTACTGACTAGCTTTGCTCTCCTGAACAAGACACAGTCTTTGATACCTGAGCTTCTCTGGTTTTACAATGGAGGGTTCAATATTGGTTCACAGAGATTGGGAAGCTATTACATGAGTAGCTTGTTAAAGAGCTGATCACAGTAGGCTCTGTTACAAGCGGCATTATCAGTATTTTCAGTTAATTCCCTTCCTAATCATCATCATTAGTTATCATAATTCAAACCAGAGCATTAAAGCAAGAAATTCAAGAATAAATAAGTGAAATTACATATACAAAGAATTATGAGAAATAATTTTTGATTTGTAAATTATATATATAATTTTGTAACCTCCCACAAGGTGAGCCAAAATTAGCCAAAATAAACTTTTCGTTTTTCAAGTTGTTCATTCTCAGACTAAAAATACATGAATGTGAATAAGAAAATAGTTTTGCTAAGAAAAAAAAGATGAGATCAAGATAAATAAATACTTACCAGGCTGAAAAATCGATATGCTTCCATCCATATGACCAAATACAACTTTTCCCTTCTTTTGGGTGTTCCATCTAAATATACAGATATCGGACACAAAACTATGAGCTTCTTTGTGTGCAGACACTCCACTATCTGGTCCTGCGATAGTCCAAATGAGCAGAGGCCCTTTCTGGGAAACAAATGCCACAGCATCGTCTGTGTTCCAGCACCAGCCGAGACAGGCAGGTGTCCCTGGAAAAAAAATTAAATGCAGACACACAAAACAGAAAGATGGGCATAAGATTCTAACATCTTGCCTGGTGGTGGTGGCGCACACCTTTAATCCCAGCACTCAGGAGGCAGAGTCAGGTTGAGTTTGAAACCACCCTGGTCTAAAGGAGCTAGTTCCAGGACAGCCTCCAAAGCTACAGGGAAACCCTGTCTCAAAAAATGAAAAACAAAACAAAACAAAACAAAAAACAAAGATTCTTATAGCTATTGTTTGCACTGCACATTTATCAAAATTCAAATATAAGAATTATTTCATTATTTTAAAAAACAATCAACTCCTTAATATGGCAATTATACTTACAAGATAACCTTTAAAACTACAGGGATTATACATAGAGAATACCAACTCATTTAATCCAGCAATTTTTATATTTGAAATATACAGGGCTGCTCAATATGTTTCTGTGTAGAGCTAGTGACAACTTTAGCATTGAATAATTGGGCAAATCTAACACTTATTCCACTAGATAGATAACTAACAGAGAAACAAAAATAGAAATGAAAAACACACAGATCCAACACTGTATGTGGGAATAAAAATTCTGTTAAAAATAAAAATATTTAAACATTTCTAAATAAAGTATTACAGCTTTCAATTTCAATTTCAATTTAGGAAAATATTTGGATATAACCTGGGGGAATTATCAATTAGTCTTTAAAAATTTTTCAAAGCAAAAATTAAAATTTCCCTACACTATTACGACAATCATTTGATTTTTTTTCTACAAGTGCTAGTGAAAAAGTCCCTTTAAATTGTATATCCAGAGACATGGGGGACCAAGGCTAAGTGAAAAAGTCCCTTTAATTTGTATATCCAGAGACAAGGGGGACCATGGCTAAGGAACTAAAGTTGTCTCCCTGACAAATACATTAGGTTCACAGAAGGTTTGGTCATTAATACTTGACAAAGGTAGGTAATATTTATCTGTGCTTCGTATTATTTTCAAACATAGGCTAATACAGATACTGTGCTGTTGAATTCATGAGAACACTGCATCGCAAATCTTTAGTTTCTTTATCATAAAATATAAAATTAATTTCAAGTAGACTTTTCTGTCTTCTATAAGATCATTTACAAAGGCAAAGTATTTGATATATACTGTTATTTCTATAAACAATACTAGAATGATTTGTAGGACTTTTGATTAACTGAAATTATCAGAAAATATGGAGAGATATGAAAACTCCTGACTCAGACCATGAATGGCTGTTTTTATGTCACAATGGATTTTTTTTCTCAGTGATACACTAAAAACATTAAAAAAAAAAACCTGTCAACTATATTAATAGACATTCACTGAATGGCTGGCTTTATAAATACCTTTCGCAGAGCTTCAAGCAAATTTTACTTGGTATCTAATCACTGATTATTCCAAATGATGAAAACCAGATTACATGAATTTAGAAGTAATTCACTTTTTGCAATTGTAAATTACTCTAATTTGAAAAACACCTGAAAGCCACAATTGAGTAACAAAATAGATCACTTTCCCTGAACTTTTAAACATTTTTAGTGGCCTAAATTGAAAAAACAATGTACTAAATGTGTTAAAAAATAGATAGAAAGTTTAGAAAAAGGCTGTACTGTTACAGAAAACTTAGGAATAAATGTATATGAATTGCCACTATTGCAAGTACATGTTAGAATATAATAAAGAAATCTTGAACAAACTTAAACTACTACAATAGTTGTGTCTCAGTTTCTATCTAAAACTTATTTATATTACTTTTAAAAGAAATTTAATATTGACAGTATATCTAGTAATACCTTACACAATCATAAATAATCATCAAAATCATCAAATTATCACTGGCACTGAAAAATAAAGTGAACTATGATATGGAAGATAAAGTCGTTGTTCAATTATATCATCATTATAGATAAATTAAAACCCAATGGTGAATAAAATAAAGTTGAGATATTATCAAATTCCCAAAGACCTGTTTGTTGAAACAAGTTTTTATCTTTACCATATCACACAGAAAGTCACAAAACGAGCTCCGCAGTACATCACGGAGATGCGTATTGTCTGCATATTCTCGTCCTATGTGCCACAGATCATTAGGGAATACCCTAATAAGAAGGCAAGGCCTGCTACCTACCTAATTAAATTTTTCTACTTTGATTTGTGTACTTATTCTAGAAATTCTCATATTAAATTTTAACATTAGTTTGATTATTTCTAGCTGGTTACATCCTTAGTTAATAACATCCTCTATGAATATTTTATTTTAAGAAATTTTGCTTCATTTTTGTACCATGCACTTGCATTTCATATACATGTTACCACTAGAAATTTTAAATATTGTTTTAAAATCTAAACTAATTAAACAAATGGTGATTATCAAAACAAATATTTTACTTGATAAAATACTTGGTGGTAAGTATACCTTTGATATGGTCAAGTTTAGCAATGACTTTTTGTTCTGCAACGTTCCAAACGATCACCAAATTATCAGTGCTGCCACTTGCAAACAGGTCGGGGTTATGTGGGCACCAAGAGATTGCCGTGATGGTCTTTTTATGTTCCGACATGATTGCATGAAGTTTGAACTCATTATAACGGTGATCCAACTAAAACGAAGCAGGAGAGGCAGTTCAGTCTTATGCTCTTGATTAGAAATCACACTATATAAAACAAACCGTGCACAGAAAGACTGGTTTGCATAATAATGAATTTAATTTATGCCTTGGTTTTCATACAACTGAATTCAGTGAGCTGAAGGAAACCACTTGGAAAAAAAAACTGAGGAAGCAAAGATTTTAAATTAGAAGTAGTCAATTGTTTACATTTTAAACATGCATATTTTATAAATTTATGACATTTTTATCAATGTTTCATGAAATACAAAAGCCCTGTTGATTCAGAATCTTTTAAATAATTTCAGGAATTTAAATTAAAAATTAGGTTAAAGGGTTGGAAAGATGGCTCAGCGGTTAAGAGCATTGCCTGCTCTTCCAAAGGTCCTGAGTTCAATTCCCAGCAACCACATGGTGGCTCACAACCATCTGTAATGAAGTCTGGTGCCCTCTTCTGGCCTGCAGGCATACACGCAGACAGAATATTGTATACATAATAAGTAAATAAATGTTTTTTTTAATTAAGTTAAATAAATCAACTGTTCTTTTTTTTTTACAGAAAAACATAAATAGGTTTTAGTTTAAATTCAGTTTATTAAGAAAATCCACTTAACTGTTTATAACAACTTTTATGAAGTTTTCGATGATGTGCAAAAACAGTTCTCCAAAATATTAAAGGTGTTTCCTTTTCAAAATGTATTTCTTTGACTGTCTCAGGAATGTATTTAATGTATTCTGGCTATGGTTTCCCACTAGTCTCTCTTACTTTCCCCTGAACCTATCAACTCAACTCACCTCCTCCCTATCTTCCCTTTTCTAGATAAATGATTTTGAGTGTGAGTGAGTGTGTGTGTGTGTGTGTGTGTGTGTGAGAGAGAGAGAGAGAGAGAGAGAGAGAGAGAGAGAGAGAGAGAAGTGGGGGCGGGGAGACCTGTTCAGTTTAACCAGGACCAACTGTGAGAGTGTTGGATTAGGATAATCCACTGGAATTTGATGGGGTCAGCAGAGCCACCACAAGGGAATTCAATGACTGGCCCTCTCCCTGAATATAAAGAAGCTCAGGACAAATGGCTAACCCCAAGGAGCCTATTAGCATAACCGAAGTGTCTGGTCTCTAGCAAGTACCTGTTAGGGAGTCCGGGCTCCACTCAACACTTCTCACCCAGCCTCCTACCCTAAACCTCACTTCCCTTTCCCCAGCTTCCTCCTATGTGACTGCCATCTTGGCCACAGCTCTCTTGTTGGCCTCTAGGTTCTCTCTCTCTCTCTCTCTCTCTCTCTCTCTCTCTCTCTCTCTCTCTCTCTCTCTCTTTCTGAAATGATTAAGCTACTCATTTTTAAACTAGTAATGGTGTAATAGACCCTATCTATCATTGTTTTGGTGTGTGTGAGTTTCTATGTGAAAGTGCCTCCATTAATTATCACTGTAGAAATTAATTTCTTATTATTTTATCACTTGAATTTATTACGTCTTGTACGTTCAGTAAGGTTGGCCTTTTTCCACCTTCACAGTAGCCCTTGAAGTTTTAAAAACCTTTAAATTAAAGGTTAGCTCTTTTTTTAACCACATGTTTGAGGTAAAATCCCACTTGCTAACATACTGTATAGTTTCCTACATGATCAAAGTTCTATCTCGTTGTTCCATTGGCCTCTAATGCTTTCCTCACTGATTTTCTCGTTATTCTTCACTCACCACCCCAGAATATGAGTTCAAAAATCACTCCTCAGAAACACACTTTCAGACCAAGTTCCTTAAATTCATGATCTCCCCCTAAAACTCAGCCTGGAAGACTCTGGCCTGTTGTATATTTCATAGGCCATGTGCCACCGAATTGCTTTTTATTTTTTTTAATTATTATGTATGACCCCTCTCAGGCTCTTATTCTTATGAAGAGGAGTCATACATAATAATTTCACTTTAGCTACACGGTTAGTGTGCCCTACTATCAGGAACTATTTAAAAAACAGCCTCTGAAAAGAATTTTTTAAATTTGTGTATATATGTGTGTATGTCTTATGTGGGCATATAAATATAGCACCCAAGGAGGCCAGAAAAGGGCATCAGATCTGAAGCTGGGGTTTTAGCCAGTTGTTAGCTGTCTGATGTGGGCTCTGGAAAACAAGCTCAGGTTTTCTGAAAGAGCAGTTCATGTTCTGAAATCACTGACTCATTTCTTCAGACCCTAAAAATAATTTTAACATTTTCTCCTCATGTACCACATTTTGCAAAGCACTTTAGATGGCATTTAAAACCATGCGCTTAAGTAAGATTAATGTCATTGTTTAGTGATCTAGTTTACAATGTTAATATAAATATTCAAAGCAAATATACAAATATCAATTAAATTATCATTTTTAATATTACATAGAGTTAATATAAACATTAATTCAATAATAACGGTATCCACTAGAATCATAATTGAAATGATCCATGCTGTTAGACCTGGTAGATATAGATGGCCAGAGTTGCGCAGTATGCAAACCGGTCTCCGCTGGCAGCACACACGTCTTTGTTCCATGGCTGACACCCAGCAGCCAGCAGTCCCACTTGCCTGACTTGGGACATGGTTGCCTTAAAAGCAAATTTGAACAAGTGTCAATCATTGTCATCATTTGATACTGTGGATCATTTGATAAACTTCAGACCTTTATCTTCCATGCATCTTGCCTTTTATGCACTGTAAATATATTACTGGTAGTATTAATCTCAACTTAACATTTTCCAATAAAAATAGTTGACATCACCAAATAGACTTCAAAGAAGGCAATCTGAGATAGAAAAGGCATTCATAAAATGGTAACTGCCATAAGACATGGACTAAGGCAAAATGCCTGTCAGGGCTGGTGAGGGTAAAGGGCAAGGGAAAGAGCATCTACATGGATTTAAAACAGAAACACTCAGATGTCCCTGTGACATATACCAGTTTTCAAATATTGGCAATTCAGTCAAGGTAGCAAATCCAAATTTGAAAGACAATGTGTGAATGTTGGGACAGCTATGACCTATTTCATTAAACCTGATGTTTTACATTGATCTTCATCCTTGGGAGGGAGGGGGGACATTTGAAGTACATAAGACAGATAAACAAGCTGGGATAATGATATCCACAGTTGTTAGGAGGGGACAAAAAGAGGACTAGAAGCTATATTTGAATGCCACTGTGACAGGAGAATAAGTATTTAAGAAAACAACTATTTTTGTTTCTTTTCTATTGCTGATAAAAACAACCTAGAAAAGCAAATTAAGCAAAGAAGGGATTATTTCAGTTTAGAGCTCCAGGTTAGAAGCCATGGTTGCTTGGGAGTCCCAGAGGCAGGAGGGAGCTTGTCACATCATATCCATACTCATGGAGAGAGAGCAATGACCATAAACATGCTACAGTTCAGCTAGATTCTTTCCACTTAAATAGCCCAGGTCCCAGCAATTATTAGGATGGGTCTTCCCACATCAATTGACTTAATCAGGACCCCCCCCACACACACACTTATACACAGGCATGCCCTCCATCCCCATACAGGTATGCCTCTCCCCCAGCAGGCTCCAAGGCCCAGTTCCCAGTTGATTTTGGAAATTGACAAGTAACACAGTGAAAGGTATCCAGGACAGAAACCAAGAATAGTAGCTAAAGAGCGACTCTACTCTGGGTATGACTGTGAATTGAAAGACAGCAAAAACCTCACATGGCTGCTTCTTGCAGCTATATTTTGGTATGTTGATAATTTCTGATGCACAAAACTTATTTTTAAGAAGTCCTCTTTGTTCACCTTCTTCTTGGGTTTCCTGTGTTTCTTGTGTAATTCACAAGAAGGCAATGACTTAGTATTGTAAATTTCCCCCTGTGATTTTATTCCAAGACTTTACGTTTTCTATGAAGGACTCCTTAATTCTATGTAAATGTTAGGAGTTTCTTTTTTAATTTCTGCAAAAACATCATTTAGACTTTGTTAGAGAATACTCTGAATTTAAACCCTACACTGTCATCTTAACCACATGAAATGTGTTTTTATTTATGTCTAGTTTCTTTTAACATTCTTTTGTTATTTTACTGGAAAAGTATTTTACATCTGTGGTTAAGCTAAGTACTGAATATTGAATCATTTTGAAGCTATGATAATTGGAAATGTTGTCCTGATCTTGAACTTGCAACAATTTTCAAGCCCCAGGCTCTCTCTCTTTCCTTCTCTCTCTCTCTCCCTCCCTCCCTCCCTCCCTCCCTCCCTCCCTCCCTCCCTCCCTCCCTCCCTCCCTCCCTCCCTCCCTCCCTCTCTTCCCCTCTCACTCCCTCCCTATTTCTCTCACTCTCAATGTGTGTGTGCATGTGTGTTTGTGTGTATGTGTGTGTGTGTGTGTAAGCCAGTACCCTGCTTGCTGGGAAGTTTTTGATATTGATCCAACCTCTTTACTAATTATGGAATTACTTATAGTTTGTGTTTCTTCATGGGGCCATGCCTACTGGCTTTCTATTTCTACGAAATTTTCAATTCATCTAGTTAATCCAATTTGTTTGGGCATACTTCTCTTTAGTACTAGTTATAACAATTTTCATTTTTATAGACTAAAGTGACACTCACTTATAATGTTAATAATCTGTGTCTGTTCTCTTGTATTCTTACTCCATCTGACATTTTTTATCAATTGTGTTCCTCCTTTCAAGGAATAATTTTTAGTTTCATTGATTTATCTCTATTATCTTTTTGGTCTCCATTTCATTTAACATTAGTATTCAACTTATAGTAGAATTTTACTGACTAGTTTATTCATTTTTTCATTCCATTAAAATATAAAATTAGATTGTGATTTAAGATCTTCCTTGCTTATTAGTATCAAGTGCTATGTATCCCATTATGGTGCTGCACTCATTGTATCTGATGTTTGTGTATATTGTGTCTTTATCTTCATGCTTAAGTACTTCTTATATCATCTTTTGATTTCTGATTTTCATATATTGCTTTTCTGAGAGTTTTTTTTGCCTAATCTACACAGATTAGACAATTTTACTGTTTATTTTCTATTAAAAATTCTAATTGTATTTAAGTCTGATTAGAAAACACATATTCCATAATTGTTGTCTGGTATATCAATCCTGAAAATTTTCTTCATTCAGTATGTATGCAGTTGCTAAGTGAGCTGTTCTGTATGCATGTCTGCAGACCTAATTAGACTGATATTCACAGGACTCCATTCCCTTGACTTTGTTTTGGTTGACACACCATGCCTGTTTAATACTGAAAAAGTATTTAATTCTGTAACTATTCTTAGTGAATTCACTTCCATCTAGGTTTTGCTTCATAGGTTATCATGATCTCTTGGGAAGGATACTAGGTTTATAATGTGTTGGATTTTTATTCACAATGCTTTGTCTCTTCTAAGTTCTTTGTGATCACTGACAGTATTGTCTGATATTAACATAGAATGCTTTCTTTTAGAGACTGTGTGAATGAAAATAATTTTTATTTTTTCTGATTTATGAAATTTGTGTCTTCAGATTTAAAGAGGGTTAACTGTTGATATCATACAATCATTTTTAATCCACTGTTATTCTCTCTCTTTTTGCTCAGAGAATATTTTATTTAAAGTACAAGTGTCATGTGTGACAATACTGGTCCATTACAGAACATATACAGATATTCTTTCTATCATTTATTTGAATACTTATGTCTCTTAAGCCAACATCAGGGTTGTGGTGATACTACTTGTAGACTAGGAGTTTAAATTTTATGTTTTTAAAATCAGATGAACCTGGGTAATAAATTACAAACCATTGTTTACAACATTAGCTTTTATAGTTACCTATGTGTCTATTTTTTGAAATCATCATTACATAGTGCAGTGGTAATGTTTTAATGTCCTTTTCTCTTAGCCAGGAAGATTCCCTTGAAAATGTTTTGGGGCAGCTAAACCGTAATGAATTCTTTCATATTTGTTTGCAGGATCATTTTTTAAAAGATAGTTTGGCCAGATTTGGAAAGTTGGTCGACAAACTTTTTTTTTTTCATGCAGCAATTTCTTGTCCTTATGCTCTTGTTTCCAGTGAATAAGAATCTTGATGATTCTTATAGAGAGGGCACAGAGTATGTGACACTATGCTTCTCTCTTACTGGTTTCCAGATTCTGTGTCTTGACTTTGCTCACAAAATGTTTGAATATACTGACTTAATTTGGAACTATTAGAATTCATGCCAATTGAATCTGGCTGAAATTCTTGAAGGCTCATGGCGAGTCATTCTGGGACTGTACTTGCTATTCTGTCTTCACATGTCCTCTCTCCTCTCTGAACACAAGAACGCGCTAGTCTGCTGGTGCTACCTCCTAGGTCCTTCACTTTCAGTTACTTCTCTCAGTAGTTTTTTTTTTTCTTTTTTCTTTTTTCTGAGACAAGGTTTCTCTGTAGCTTTGGAGTAGTTTTCTTTTTGTCCCAACAATAATTTATATTTCCCTGCTTTCAAATCTACAGGGATATTTTCTCCTGTCTGCCAAAAATCTTATAAATTGTTGTAATGACATTTTAAATCAGTTTTTGGACTTTTCATCACCTAACATTGCTCTTCTGATTATTTTATTATTCCATGGTCTTCACACACTACTGTCTTGATTTTCTCCATTTCTTCCTTTAGTTCTCTGGACACCTTTAAAATAGTTATTGTAATGTCTTTGTCTAATAGATCAGCCTACATATATGTGTGTGTGTGTGTGTGTGTGTGTACATGTATACGTAATATGTATATGTATATGTAATACTAGACAAGTACTCTACCACTAAGCGACATCTATCTCCAACCCTTCTCTTTATAGTCTTATTTTTAGACAAGGTCTCACTAAGTTGCTCAGGCTGGCCTTTAACTAGAACCCGTGAGCCATCTGTCCGGGCTTTCCAAGTAGTTAGGGTTACAGGCTAATAACCCCTCTTTGTTAGGACTTGGTACTTTTGGTTTAAAAACTTGACATTTGAATTGAATGATATAATAGTTCTGGAAATTAGAATATCTCTTACGCAGTATTTTCTGCCTTGTTATTGTTTTCATTTATTGTTTTGTTTTCTTATCTGTCAAGGAGATCAGCTCTGGATGGAAACTTATGGGCTTCAGAGTTGTTTAAGTGTGTGCCATTACCTAGATGTATGTACAGCAACTTTCTAATTTTCTCTGCATATGTGATTGCTTTTCAGTTTCTGAACCTTTAGAGAACAGCTCCAAACAATGTTAACACAAAACTGTAGGCGGTCTATAAGGAGAGCGCATCAACTTTTTTTGTTGTTCTTCGACGCACTACAGATAGGAAAGCAGGGGCTTCCAAATGCGCAGAACAGGCAACATGCTGGTTGTCTCTGTCCCTCTAACCAGAAACAGAGTTTCTGCTCAGAAACAGTTCTGACACTGGAGGGACAGGTTGATTTTATCCACCCTGACTCATCAAAGCTGCTTTTGAAAGATATGCACAGGTATCTACCCTGGGATACTTGATGTAGGAGGCTACTGTGCTAAGCATTGAACCTCATTGAAATTCCTTTAAATTTAACATCCAAACATTCTCCCTAAAAGGTGCAAGCATTTATAAATTTAATTTTTCCAAAATAATTATATCGAAGCAGATTATATTACTTTAATTGACTAGCTAGGGAGACAGATTCCTAATGCTTTTCATAATGCGATGGCTTACAGATTTTTAATATAAAATAATATTCCTTTATTTAAATGTAGCATAGTTTATTTATACACTCATCTACTGAAGGAGCCATTGGTGATTATCTCTTAATTTACTGATTTTATGTTCTAAAATTATGTTATATTTCAATTTCTTTGTTGGTATAAAATTCAACATACCTTCCATATTAAATAGGTCTTGCAAATCTATAATACAATAAGTTACATTCCTTTATCTATTTTTATTTATTTATATTTTGTTTTTTTCTGAGACAGGGACTTGCTATATTTTCCAGGATGCCATCTAACTCTCCTAATACAGGATGGTCTGAAATTGCAGCAGTTCTCTGGCCTCTACCACGAGAATGCTGGAATTATAGGTGAGGAGGCCGCTCTCACTATTAACTCCATTTAAAGTTTGGGACTGAATAATCTTTTAAGCCAGATACTAAAATAGCAAATAGGAAAAAATAAAAATTACATTTATTCTTAAAAACACTTGGTTTTGAATATAGTTTTTTTTAAATTGTGTATCAATAAACAAATAAATACTGTTGCATTAAAAAAACATATTGGGCATTTAAATAAATCCTAGTATTTATCTAGAATACTTTTTCAGCAGGATCATAAAATAGATGTAAGACTTTTATAGATTTTATTAGGGCAAACCTGTTACTAAGGAGATGGAATGAAATTCTCAGACATCTCTGCTGTCAGCATGAATAGTTACACAGTTCGTGATTCTCTATTACTAAAAATAGAAAATATTCAACTTAAGGGACATTTTAAAAGCTGTTTTCATAATTTTTAATATATGCTGCAAAAAGTCCCACAGAAAGACAAACTTTTGCTGTGGCAAGTAACATTTAAAAAAAAAAAAAAAAAAAAAAAAAAAAAAACAAACCTCACTATCCTCACTTCATCATGTAGCATGGTTTGTGAGTCAGTTGAGTTTCATTTGTGTTCTAACCATCTGCTGTTTGAGAAAAATAATCCTTTTGGTCCAGAAATAACACGAACACCTTACTGAAAAACTAAGTGCAAAAGCAGACTGAATAATACAGACTTGTAGTGGGCTCAGGAAGAAAGCCTTTGTATTGTTAAAGCAACATGCAAATGACATGTGGTTGAAATCAACAGGGATATTATTTTCATTTTGTTAACCTGTGTTCTAGGTTTGCTCTCAGCCCCATATACAAGACGTGCAAAATTACACATGCACAGATTATGGCAAATTTACTCTTTCGTAGCAGATGAAATATAGCCACAGAATTATTTTATATATTAGGGTTTTAGAGGTAGTGATGTTTACTTTTGAATGTGTGGGATTATTATAAAAGGATCAAGCTATTAAAATATAAATGATATGGGATTATAATACAGTTAAAATAAATTATAAAAGTTTATATATGTGTGTTTGTATATTTAAGTCATAAATCATCATTAAGTAAAGTATAAGTGTCAACGTATTGCTCTAAATATCAAATTTACACTTATATGTCAGTTTTGAAACTCAACATTTTGAGTTTGTAACTTTTAACTCAGAAATTTACTTTCTCACTAACATTTTTAAATGGTAGTCACATAGCCATCTCTCTATATACATACATATGTCCATATGTATTTACACACACACATGAAAAGCACAACCTGTAAAATAAGCTGGACGTCTGGTGGGGATTAAAGCCAATATTTTTGTACCAGTTTTCGACAACTACAATGTGAGTTTTCATCTCACCCATGCCTGTACACAAATGAGCAAAGTCTAAGCAAGAAGAAACCCAAGCTCACAAAGACGATATGGCCAATTTTAGGGGTAAACATTTTTGTGGTTTAGAGTACTCCTTTTAACGCCTTGGTTTAGTTACAAAGGCCCACAATAATATAGTGGCTGAAAAGAAAAAGACTCTAAACCCTCATGATCTCTACGTGATGTTCCAAAGGCATTTTAACATACATTTTAGTAAAAGGCATTTTTTGTTAAAATCAGTTCTTCCTTGGCCCTAAATTATACTATCACCTTATGGATTGCATGTAAAAGAAAATCTTTTTTAAACATTAATATAAATTGTTGTTGTATTTAAGGTGTACACACACACTTTATAAGTGTGTTGGCATTGTAATGCCATGTTTACTTCGTAGAGTTTGGCATTCTGCTATTAAATCTCATAGACTGAAATTTCCCCATCATTTTTATTGCAGTATCTCATTATTGAAGTTTAGAATTCAGGATGGAGAGCTCTTTACTAAGTCACATCATCTTTTCTGAAGAATGTTTAAAATTTACTTTATGCATGTTTTTCTGCAGAGACAGATGGCTACTGGATCCAGAATGTTTATCATCTTGTTCCACAGTAAAGAAAAAAAAAAAAAAAAGAGTATATGGGAAAAAAATAATCCCAAGAGGCTATGCACTGCTGATCGCTTATAATTAAAAAGAAGTAAAATAAGGATTAAATATTTGTGATTGATGTGATTAGAACAGAGTGCAGGGAAGCAAATATAAAGAGAAAAATGACTACGTATCTTCAGTAGCATGTGCCACTGAACCGCAAGGAGGAGAACCATGGTCAAAGCTCACAAAAACACTGGCTCTTTTGTTCACAACTTAATGCAAAGAAAATCCACAGTCTTCTCCTAAATATTAACAAATTCTCCATTGAAAAAGTGAAATTAAAAACTTTGCCATGGCATATTTTAAAGAAGACATTTTTCTTTTACCATTACAACGCAAATTATACTTTCTTCAGAATAATGGACTGAGTTGTCAAGGTAACATTTTAACTGCCTTTGAAACAATTATAAATATTTTAATTTTTCTTAAGTTTATCAGATACAGTGGTACTCAGGATGTTTATTTTTCTTCTACTAATAGTATCATAATACTAAGTAGTATTAGCATACAACTGTTTTCTATTTAATTAAATGGTTTTATTTATGGGAAAAGGGTTGTAATAATTGATATTTTTACATACGAATCACATTCAAAATAGTATTTTATAGCTCAATCGTAAGACAATCTGAAAATATTACTGGAGTTTATCTACAGAGAGATCATGCCTCAGGCCTGTGCAAATGTAAAGAGGGCTGGGCATAGAGATCAGGGTAGAACAACCACTGAGCATCCAGAGGACCATACGTTCCAGTCAAAACTGAAAAGAAAATCATCTACAATTGAAACGGGAGGGAACCTTTGGTCAGTGTAAAATTACAGCTATTGTCACAGATTATATTCTTACTTCTGTTTAAATGGCTACCATCTTCTCAGAATCTTGTCTTACAAAATGTCCACAAATATAAGGAATGAAACAGAGCTCTAGGAAGAAAAGCAAGCAAGAAAAAAAAAACCCTCACAGAAAATTATAATTACAACATAAATATATCTTACTCTTTGTAGTCCTTCATACCAATCATCTTGCTCAAACCAATGAGAAATGTAAGTCATCCAAGCCATAGCCTGTGTGTGCTTTAATCCAGTCAGCTGGAAGAACTGTCAGCGCCTAAAGTAACAACAATGGGTTTCAACCAAACCAGTTTCACCAGGAGTGCCCCGTGAAATCATGTTCAGTACAGCAAGCTAATACTAAACAAGCATTTCAACTGAAGCAGCTCTCATAACTTGCACAAAGCTATTGAGAGAAAACTACATTGGATATCCCCAACCTGTATTCAAAATTGAAAACCAAAGCAACTTTACGTTGTGGAGTTCCAGGAAATGACTATCAAATATTTGGCCTTAATTCATGTTCTTGAAACACCTTAGATTTGTTTTAAGGAACAAGCAAATGGTTTATAAAAGTTAACAGTTTTTTTTTTAATTCCAGGAAAATAACAAAAAGGGAGCAAAATCCATCCATCATGTTTATTTTTCCTACCATACTTGAGAGATAAATCATTTAGCATGTAATGAACTGCAGCTCAGGTAGCTGTGTCAAAATTTTAAAGGTTGTGCATCTCTTAATAAAGTGCTAAAAAGTTAGAGCATGATAAAAAACACAATTTAATATTAGTTTTACTTGTTCTGGGAAAAATAATTACTAACTATAATATATGGTGCGGTGGTTTGAATAAAAATGGCTTCCATAGTCTCATAGGGAGTAGCACTAATAGTGGCCTTATCGAAGTAGGTATGACTTTGTTGCAGAAAGAGCATCACTAGGGGTGGGTTCTGAGTTCTCAAATGCTCCAGCAAGATCTAATGTGACACTGACTTCCTGCTCCCCTCTGATGCAAATGTAGACCATCAGCTCCTTCTCCAGCACCATGTCTGCCTGCATGCTGGCATGCTTACTATCATAATGACATTTGAACTGTAAGTCAGCCCCAATTAAATGTTTTCCCTTCTAAGAGCTGTCATGGTTATGGTGTCTCTTCACAACAATAAAACCCTAATGATAAGATATGGAGAAAGAGTGTGTTTTGTGTTTCTATTTGAGTGACTTCGCCTTCACATAAAAGGATAAAGGCAAGCTTTGTTCTGCTGTGGAAAGGGGCACATGGGTGAAAATTCGCATCACCAGTTAGTTGTGTCATTCTTACTGTGATCCCTATTCTTTACAAGTATTTTTACTAACGTCTGCTTGCAACTTCAGACCAAAAAGCATGGGCATAGATTCTGGCTTCTACAGGAAGTTCCAAGTGCTTGTTTCTGTCATTCCATTTTGATATTGTCCCTCATTCTGGACCTTGGCTCTTCTGCCTGGGTTTATTTCACACAGAGAATTTTGTTCCTGATGACCTCAAAGTTGGAATCTCAGACCTTTTCTTACCTTCCTATTCTCCTCTTTCTTATGCTATTTTGACTTGCATTTTTTGTTGTTGTTGTTGTTTCTTGAGACAGGGTTTATCTGTGTACAGCCCTCACTGTCCTAGAACTAGCTGTAGATCAGGCCGGCCCCGAACTCACAGAGATCCACCTGCTACTGCCTCCCAGGTGCTGGGATTAAAGGCATGCATCCCCACTGCCTGGGTGGCTTGCAATATTTTATCTAAGTCCTGCCATATGACTTTCATCTGTTATTGAATCTTAGCTAGCACCACCCATTTCAGTGACTGCTTCCTAGAGCCAATTCCTCTCCCCATGTATGGAGCCTACTCTAAGCTTGCAAATCTCATCAACTTCATTTCAAACCCCCTACTTAACCTAGAAACTTCAGATTTCTACCTAGTTATTTCAGTATCAACATGTTCAAACCTAGCCTATGTCTCTCAAGGGAAGCTTCTTTTTCTATCACCAACAAACAAACAATAATTTTCTCCTGTTATTATTGGTCATTTGGACCACTACCATCATACTCTTAGGAAGTGACCAGAGGCAAACTCCATCAAACTGCATTTAGTCATTTCACTAATGTATCTTTCCTTCCCAGTATATTTGTTCAATAAGCTTTATAAACCTTTGCAAAGCCCTTTTCACCACTCTAATGCCATTGCTCTTAGCAACCCCCCCCCCCCCCGGCATGATGCTTGATCCAGACTCCTGCAGTAGGCTGTTAACGAGGGCCCTGATTTCATTGCAGTTCCCACGTGCATTAGTTTGGTGCTATGGTGCTGTGATAATCACTGTGACCAAAAGCAGGGCTGGAAAGGAAGGGTTCATTCTGCATACAGATCACCATCTATCACCGAGGAAAGCCAAAGCTGGAAACTCCAGACAGACCAGGGGCAGGACATGAAGTGGAGACCACAGAGGATTGCTCCTTACTAGCTGCTCTCCCAGATTTTCTCTGTTACTTTGTTTACATAGTCCAGGCCCATCCATCTAGGCATGTCACTGTCTACAGAAATATGGGCCCTCCTACATCTATTAGACATTAATAAAGTGCTCCACAGACATTCCAACAGGCCAATATAGCAACAGTAGTTCCTCAATTGAGGTTCCCACTCCCCAGGTGACTCTAGCTGTGTTAAGTTGACAAAACCTAGCCAGCACATTAAATATGTATTGATCTTTAGTTCCTGATGCTTTTATATGGGCAGTATTTTCTTTTCACCCTTTTCTGTGAATAATAAGCTCTTTCATTTTTCAAGACCCTGAGTAGATATGTTTTTCTTCTCATATTATCAAAATTCCTCATCTTTGTATATTAATACTTGATATTAAGAACTCCATGCTAAGTAATTTTTGTAGGCATAAAGTGTTCATTCTCTCAAGCCAAAAACAAAACAAAGAAGCTGCTTATTCTTCACTGTATAGAAGTTATGAAATGTTTGCTAGGGGAACTTATACACACAGTGTCAGGGAACTCTGCCATCTAGTGGTGGTACCCATGAATAAGCAGCACATAGTTCTGATACTTGGAAAGGATAAAAAAAGGGCTGACGAGGGAGGGGGACTTGGTTGGGGGAGGGGGAGGGAAAGGGGAGGCGGCGGTGGGGAAGAGACAGAAATCTTTAATAAATAAATAAATAAATTAAAAAAAAAAGAATGCACTGAGAATGAAACGAGATTGCAATCATATAGGAGTTACAATCCATGTTCCTGTAGTGAAGCAGCTAACCAAATAGCTTACTACAAAACTTTAGAGGTTCAAACACAAACCAGAAGTTGTAAATATGTTTTGTTATCATGTCAAACACCAGCTGTGCATTATGTTCTTATAAGTGCAGTGGAGTTACAATTAATACATGGTTTATGAGGCATGCACATAATAGCTATGCTTTATTTGTTGATACATTTTTCCAAAGCACTACCTTAGCTCTTTGAATGACAAGGTCCAGGGAAGGCTTATCTCATGTACTTGATCCCTCTTTTGGAGGTGTTGTTTTGGGGGAGGTTTAGGAGGTGTGGTTTTGTTGGAGCATTTATGTCACTGGAGGTGGGAGTTTAAAGACTGATGCCATTTCTAGTTAACTCTCTGCCTGTTGAGCCCACGGGAAACTGGGTGCAACAGCATGTTCTGTAATCTCATAGCTTCTACTCGGAAGTGGGGGGTGGGGGGCAGAGAGTGACGAAACCAGGAACTCCTAAGTCAACTAATCTTCTGTATGCAGCTCTCACCAACAAACAGAGGTTTTGTCTCAAGCCGGACCTCCACATGTTCTTCATGACATGTGTATACACACACACACACACACACACACTTGAATGCACTCGACCACATGCATGCACGCACACAACATGAAAGTAATAGTGAAATGTTCTACTATGGGAACAAAGAAGAGTAATGGAAAGAAGGAAGAGGCAGAAAATGTATGACTTGAGAAAAGAACACTCAAAATACATTATGTGTATGTGTTAATATATATGATGTATATTTGTATTAAATGTCCTTATGTAACCAAACACCATTCATAGTGGATATATACCCATGGAAATAAACAAACAAATAAACATAAATATATTGTTTTCCAGCTGCACCCCCCCACACGTTAACATATCCAGTAGTATTCAGTTCATTCTTTCACAGTCTTCTGAGCTTATAAAGATATTTTTAAATGTTGCATACAATTGGAGAAAATTCATGTTGGCATTTATCTCTATTATACTCATTTAAAAATTCATAGAGCTGGCCCTATGGTGCAGGCTTGTAATCTGAGCTACTTGGTGTTAGGCATGAGAATCTCAATTTTGAGGTTAGCCTTAGGTTACAGAAAAGTTCAAAGCCAGCCTAGGTGATTAGTGAGACTCTATGACAAAGCAAAAGTCAAAAAGAGCTGGTGCGCATTACAGAGGTAGCATGCTTGTCTATCATGTATGAATCCAATCATTAATGTTGAAACAAAGCAAGTGGAAAAGTGGAAAAGAAAAGAAAGCTTATCTAAAACCAGAGCCACAACAATTGTATATTTAGCCAAAGAACTATTGTGGTCTCACTATTTTATAGAGTAAATAACAATCATCTATGAAGGAAAATACTGAAAGAAATTTTATAAGTACAACAATTTGGAAAGCCTATTGCACATTTTATCTTGCTAAAAGTATTTGTCCAAATTTCTAGACTTCTGAACATTAAGAAAAACAAAAAGCTGTAATATTGATTGTCTTCTAATTTTTAAAATGTATGAAGCAAAAAACTTGAACAAGATCATAAAGATAACAACAGAAACAGCAAATTTTGAATGAAGATAGATGGCCACAAAGTTAGTTGTGAAAGTTTACGTATTAGACTTTGTTTTCTTAGATAATGAGATTAAGGGAAAGAAGAGAAAAAAATAATAATTTATAATAACTTACCATGTAACACACATAATCATTAGATGAGCATTTTTATTTTGGGGTAGAAACTGATACAAACTACTAACAAATTTTGAAAGTTACTTGTATAATTTAAAAATCAATTATGAAATGACAAATTATTTAAAATTTTGAAATTTTATGTTATTCCATTAAATTAATGTAAACATTCCAATAAAGTATATTAATATACAAAGAAGTATTAGAAATAAATGATTTGGAAAAAAGACTGTAAGTAGTTTAAGAAGTATATTATGAAAACAATTACATTTATATATAGGTATATACACATACACTAAAATTAAAATAATTAGCAATTTCTGAGTGATAAAATTTTGGAGAATAGTCCAACTACTTATAATTTCATTGACCAGTTTCCAAATCATTTATTTATTAAAAATATTCATTAATCAATAAATATATACTACTTAGGGAAGAAATTTTGATCAACAAAACTAATTAGAGTATTGTTTTCTATACTTCTTAATTTTATAGGATGGAAGTATAAAATAAATGAAATACACAATTGTTTTATACATATATATGTTCAAATAATGGTATGATTAATCAAAGCAATCAATACACATATATAAATGTATATAAGCTCAAAATATATATCATATACATATATAATAAAATTATTTGTGGTGGAGAAAAATAGCCATAGCAGTGTTTAAAATATGAATGCAAATAGAGAAAAAAAGCTACAAAAAGCTATACTCTAATTATATAATTTTTTACTGCTTGGTGAAATATTTGAAAATTACAAAAAATTAGAAGGAATAATTTTAATTATTGTTTTGGCTCACAAATATCAAATCTTATTCCTGGTATTTATAATTCAAAATAACTACTATCCTCATGGTGACAGTTTATTAAACAATATTTTATAATTCTCTAAATCAGCTTATCACCATATGTGTTTCTCATGTGTTTGACACCTCAATTAACTTAGAAATGTTCTACAAATGCAGGTATCCAGATCACATGTTTAATTCTACTGAATCAGAATTGTTGTTGGGGCAAGGCAACGTATCCTCACATGATTTATCTGATTAGCAAAGCAAGAGAACAAGGCCAATAGTAGAGACAATTTATCAGGAAAAGTACATCTAGTATGTTGTGAGAACAAGGATTAATTTTCTAAACTCCTGTCACTCTTGAGTTTATGCTCAACACAACATTTTATGTAAAGATTCTCAGTGTATGTCAATTCATGACGTTCGTAAAAGCTTAGAGGATAAAAATAGGTCACAATAAGTACAGTATTAGTCTACTTTGAGATCCTGGATTAGGGGGTGAGTAGAAAAGGTTAAGATTCTTAAATGTTTTTAGCTTGAACTCACAAACTCATACGTGTGTAAGTTTCAGTTTGTCAACACAGCCAGGAGTTTGTGTGTAAGGTCTAATAACAGGTATAACCCAGAAAAGGAAGACAGTGATTCAAACAGGCAGAAATGTGGATGAGATATTTTCACCGTGCACCTAAATGCAATTATTCTTATGTAAGTGTAGAAATGTGTGTTTGTATGTGTGGAGTTGCATGTATGTATGTGCAGCTATGCGCATGTATGTGGGTACCAGAAGACAATCTTGGCGGTCATCCTCAGGACTGCTGCTCATCTCTTTTGAGATAAAGTCTCTCATTGGCCCAGAGCTCCCAAATTAAATTAAAGTGCATGGCCAGTGAGCCACAGAGATCCTCCTGTGTCCACCTTAACAGTACTTGAGGCTAGCTTTAAAAAAAAATCTGGGGAGCTTGTTAGAAATTCTGACTTAGCAGATACATGACCTGCTGATTTATTGTTTATCAAGCACTCAGGAAAGCTAATGCTTCTGGTCTTAGTAAATGGGTTATAAATGCCATTTAGTACCAAAGCAGATGACAAGTCTAGACTTCAAATTTTTAACTGAGGGTAGACATAATCTATGCTTTAGATATAACTTCACAGAGCATCTTAATTCTAATATTCTTAATGACTAAATGTAAGTGTGTTAACTATGTAAATTTATGTTGGGTTGAAGGACTATATTTTAGTCACAAAAGATTTACATGCGAAACTTTGATCACATTAATTTATAAGCAAATCAACAAGTTACAATAATTGTGGAAAGGGAGCTTTTAACTAGTATTTTAAGTAAACCGTTTTATGTGATGAGATCAAATATGTATACAGTTTGTTAGATACAACCATTATTTTAGGAATATATAAGTGATTCAAATCTTAACTATTCAAATTGGGTCAGCCCATACAATGTGAAACTAATATTGGAAGTACACATTGCAACTCTTGAGAGGGAATAAAGAACGCTAGAAACCCAGAGCCTGAGGGGTTCAAGACCAGGTTTCCATTGCTAAATTTGAGAGTCAGTCTGAATGTGTTTGGTCCTCACCCATGGAATAACCATGTTCTAGGAATCCTTGCATTAAATTCTGAAATGATTCCTTCAAATCCATTATCATAGCTCCATCTAAGAAAAATACAAGCTAGAAGGGTGAGGTGTCTTGTGTCTGTAAACCCAACACTCTAGAGGCTCAAGCAGGAGGATTGATATGAGTTGCAGGCCAGCCTGGGCTCCAGAGTGAGTTGCAGGCCATTTTTACTGACCATGTGAGAGTCTATCTCTAAACAAAACAAACAAAACACTCTGTAATTACATTTTTATTGGGATTTACTCAAATATATATTGAAAAACAAGGAATTAAATGTAAGCTATTACTAAGCAACTACTCAATTTTCAAGACTCTACGTGCAGATATTTTATAAGAAAATGAAAGCTACTTTGTATCACATCTAACATGAGTGTTCTGTATAATAAGAATTACTTCCTGCTTTCCAATTGCAAAGTGACTTTTCTGCACGTTATAATATGACATGTAGCTTATTAGATACAAAATTTCCTGGAAAATTAACAATATTAATAATTTAAGGTGCCAAGAATTTGAAATAGGTAAACAGTAAACCTGTGTTCAAGGAAAGCTACTTAAGGAACTCCGCGTTGAACTCCCCATCTCCCAGCATCTGAATCTATCAAGCAAGCAGTAGATGTTCTAACTTCCTGATGGATGTCTCTTCTGCCAGAATTACCTGCCCATGAAGTTTATCCAACAACTCTGACAAAGCAAATGATACTGATGAACTATCTCCTACAGTTGAAGATTTATATTACTGCCATTCTCTGTGTTGCTGGGTTTTATAAATTGGAATGCAGAACTCCAGGAATTTGGAGATAGCCTAACACAGCATACTCTAAGTATCTGTAAGGTTATGAAAGCAACATCTATCATTGCAAACAGAAGCACTGCTTCACAGAGCTGCTGGTAGGACTGCGTGGAAAGGACCAGCTGTGACTCCGAATTCAGAATGTCCCTTCACCCTACGTTTGGCAAAATCCAGCAAATTTTTAAATGGCTGAATTTCCCTTCGATGTTTCTAAAAATGACCATGGGATTTTTTTTCTCCATTTATGTTTCCAACCAGATTCAGCCAGCACATGGGATGGTGACAGTAGGCAGTGGGAAGCAGTATGACATAGTCCTGGACAGGCCTGGCACACAGAAGTCACTTACATCACAAGGGTTAACAGTTCTCAGCTCCTGATCTGTGACCTTTGACCCTGAAGAAGAGAGCTCTCTGAAACTTTTCTAGTGATCAACACCTGCACGTTCTATTCCTCCAGCGCTGGCTACTCTAGAACTTTCAGCTGAGCTTTAGATTATCAGTGGCTGCTGCCAGAACTAAAGATATCTGCCTCTGTCCCAAAACACTTGGAAGTCAGAGCAGCCAGGGGTGGTTCAGGAACTAGAGTATAAAGTGCAGTTAGGATCTGTGAGGCATGGGCTGCCCTTCCCCATCAGCAGCAGGGTCCATGGAGTGGATAGTTTGTGCCATTCCTATGGGCTTCACCCTGCCTTTTCTTTAGCAGCCAAGCAGTGACTGCTGGCATGCTGTGCTAGGAAGCTGTCCCTGGGGCTAGACCCTTGCTTGGTGTCAGACATGCAGCACTACCATCACTTTAATAGACTTTACAGACACCAAATGATGCTTTACAGCTTCACAGCACACAAGGAGTGGTGGGTCCTTCTTGGAACTCTTAAATAATGCCAGATGAGAAATAAGTTCCCCTCTAGGTTTTGTTTCTATAGCAGAATCTCTAGGGGAATTTCTCCTTAGGCATTGGTATGTAATTGCTTGCTCTCAGATCTCCACAGTCTCATTAACAGTGGAAGAATAATAGCTATGATATTATCAAAGGGCAACAACATATAGTAGTAGGTGCTGGAAGTGTCACTTGCAGTTTAATATGCTTCTAAGACAAATGAACGAGCATGATTAATGAATTCATAAGAAACTCTTTTTTATCTCCTAATAAGGTTTATTTTAAAATAAAATATTCTAGTCAGGTGGTGATAGCACATGCCTTTAATCCAGGCACTCAGGAGGCAGAGACAGGTGGATCTCTGTTAATTTGAGGCCAGCCTGGTCTACTGAGCAAGTTCCAGAACAGGCTCCAAAGCTACAGAAACAAACAAACAAAAAATTCTGCATAGGCCATCCATCTATGAAGATACTGGAAGTCACATAACTAACATTTCTTTCTTCCATGCATAGACATAGCATCAGCATGAATGACCAACTAAACTGGTTATCCAAATAATAATAACTACTGATATTCTTTCTGTATAGATCAGATTTTAACTAAATCAGGAATATGGGAAGAAAATGCTAATCCTCCAAATTAATGGAGCTTTCATTTTAGTCTTCATTACAATGCTTCAGAAAATTAAGTTAAGTTAGAGAATTTATACATCTTATTAGCAATGACAGAGTAACCATTCATGTTGACCTTGTATGGCTCAGCAAGTTAAAAGAAACAAAACATACAGGCAAACAAACACAAGGCATGTTATAATCTTCTCAGAGTGGCTCAAAGAACACTCTTGCCTCATCTCTGCTTAGACTACGGGCTTCAAAGTCACAGAAAACAATAACAAAATTAGTCTATCTCTAGTCATCTTAGAGAAGATCAACCTGAAAAAATGAATTTTAAGCTAATTCATTTATAGCTTTCTATGCATAATATTATATATTGTGACCAAAGTGTGACCTTAGAATTCCAATACATCAATTTTAAATTATAAAATTAAAAAGAATGAGAATTTTTAAAGTCAATTATATGTAATATTTCCCCCAGATGTCTATGATTCTTTAAAAATTTCTTTTAAAATCAACATAAGAGGATGTTGGATCAATACAAATTAAAATCCAATTAGTCTTGATATGTGTGTGTGTTTGTGTGTGCTTATGTATGTGTGCTTATAGAGCACACTCAGAAACATGGTTTTCCTTTTATGGGTTTCTTTTGAAATAGATCATTAGTTGATTTCAATTTAGAAACCTTCCCAAGCACTCTTAATTTAATGTCCCCAAACTACCATGCGTTGGATATAATCTACATGGGAAGTAGAAAAAGACAAGATCTCCTGAGTAAATTGGGAGCGTGGGGATCATGGCAGAAAGTAGAAGGGGAGGAGGAGGGAAAAAAGGGAGCAGAGAAAAATATATAGCTCAATCAAAACAACAAAAAAACTACCACGTGCTACATTAATCCATAGATAATCCATTAAATCAAGATTTTCACATTTTCTGAAATTGACAACTTTTCAGAGTCACTTAAGTTAATCAGACGATCCCAGATTCCTGCCTTCCAATATAGAACTGTAATCAGGGTCTGGCACATTCAGGCAGCTGCAGCAGCCCCTCGGAGAACAGAGGAATACTCTTTCCATACATTTACAATCTCTAGTATGACAGTGTTGGGTTCTCCCCATGTGAAATGATAAGACAATTCATGAGCCAACTAATATGTATAATATTTCTATCTATATTGAGTCCAAGCTTTTAAATCCTTATAAAGTTTCTTGCATGTAGCTAGCTTTTGATTATTGCAACCCAGAAATGATATTATAATACTAAACCTGGCAATTACATTTTAACATTATTGATTTTTAAATTGAGTATTTTATGTCTCTTAAGTAATAAATGTGTGTTTGTGTTCTTAGTTTTTTTGGAGGTGAGTTATTTTAAATAAACTAGAAATATAACATATCTTCAAATCTTTCTTAAAAACATGTATGTGAAATAAATGTGACTTGTGTTTGATATATGTGCCAACTTTTCAGTGTATTTCATTCTAATTGACTTTAAAAAGCATCATTTTTGCTACTATGAATATCTGGATGCAAAAAAAAATGTATATATGGGGAACAAGAAAGTATTTTCATGATTCTCTCAATATGCAATAATCTTTCCTCGGGTTTAGTATTGCCCATTTATTATAGCAGAGTTCTTCTCCAAAGTTTTCTTGGTACAAAAATTTCAGAGAGAAGGTAATCTATGCAAGTGTGTCTGGCACCTTGACGGAGTAACATTCTAGGCTCGAGACATCGGTATGCTTAAACTTAGAAATAAAATCTAGAAACAACCACAGCTTCCATGCAGGAAAAGTTCACATACATGATTGTTGGGTTCTTACTGTGCCTTCTAATACTCGGGTGTATGGCTGTAAAACTCTGGGGATTAGCCGGTTAAGCACCTCAGTTTGCACAGAGCCCTAGTCTGCGACCTCAGAGTGCTGGTTTCTGAGCAGAAGCCAACTCCTTCAAACATCACCCTCTTCCACCGGGCGCTGACTGGAGTCGCATACTTTGGCACCCCACCGGGACCCTTACCTGGAGGAGGCAGCAGCTGCAGGTGTGGGCAACTGGACAACGGCAGGTGCTGAAGCGGGAACGGCCAGAGGGAACGCCCCTGCCCGCGCACCCGCCACGCCCTCCTTGCCACCCACTCAGCTCTCAGGGGCGGGGCGGCCCTGAGCATCCCGGAGCCTGAGGCGGAGTCCGCCCACCCTCCACAGTGCAGGGTGGGGCCGACAGCAAGCTGGCTCCCGCCCCCGAATAGCACGTGATAAGCACGCTCGCGTCTGATTGGAGCTCCTGGGGCAGCGAGGCGGAAATCTCTGCTGACCTCTGGAAACCAGGCTGAGAGCCAGTTGGTTACCTAGCAACAGGGCTGCTGTTCAGAAGATGCAATTCCTAAGCACTGGGGCAAAGCTTCAAGCAAAGCCTCTGCGATGAGGTTATAAAAGGTAGGGCAGACAGACTGTAACCCAACAGCGTTGTCACCTACTAATATTCTACAAAATTTATATTGCATATAAAAATGGGTCGAATGAACAAGAAACAAGGCACCTGGCTTCTACATTAGTCCTGAACCATGGCTTGGAATGTGAGTGTAGAATGCTCTCTGTCCTGCAGTTCCTACTCTTTGGCTCAAGTGGCCCCATGGACCACATCAGCGAATGAGATTGATTAGCCCAACTGCGTGCAGTTAATATGTGTGTCCATACAGTGAGCAAAATATATTTCCCCCGTGGACTCTTGTGGAATGCGAATGCTTGCTTTTGTTACTCATGTAATTAGGGTCTACATATTTCTGAAATAGCTTCTTTAATTAGGTCCTTTAGTCAATATATGGGAGGAAACAGGCCTTGATGTACTTGAAAATGACCTTTAAAAGCGCAGTATTCTCTACAAAGGAAGTAAGCAGATGCTCAGAATCAATGCAAGTGGCCATGGCAAAGGAACATTGATGCAGGCTGCCGCAAATAGTGTGTTCCCCCGTGGAAATAGTTAGCAAACATTTTGTAACCAAAGAACAAAAGTCAGAAATCAACGCATTTGTCAGATGTGTTGTTGGGAACACCAGATAAGCAGCTTACACAAAGCTGAGAAATTTAATAGATGCTGTCTACAGACATGATTAGTCTTTGTTTAGGAGAAGCTAGTGGTCTGCTAATTTAATGCATTCGAAAAGTTTTAAATAATAGTGAAAGGAAATTTATATCAGATACCAGACAATGAACAGCTACTAAAGGGAGTAAGGTGTTTCCAAATAATTTTGGCTATGCCTCTTTTTCCAACTCTCTAAAATCATGAGAGTTCTAATTAGTTAATCAGTCTACAGTGCTTTCTACAAAACTGTAATTTTTTTTTTCCAGAGGACCTCAGCTCACAGAATGCAATTCACTGTAACATTTAGAGCTTCAATCATATGCCAGGTTCTGAATAATCATCTAGCCTTACATGATAAATTGTTGGGAAATAATTCCTATTCACCTTCATAATACATTTTTCTGTTATTTTCTTCCAACACATTCTCTAGAGGTACTGTTCTATGGGGCCACTTATACTATATTTGTAAATCAAAATTTGCTTAAAAGTAGGCTTTCCCTGTAGAAAATGAATTTGCTAAAAGTTGATATTGTTTCTCACAACTGTTTGCCCTACATCATAATGAAGTAACAAATAATATCAGGTCTAAAGTGTTTGATGAATGGACGAGTGACTGAAAACTAAACGACACACATTATACCTGAAAATGATAAGAATTAATACATAGAAAATTATGTGTTAAACCCTAAATGTAGTTATGCAATGATGCTATGAGTAGATTTCAGCAGAGAAAGTTTTGGAGAAAAGGTTTTTTTTTCTGATTATTCAGGAAACAGAAACAAATAGAATTTAGTTAGACAGCAAAGGAGATGGGCAAACTGCAATAAGGACAGCACTGGGAAAGGACACCATGAATTTAGTTAATTTTGTCTTCCTTGTCTTCTTTGTGTGAGGTAAGGGTTGCTATCCACAGAAACAAAAGGGTCTAGGGATGGTGGAAGGAAAGATAAAGCTAGAAAAATAAAAAAAAAAGCAAATTAGGAGAGAACAGAGACCAGTAATAGGTCAAGCATTAATCTCTTGCGGCCAAGAGAATCCAATAGTTTTAGTTAGGATTTCTATTGCTGTGAAGAGACACCAAATTATTTTATTTTATTTTTTTAATTAATTTATTTATTTATTAAAGATTTCTGTCTCTTCCCCACCGCCGCCTCCCCTTTCCCTCCCCCTCCCCCAATCAAGTCCCCCTCCCTCGTCAGCCCAAAGAGCAATCAGGGTTCCCTGCCCTGTGGGAAGTCCAAGGACCACCCACCTCCATCCAGGTCTAGTAAGGTGAGCATCCACGAAACTGCCTAGGCTCCCACGAAACCAATAGGTACAGTAGGATCAAAAACCCATTGCCATTGTTCTTGAGGTCTCAGTAGTCCTCATTGTCCACTATGTTCAGCGAGACCGGTTTTAACCCGGGCTTTTTCAGACCCAGGCCAGCTGGCCTTGGTGAGTTCCCGATAGAACATCCCCATTGTCTCAGTGTATGGGTGCACCCCTCGCGGTCCTGAGTTCCTTGCTTGTGCTCTCTCTCCTTCTGCTCCTGATTTGGACCTTGAGATTTCAGTCCGGTGCTCCAATGTGGGTCTCTGTCTCTGTCTCCTTTCATCGCCTGATGAAGGTTAATATTCAGGAGGATGCCTATATGATTTTCTTTGGGTTCTCCTTCTTATTTAGCTTCTCTAAGAACCCGAATTATAGGTTCAATGTCCTTTATTTATGGCTAGAAACCAAATATGAGTGAGTACATCCCATGTTCCTCTTTTTGGGTCTGGCTTACCTCACTCAGGATGGTGTTTTCTATTTCCATCCATTTGCCTGCAAACTTCAAGAAGTCCTTGTTTTTTACTGCTGAGTAGTACTCTAATATGTATATATTCCATACTTTCTTCATCCATTCTTCAATTGAAGGGCATCTAGGTTGTTTCCAGGTTCTGGCTATTACAAACAATGCTGCTATAAACATAGTAGAGCATATACTTTTGTTGTGTGATAAGGCCTCTCTTGGGTATATTCCCAAGAGTGGTATTGCTGGGTCCATGGGTAGGTTGATCCCAAATTTCCTGAGAAACCTCCACACTGCTTTCCAGAGTGGTTGCACAAGTTTGCATTCCCACCAGCAATGGATGAGTGTACCCCTTTCTCCACAACCTCTCCAGCAAAGGCTATCATTGGTGTTTTTGATTTTCGCCATTCTGACAGGTGTAAGATGGTATCTTAAAGTTGTCTTGATTTGCATTTCCCTGATCGCTAAGGAAGTTGAGCATGACCTTAGGTGTCTTTTGGCCATTTGAACTTCTTCTGTTGAGAGATCTCTGTTCAACTCAGTGCCCCATTTTATAATTGGGTTGATTAGCCTTTTACGGTCTAGTTTCTTGAGTTCTTTATATATTTTGGAGATCAGACCTTTGTCAGTTGTGGGGTTGGTGAAGATCTTCTCCCAGTCAGTGGGTTGCCTTTCTGTCTTAGCGACAGTGTCCTTTGCTTTACAGAAGCTTCTCAGTCTCAGGAGGTCCCATTTATTCAATGAGGCCCTTACTGTCTGTGCTGCTGGGGTTATACGTAGGAAGTGGTCTCCTGTGCCCACGTGTTCTAGAGTACTTCCCACTTTCTCTTCAATCAGGTTCAGTGTGTTTGGACTGATATTGAGGTCTTTCACCCACTTGGACTTGAGTTTTGTGCATGGTGATAGATATGGGTCTATTTTCATTCTTCTACAGATTGACATCCAGTTTTGCCAGCACAATTTGTTGAAGATGCTCTCTTTTTTCCATTGTATACTTTTAGCTCCTTTATCGAAAATCAGGTGTTCATATGTTTGTGGGTTAAAGTCAGGGTCTTCTATTCGATTCCATTGGTCGACTTCTCTGTTTTTATGCCAATACCAAGCTGTTTTCAATACTGTAGCTCTGTAATAGAGTTTGAAGTCAGGGATGGTAATGCCTCCAGACGTTCCTTTATTGTATAAGATTGTTTTGGCTATCCTGGGTTTTTTGTTTTTCCATATAAAGTTGATTATTGTCTTCTCCAGATCTGTGAAGAATTTTGATGGGATTTTGATGGGGATTGCATTGAATCTATAGATTGCTTTTGGTAGAATTGCCATTTTTACTATGTTGATCCTCCCAATCCAAGAGCAAGGGAGATCCTTCCATTTTCTGGTGTCCTCTTCTATTTCTTTCTTCAAAGACTTGAAGTTCTTGTCAAATAGATCTTTCACTTCCTTGGTCAGGGTTACCCCAAGATATTTTATGCTCTTTGTGGCTATCGTGAAAGGTGATGCTTCTGTGATTTCCCTCTCTGTTTCCTTATCCTTAGTGTATAGGAAGGCAACTGATTTTTTGGAGTTGATCTTGTATCCAGCCACGCTACTAAAGGTGTTTATCAGCTGTAGGAGTTCTTTGGTAGAATTTTTGGGGTCGCTTATGTATACTATCATGTCATCTGCAAATAACGAAAGCTTAACTTCTTCCTTTCCAATACGAATCCCCTTGATCCCCTTATGTTGTCTTATTGCTATTGCTAGAACTTCAAGCACTATATTGAAGAGGTATGGAGAGAGTGGACATCCTTGTCTTGTTCCTGATTTTAGTGGGATGGCTTTGAGTTTTTCTCCATTTAATTTAATGTTAGCTGTCGGTTTGCTGTAGATAGCTTTTATTATATTTAGGTATGACCCTTGTATCCCTATTCTCTCCAAGACCTTTATCATAAAGGGGTGTTGAATTTTGTCGAATGCTTTTTCCGCATCTAATGAAATGATCATATGGTTTTTTTCTTTCAGTCTATTTATATGGTGGATTACATTGATAGATTTGCGTATGTTGAACCAGCCCTGCATCTCTGGGATGAAGCCTACTTGATCATAATGGATAATTTTTCTGATGTGTTCTTGAATTCGGTTTGCCAGTATTTTATTGAGAATTTTTGCGTCGATATTCATGAGTGAGATAGGCCTGTAATTCTCTTTCTTGGTTGGGTCTTTGTGTGGTTTTGGTATCAGGGTAACTGTAGCTTCATAAAAGGAATTTGGCAATGACTTTTCTGTTTCTATATTGTGAAATACGTTAAGGAGTATAGGTATTAGCTCTTCTTGGAAGTTCTGGTAGAATTCTGCGTTGAACCCATCTGGTCCTGGGCTTTTTTTGGAAGGGAGATTTTTGATAACAGTTTCTAGTTCTTCGCGACTAACAGGTCTATTTAGATCATTCACCTGGTCTTGGTTTAGCTTTGGTATATGGTACTTATCTAAAAAAATGTCCATTTCTTTTGCATTTTCCAGTTTTGTGGCATACAGGCTTTTATAGTAAGATCTAATGATTCTCTGGATTTCCTCTGTGTCTGTGGTTATGTCCCCCCTTTCATTTCTGATTTTATTTATTTGCGTGTTCTCTCTCTGTTGTTTAGTTAGTTTGGATAGGGGTTTGTCGATCTTGTTGATTTTCTCCAAGAACCAACTTTTTGTTTCATTGATTCTTTGGACTGTTTTCTGTGTTTCTATTTTGTTGATTTCTGCCCTCAGTTTGATTATTTCCAGTCTTCTACTCCTTCTGGGCACCTCTGCTTCTTTTTTTTCTAAAGCTTTCAGGTGTGCCATTAAGTCCCCAATGTATGCTTTCTCTGTTTTCTTTAAGTGGGCACTTAGTGCTATGAACTTTCCTCTTAGCACTGCTTTCATCGTGTCCCATAGGTTTGAGTATGTTGTCTCTTTATTTTCATTAAATTCAAGGAAGACTTTAATTTCTTTCTTAATTTCTTCCTTGACCCAGGTGTGGTTCAGTAGTTGACTGTTCAGTTTCCATGAGTTTGTCGGCTTTCTGGGGGTAGCATAGTTGTTGCCATCTAACTTTAATCCGTGGTGATCTGATAAGACACAGGTGGACACTGATATTCTTTTGTATCTGTGGAGGTTTCCTTTGTTTCCGAGTATATGGTCAATTTTTGAGAAGGTTCCATGAGCTGCAGAGAAGAAGGTATATTCTTTCCTATTTGGGTGGAGTGTTCTGTAGATGTCTGTTAAGTCCATTTGCTTCATTACCTCCAATAATTCTCTTAATTCTCTATTAGGTTTCTGTCTGATTGACCTGTCCATTGGAGAGAGAGGTGTGTTGAAGTCTCCTACTATTAGTGTGTGTGGTTTTATGTCTGCCTTGAGTTTTAGAAATATTTCTTTTACATAAGTGGGTGCTTTTATATTAGGGGCATAGATATTCAGGATTGAGATGTCATCCTGATGAATTGTTCCTGTTATGAGTATAAAGTGTCCATCTCGATCTCTTCTGATTGATTTTAGTTTGAAGTCAGTTTTGTTGGAAATTAGTATGGCCACACCTGCTTTTTTGTTAGGACCATTTGCTTGAAAGACCTTTTCCCAACCTTTTACTCTGAGTAGATGCCTGTCTTTGTGGTTGAGATGTGTTTCTTGCAAACAGCAGAATGTTGGATCCTGTTTTCGTATCCAATCCCTTAGCCTGTGCCTTTTTATAGGTGAATTGAGACCATTAATATTAAGTGATATTAGTGACCAGTGGTTGTTTACTCCGGTTATTCTTACTGTTTTCGGTAGTAGAGTTTGTGTGTGTCCCTTCTTTGAGTTGTACTGGTGAAGGTTCGCTAGATTCCTGAGTTATTGTAGTCAGTGTTGGCAATGTTGGATTCCTTGGGTTGCGATTTTCCTTCTATTACTTTCTGTAGCGCTGGATTTGTGGCTACGTATTGTTTAAATTTGTTCTTATCCTGGAATGTCTTGTTTTCTCCATTGATAGTGAATACTAGCTTGGCTGGGTATAGAAGTTTGGGTTTGCATCCATGGTCTCTTAGTTTTTGAAGAACCTCTATCCAGGACCTTCTGGCTTTCATGGTTTCCATAGAGAAGTCAGGTGTAAGTCTGATCGGTTTACCTTTATAAGTTACTTGGCCTTTTTCCTTTGCAGCTCTTAATATTCTTTCTTTAACCTGTATATTTTGTGTTTTGATTATTATATGGCGAGGGGATGCTTTTCTTTGATCCAGTCTGTTTGGTGTTCTGTATGCTTCTTGGATATTCAAAGGAATATCTTTCTTTATGTTGGGAAAGTTTTCTTCCATAATTTTGTTAAATATATTTTCTGGGCCTTTGAGCTGTAATTCTTCCCCTTCTTCTATTCCTATTATTCTCAGGTTTGGTCTTTTTATTGTGTCCCATATTTCCTGAATGTTTTGTGATGAGAATTTGTTGGCTTTGCTGTTTTCTTTGATCAGTGCGTTTATTTTCTCTATGGTGTCTTCAGAATCTGAGATTCTTTCTTCTATTTCTTGTATTCTATTGATTATGCTTGTTTCTGTAGGCTCTGCTCATTGACCTAGATTTTCCGTATCCAGTTGGTCCCCTGTTTTTGTTTTCTTCCTTGCTTCCATTTCAGTTTTCAATTCTTGAACTGTTTCCATTACCTGTTCGTTTTTTATTGGTTTCCCAGGGTCTCATGTACGTATTTACTCAATTCTTCAAACTTTTTGTTATACTTCTCATCCATTTCTATAAAGGTGTTTTTTACATATTGTTTAAGGGACTCTATTGCTTTCATAAAGTCTGGTGGTCTGCTTTGGTGTCAGGCAGCTGAGCTGTTTGTCTAGCAGTTTGGTTCAGTAGTTTTTAAGTAGGAGATTTAAACAATTACAACCAGAGTTAGATACAAGGGAACATGATCTCATCTCTAAAGGCAGGGTGGCTTAACTCTGCTCCACAGTCTTTTCTTTAGTTGGTGTTCAATCTGATGTTCCCATGCAGCGGGAGGAATGTGTCAGTTACTAGGGGTAACTGACATCTTCTGAGTCATTATCAGCTCTTGCCATTGCAAGTGCATGGAGCTCCTCAGCATTAAAAAGTGCATGAATGTGCTCACATGGTACAAAAGGGAGAAGCGAAGTTTAGACTTATGCTTCCAGAAACTATACCAGGAATCATTTTGCTATGAAAACAAAGCAAGATGTTGCTGGGTCTGGGAGTCCCATATGGAGCAATTTGTTGAAAATATTTCAGAAGACTTTGAGTCCCTAGATACGACCATTTTTGTTGAAAACTGGCTGCCATCACGTGTTTTCAATACAAGGTTTATGTCTTTAAATGACACCAGATTGTATGAAAGTTAATTTTTCAGGTTGTTTTTAATCCTAAAATTATAATGGTAAGCAAAAATCCAGTCTTCACAAAAATCTGTTTGGAGTATGGCTAATTCCCTTTGGGTATGCTTTTCAGAGTTGTTACACATTGAGCCTCAGGGCATTGCCTCTGTTGCCATGGTACTCTCAGTTCATAGAAGGCTTGCCAGGAAGAAAATCTCCAGAAATCCATTATAAAGTATGAATCCAGGATATTGCCTTATATTTTTCATGATAGTAAAATTTAAAATGATGGATTTTATTACATAGATCTTCTTTTTTTCTTTTTTCTTCCTTTTTTTTCTATTTATTTATTTATTTATTTATTTATTTTGATTTTTTGTTTGTTTGGTTAGTTTTTTTGAGACAGAGTTTCTCCACTTAGCCCTGACTGTCTTGGAACTCACACCATAGACTAGACTGGTCTCTACCTCCTGAGTGCAGAGATTAAAAGCGCATGCCCCACCAGCTAAAATATTCTTTCAAGAAGTATAACAGGCTGTGGTTTCTAGAGGCAAGGTCTTTTTACACAGCCTAGACTTACCTCAAACTTCAAACACATATGCTGTGATTACAGGTATCTACTACCACATCCATCAAAATGTTTTAAATTAGGAGAAATTGTGTCATCTTTTTTGCATGGTATTCTTTTCACAATGGTTTACATGTTCCCTATCCTCATAGAATACTAATCCAAATTTGCTTTCAGAGAAATTGAATTACCATTTTAAAATATTTTCCCCAATTTTAAAGTGTGCTTTAAATAATTAAGGTACTAAGGAAGTTATTCAACATCTATCCAATATTGATCATTCACTTCAACAAATATCAAGATGTTTAACTTTGTATTTGATTAATTGATAGTTATGTTAACTTTCTAAAGTTTGCATTGAATAATGTGTTTTATTTAAAGTAGAAAACTAGACAATAATCTTAAAACAAAAGTCCTTAGAGACTGGGATGGTTAGTTTTTACCGGTTTGACACAAACCTAGTCATCTGGGAAGAGAGCCACATTTGAGGAATTACCTTCATCACATCAGACTACTGCCATGTATGCAGGACAGTTTTTGTTTGACTCATACATTGGGAAGACCCAGCCCACTGTGGGTAGTGCCATTCCTGGGACAGTGGTCCTTCCTGGGTAATGCAAGAAAGCAAGCTGAGCAAGCCATTGAGAGCAAGCCAATAAGAACTATTCTTCCATGTTCTCTGCTTCACTTCCTGTTTTGGCCTCAATGGACGATAGTCCATCATTTGGAAGTGTAAGATGGAATAGTCTTTTTTGCTCAAATTGATTTTGGTCAGTGTTTTATCTCAATAGAGAAGCCAAGCAGAACAGACCAATTTCTAAGTATTGTCTAAATCATTAATTGCTAGAGCATCTTACTTTATTATTATTATACAATGGAACTTTCCAATTACTTCTTGAAGGACATTGGTCAAATTTTGAGGTTTGCATGACAGGGTGGTACCTCACACTTGTGATCCCAATACTTGGGGGATTGTAGCAGGTAGTCTTTTTTTAATTAGTTAATTTAATTAATTAAATAAATTAATTAAATAAAGATTTCTGCCTCCTCCCCACCACCGCCTCCCATTCCCCNCCACCTTCTTCCAGGTCTAGTTAGGTGAGCATCCAAACTGCCTAGGCTCCCACAAAGCCAGTACATGCAGTAGGATCAAAACCCAGTGCCATTGTTCTTGAGTTCTCAGTAGTCCTCATTGTTCGCTATGTTCAGCGAGTCCGGTTTTATCCCATGCTTTTTCAGACCCAGTCCAGCTAGCCTTGTTGAGTTCCCGATAGATCATCCCCATTGTCTCAGTATGTGGGTGCACCCCTCGCTGTCCTGAGTTCCTTGCTCGTGCTCTCTCTCCTTCTGCTCATGATTTGGACCTTGGGATTTCAGTCCAGTGCTCCAAAGTGAGTCTGATGAAGGTTAATATCCAGGAGGATGACTATATGTTTTTCTTTGGGTTCACCTTCTTATTTAGCTTCTCTAGGATCACGAATTATAGGCTCAATGTCATTTATTTATGGCTAGAAACCAATTATGAGTGAATACATCCCATGTTCCTCTTTTTGGGTCTAGCAGGTAGTCTTATATCTGGGTCTAGCATGGACTATGGAGTAGGTTCTAGGACAGTTTTGCATACAGTGTGAAAAGCTGTCTCCAAAAATTATTTTTGAGAGGATTTTTTTTCATTAAATCAATATAACTTCTCCACATTTATAAGCATTTTATGGATCAGAATGGTATGACAAATAGTTCAAAGGAAAATTACAAACCATATAAGCTCATATTATATGAATATATACTTTGATAATAAAATATAGAGAATATTAATTTAAACAGTTCTTCAGGATACATATTTTAATAAATTTGCATACTAATGAGACAGATGTACCTGTTTAGTCTTCCCATAAATAACTAAATCACAGCAAAGTATTGATACTGCAGGACACAGAGCATCTTTAAGGTTTTTCAGAATATTGAACAATATTCTTATTTGGTTATGGAAAATGCTGAGAATGCCACTTTACTTAGTACAGAATGACAGAAGTGTATTTCAGGCCATTTTTAAAGTTGTTGGACATTGTGTCCTAATTTGAAGCCAAAATTCATTCCAGAATTTTACAATTTTATTTACTGTACATTGGTCATATTTACCTTGCTTATCCCTTCCACTCCTCGATGGCCCTTTCTCCACAACAATCCCCCCATGCACTCTCATTTCTTTTTAACTATATTGTCTTTGTGTGATTTATTGTGTTTAATTACAGTTGCTTTCATAAGTTTCAATGAGGACTTTTTTTTTTTTTCAAAAATGGCAGCTAACCAACAGCTATACCATTGAGGAATATGGCTCCCAGCTCCCTCTGCAATCTTTAACTGCCTGTAGCTCCCTGGGGAAGAAGTGGGTCCTCATGAGACACTTCATTGCAGGGCAAGGTCAGTGATGTCTTTCCTCCCCTAGCAGCCTACATAGCATCTTCCATATAGAAAGTCAGTGGGGAGGAAGCTTCATGTCAGCTCTAGTTTGATTTCTCTCTGTTCTGCAACCAAAGTGTGTGGTCTCTTCAGCAACAGAGTTTTGTCGTTTAGTTATGGTGAGCAACAAATCCCAATGGCAATACCATGTATTGTTTTGAGGTTTCTGGGGGACTCCCTGAAGAGTAACCCCATAGGTTGATACACATGCACACACATAGACATACACACACACACACACGAATGTATATACATGCATACATATGTATGTATATGTAAATGTATGTGTGTGTATGTATTTCAACATACATACACCCATCCTACTCAGTGTGTACATTGTTACTTGTATGTGTGTTTGGGGCTCTGAATTTAGTTCTGGATAATCAATTGATAGCTTACCAACTGGCAGAGGTGAATCAGCCCATCTTTGCTTTTAAATGAACAGAACTAGTGGGAGGTTATGGCAGGAAACTTACATGAACCAAAAATTTTTCATCTTTGGGACAAAGATTTAAAAATTCACCAACTCTGCTTGATGAGACACTGAGAGCTGACCTCCTGCCCTTCTATTAGAGGTTTCCTAGGGAAAATAGGTTATGAGAAGGCCACTGAAGGACTACTCTGAGAGTTAGAGATCTTAGGCTACAAAATGTCAGATAAGAAAGTCCAACATTTTTTTTAATTTAAAAGTTTTTTTTTCATTTTACAGTTCCCCAACCCTCCCCTCCTCCTGCTCCCCACCACCTTTAACCCACCACACCCCCATCTACTCCACAGAAAGGGTAAGGCCTCTCATGGGGAATCTACAAGGTATAGAACATTAAGTAGAGGCAGGACCAAGCCTCTCCCCACTGTATGGCCTCTGAACAAGATAACCCTTATAGGGAATGGAAAGCCCAACTTTATACATCAGAATTTATGTATCTCAACTCAGAGCTAAGGGGAGGCAAAAAGAGCCTCTCTCAGAATAGGAGTGTTGCCATCCTTCAGATTCCAACTCCAAAGACTAAGAGACGGGTTTGTATATTCCTAGGTGAAGCTAAGTATTGCTGCCTCTGGATACCAGAGTTTGTAGAACTAGCAAGGTCTCTATACATCAGCACAAAATGGAGTACCAAACCTCTAATCTGACCTGAGATTAAACAAAAGACAGTACAATAGATGTTTTAACTCAAACTTTGGGGCTGTGGAAATGTCCTGTGGTATACCTGTCCAAACTATTGGACTCTTTAGCCACAGGATGGCCCACCTGTCTAAGAGCTATGGAAACCACTGCTAGTTTAATAATAATAAAAAAAAGCAAGCAAATTAAGTCTGGATCAAGATCTTATACTCACAACATTCCATGACATGGATAAGGCCATCCTCGGAGCAGCATGAGAAATGCTGTCTGTCTAATGACTGTGTTGTAATGGTCTGCTATGTGCCTTTAAGAGACAAGCCAAGCTGGGCAGTGGTGGTGCACGCCTTTAATCCCAGCAGAGGCAGGCAGATCTCTGTGAGTTCGAGGCCAGCCTGGTCTACAAGAGCTAGTTCCAGGACAGGAGCCAAAGAACAAAACAAAACAACAACAAAAACTACAGAAAAACCCTGTCTCAAAAAATCCAAAGAGAGAGAGAGAGAGAGAGAGAGAGAGAGAGAGAGAGAGAGAGAGAGAGAAGCCATGGCCACTCCCTCCCCTGTCCGCTGGTCTTCAGCTTCCAGCGGGAGTCCCTTCTTTTTTTCCATTTCCCCAAAGAGGTTCTTCTGCTTTGCTCCATTCTCCCCCCTTCTCCCCTTACCCCATCTCCCCTTCCATAACCCACTAAATAAATATCCAACCTCCCTCTGCATGATTTGCCTATCCATGTTTCTGTCTCTCACCAGCCACGTGGCTTCATGCCTAGGACCAGCTGCCTTTGGAGACCTGGAGCGTGGTCTCATGGTGTGCCTACCTGTCTGTCTCTCCTTGTAGGACTCATTGCCACTCGTGGACTACTGCAGACACTTGGGGATCTGTGCCAGTCCCTGACTGGGACTGGCTGCCCTAGGGACCTGCTGCCCACTGGTTGGGGACCTGCAGCGTTTCTGCCACTGCAGCCACTTGGGGATCCGCAGCATTTTTACTTAATCTATTACATGTATGACCCAATATCAGGACCTATTCTTAGCCCACTCTGGAGTCTTGAGAAACTCACCACCGTCAATGTGGATACCCTTTGCCTGATGACTCAGATGCTCCTCAATGACTATCATGAGATGAAAGCTAAAACCAGGTATGTGGGAGTTCCTGTACTTACTTCATTGGGAGCAATCAGGGCCCAAGTCAGGTACCTCAGCTTAGAGAGAAGAGCTGATTGATATGACCTTGGCTCTCAGGTAGGGAAAAGTTGTAGGCCCATATTTTTACACGGTATGGCAGCCAGGATATCGAGCTACAGTTCCCCACTTAAGGTGGTCACATAACCTTTCAGACAGGCTGTCACTAACCTAACAAAAGGTCAGGATGTTGCTCTGCTCTTTCTTTGTAATTCAGAAGATGCCTGAAAAGAAGTGCTAATTTAGCCTATGTGGCAGAGCTAGCATACAGACCAGGAAGACATGATAGCAAGCACAGGTAGATGTGGACATGACTAAAAGCCATTTACCTGGTTACCTAGAAAACAGAATGCTAATGTATTTTCCCTCAGTTTATGTTTTGATATATAAGGTTGTTTAGAAAATAAACGAGGAATTCCTCAGCCTGTGAACTCAGGATTTCATGAGGGATCACTGAGAATCTCCCTCCTGATAAAGCCGTTGTGAGTTGTGTCTTTATTTTCACACCTCCATGCCAGTCCAGAGAGAGATAGTTTATGTTGGGGTCTGGTCCAGAGAAATAATTGAGGGTCTGGGCTAACACCAGACCTCGACAGAAAGTCTGCCAACATATACAAGGACCATCTACTGGCCATATCTAAAGTGTTATTTATAGAGAAAGAGGGCTTCTCATCACTGGGAAAAAAGAATATTAAAAAATATTGACCCTCTTCAAGGCTTTCCCTAGAAATTGCTGTACTTTACTGATGGGATTCTGACTTTGATGCTCAACAAACAGCCCTGAGACCAGTGGGGCCTACTGATACTCTGATGGCATATCATGACCTGATGCTGTCTCATACTTTATGGTAGAGAAGAAATAGACAGCTCAAACTTGCAGGGTGACTAAGGACCCCAGAAGGAAAGGTCATTCTTCCAGAAAAAAACTGACAGCCTCTGGTAACTAACCCTCACCAGGCTACTCATCTGGTATCTGCAAAACATTCTGAGCTGTTCAGGCCAAGGTATGTTATACCTAGACTAGACAGCAGCAGCCGAGTGCAGGATGTCTCAGCCAATGGCCAGATTTGTGCTTAAGGGAATCTAAACAGAGAGCCTTTACCCAGAAAGGGATCCAAAAGAGAGACCAACACTCTGCTGAACTCTGGGAAAACTGACTTCACCAAGTTCTGGCCTGCTGAGGGAGACCAGCTTCGACTAAAATCCCACTTACCAGGGTAGGCACATGAGGATTAGAGAAGTAGTAAAAAGCACAGAAACATGAGTGAAAATAATAAAACAGAAAATATAGGACAGTACCAGAAGGGAGTTCCAATGAATCCTGAAATTCCTTCATTTAATTTTCCATACGCTTTATAACCCAATACAACAGGAGGAAGAAGACAAAAGACTGCATTGACATGACACAACGGGCAACTAGAGCAATTATTTGCTGCAGTATATTGTATCATCAAGCCATAAATCCTTGAAAAAAACATTCTATCATTTAGGCAGTGAACCCACCTTAGATCAAGTATCCTGAAGGAGCCACTCCCAAGTAGTTATGTAGATAGGTCGATGAAAACACAGAGGGACTAACATAGCAGTCATCCCTTGTGGACATGATCCAACAAAACCAGAAACACTTCAACTCCCTTCTCAAAAGCTAAAGAAAACTATGTCCGGCTTTGGGGGGGAACCTGTTGTTTCTATGTTAATTGATTAGGAGTAATTAAAAAAAATCTCATCACGACTTAGACAGAGAGAGAGAGAGAGAGAGAGAGAGAGAGAGAGAGAGAGAGAGAGAGAGATCAGATAATTGGAATTGGCACGGGTCTCTGTTCTCTTGCCCCCACAACCTGACTACCTAACTGCTTTGCTGTCAGCACTGACTAGGCCTTTAATTGTTGAGGGAGGGTACTGATTTGTTTCCTGGTCACTTGGCCAATAAAAGCAACACATAGAAGGACTTCTCACAGCATTTAATTTTCATTGTGATTGGATTAACAATGGAGCCCTGCATCTTAAACTAAAATAGGATGAGTCCATGATTTGACTCATTCACTAGGACCAGTGGGAACGTAATAGGGCCCCAGACCTTAGGAGGCCCCAGACCTTAGCACAGCTGACTCTGTGAAGTGCCATTCAGGCAGTAAAACCTAGCATGTAGACCACCACTTAAAAATGAAAACAAGACTTAGCCCATTAAAGTCCATAGTGATAGGAAAGTCTCTAAATGTACTAACCTTGAGATTTGGCTTATTCAGTTCTGCTTCTTGGTTACTGTTCTTTTAACTGTAATATGTCAATCCAGGTCATGGCTTGCATGCTTAAAAACTCACCGAAAGGCTTGGGGCCACAATGGGATCCTGAACACCAAGAATAGTCAATGGCCGGCTAGTAAAGACTTTCTATTAGCTTATACCCATGTCTGAGCAGTCTTCCTGGTGAATACACCATAGCATGCCAAAAATCTGTTGTATATAACTGCATAGGTTTATATATGGGATCTCTATTCTGTTTGACTTACCCTTTTACTCCAATACCAAATTGTATTTTAAAAAGAAATTTGAAACTAATTTAAAGTTTATTGAAAGAAATGCTAGGAGGAGAGCTTTGTTTAGGCTCATGGTGTGGAGGAATAAAGTACATCATCATGGAGGGGAATGAGGAGACAGCCTACTCACATCTGGATGGAGTAAGCAGACCAGAAGCAGGACTAGATTCTAAAATCTCAAGTCCCATCCCACAGTGACACACTTCCTCCAGGTAGGTGCCACCTACCATACTTACATAATCTTCCCAAACACAGCCACCAAAGCTGGGGAGGAATGCTTAAAACCATGAGTCTGGGGAAGTTTACTTCACATCCATGAAATACAGGGTCCTGAAAGAATAAACACATTCTTAGCATTTGGAAAAATCGAAAGAGCACTTAAAGTTGGGTGCACGATACTGTGTGGTCATGATTGTAAATTAGAATCATTTAACAGTTACCAATGTGTTATAAGAAGATTTTGGCCTACATATTACCTACTGTTATTCCAAAGAGTCTTTTTAATTTTTAATAATTATTTTTAATAGTTGTCATTATTAAAGTAATTTTTAGCAGATAGTTTTCAATGGGGCAAGGAGCTAGAAACAGGGAGTGAAGACTCTTTCTAGTGTGAAAAGTATTAAATTTAATACTAAAAATTATAGCTAATCTTTGCTTGGCAAAAGGATATAGTTTAAAACAATATTTCTGATATTATTTGAACAAATTTATTAATGTCTTATCTGGGATACTTCTAGCTTTAATAATGATTTTAAAATGTGAACCAGTTCTCATTTGCCACTAGATGACACTATTGCCTCCACAGAAGCCTGAACACAGAGGCTGATTTCTAGTATGCGTGTTTGGGAAAGGGAAGCTCTGCCAGTCACGCTTCCTGTTTAGCCCGTTCATTTCATCTTCTTGTTTATTCATATCATTCTAAATTGTTGTTTTTTGCAACCTTGAAATCATGTAGTAATTACCAAAACCAATAGAATTAATCCAGGGAAGTCCAAGTATTAGCCCTTCTTCTTCAAGGGGGTGTCTTGCATTGTGCTTGGTTGAAAGCAGTGGGATGCTCCTGAGTCCTGCAGTTTGCCTTCCTGGCTGTTCTTATTCTCTCCTGTGCCACCCCTTTGCCACCAAGGGTTAGACAAATAAGCAGAATTCTCTGATGAGATGCTGTTCTGTCTGCCAAAGCTGTGGTAATGGGAAAGTACAGAACACCCACAGATCAGGTGAGTTTTCAATTTCTTCACATTCTCCCCTAATGCTAAAGGATGCATTGGACTTCCCCAAAGAACTTCTAAAACAAAAGAACTTGATGCAATGGGGAATATCTTCACACTAAATGCAAAATATTTTTGCATTTATTTTTTGATATAATATTTATATTATATTTTGCATTTTATTACCATTCAGATTCTAAGCATCAAAAAACCCCAAAAACATTAAGTTAAATTTATTTTTGCAGTATAAAATTTCCTAAAGGGTACTCTTAGTCTTGTAGCTTTTCCATCAGTAATTGGTACATTGTGAAGTTATTTTCATCTTGTAATGGACTGAATAAAAATGGTTGCCTTCTGCTCAGATATTTGAATGCTTAGACATCAGGGAGTGGCCCTACTTGAGAAGGATTAGGAAGTGTGGCCTTGTTACAGTAGATGCAACTTTGTGAGAGTAGGTGAAGCCTTTATTAGAGGTGCGTCATTGGGGATGGGCTTTGAAGTTTCAAAAATTGAAGCCAAGCCCAGTGTCTCACTCTGGGGATTTAGATATTGAACTTTCAGCTATTTCTCTCTTTCTGCTGCTAGCATCTAAATGTAGAACTCTCAACCACTTCTTCAGTACCACATCTGCCTACATGCCACCTTGCTCTTCACCATGAGGATAATGGACTAAACCTCTGAAACTGTAAACAAGCCCCAATTAAATGTTCCCATTATAAGAGTTTCTGTTGTCATGGTGTCTTTTTTATAACAATAGAACACTAACCAAGACACTTCTCCCTGTAGAATCTCTACTCACTATGGAAGGACTCCACCTATTACCAACAAAGTTTATTTTGTCTCAGAATTCGTCCTTGTCTTCTTAGCAGAATGGGTGTTCTAAATAAAAAAATAATAAAGCCATTCTAAAATACCACCTTTGTAAGTTGTGAGGGCAAAGGAAGCAGAAAGAGTAAAGGAAGGGTTTTTTTTTTTTTCTGGCAAAGTTAGTCTTTTAGTGCAGACTTCTAGCTCATAGTAAGAACCTTAGTAAAGTGGGGTGGCAGTAGCACATGATTTTCATCCCATCACTTGGGAAGCAGAGGCAGGCAGATCTCTGAGTTCAAGGCAAGCATGGTCTACAAAGTAAGTTCCAGAACAGCCAGGGCTACAGAGAGAAATGCTGTCTTGGAAAACTACAAAAAATGAAAACAAAAACAAAAACACCCCCCCCAAACAGAACCTCAATAGAAATAAATAATTTTGGTCTTTTCTATTGAAGGTCTTCTGGTACTGTCTTTGAGCAATGCTTCTTTCTTTGATGTCAAATGAGACACTAAGAAAATAAACAGAGGAGCAACAAACACACTCTGGAGACAAGTATCAGCACAGTCTGTGTAACTTAAATTGACGTTACCAATATGTCAGGCCATGTCTAGCCAATAAATAGCATTGTGTTTAACTGAAAGGCTTAGAATGTTTATTTTAAAAACATTTCAGTAGGCTCTGTTTTAGTTTTGTGAACATTTTGTGGATGTTGGAGCAGAGGGAGAAAGGTCCCTAACTTCTCGCCCTATTCTTGTCCACAGCTCCTCTCAGAACAAGCAAAAAGTAACCAAGCGACTTTACTATTACAAACTTAGTAATCTTCCTAATAAATAGACAGCTGTCATGATACATCTTTGCCTGTTCTTAGCCTCCCTTCTCCATTCAAGACTCTAATTATTTTAGCTTTTCTATGCATATGATAGCCAAGCCATGGTCAATATAGAACTGGGATTCCAATGATGTCATAAATTGGGCTACACAGTCACTGATGCTCTGCCTGAGGCAGAAGACTTTATGGCTAGTCGCTGGAAGTAAAAGAATGAAAATGGGAATCCAGTGAAAACACCAGTCATGGCTGAGAAGACTCCAGTCAGCATTTCCAATGAGACTATACCAGACCACAACACAGACCTGACTTACCTTGGAACCCCTCTATAAAGCCACTTCTTCCCACCACATGTTCAAAGCTGTATGCCAGTTGTATTACCTACTGTATATTGTTGGTTAGAAACACAAAAGTAAAAACATCTTAGTAATCTGGTCATCTCTTATATTGTCATCAATAACTTGATGTTATCTGGGATATATACCACTTTCTGTATTTTATTAAATTAGCACCCCACATCCTTTGTACTTTTTAAAAATATCTTTGTGCCACTTTAAAACTGGCGAACTTTTAGTTTTGGAGATTCTGACATTACACTCTCTATCCTATGCAAAGACAATTCCTTTTATACCTCAAAATATACTTTCTATATCATTGAAAGTAATCAAAAGATTGATAAAATTGTTTTGACATCTAGAAATTTGAAAGTCACTGTTGTTTGGGGAGGAACAGAGAGTATGCTGTAAATCAATTGGAAACAAGAAAATGGCTATAGAGTGAGCAGAGATGTCCATTCTTCTTGTTGACAAGAGATGGGGGCAAAATCAGCAAGCTATGCTACGTATGCTTTAGGAAGGGCCGATAGGCCATGTGCTAGTTTTCCGGGACATGTTTGAACACTATTGACAACCGACTTAGCATTGTTGCCATGTAGCCATTTCAGCTGTCCTCAGGAGTGGCAATCTGTGGCATCAGTGTTAGCTGTCATTTTGAACACAATAAATAAACAAAAACGAATTTTCTGTGTTGATTATTTCCAAAATCAGCTCTTGGTACTGGCTTACAGATATAACCTGATTTTCCCAGAAAAGAAAAATGATTGATTTACTTAGGAGCTGGAAGATCTAATTTATAAAATTATTTATAATGAAAACTACATTGGGAAAAGCTAGAGTAACCTCTTGCTTATTTTGGAGACATCACAAAATGCACTGGTTTTAATCGACTTTCACTTCGTACTGTCATGTTTACTTACTCCTCCTTGATTTCACTGACCTCTTGACTAATGAGTGCGATATAAGCCTGTGCTTGGTTCTGAGATAATAAACTCTGAAAGACCAATTTGCTAGGTTCATGAATGTCACAATCTAATGGAAGCCCTGAAAAACAACTCCATCACAGTGTGATAAGTGTTCTAGAAAAATCAGAGTGTGGAGTTTTAGAAATAGAAATCTATTTGGGAAACTGGGATGCCTGCATAGAAAAATAAATGTCTGGTCAAATGAAATATCATTATTTTACAAATGTTTTAATTAAATGACTGAGCAAAAGAAACATAAAATAGCACTTTAAAAATGCAATTGTAATTTATTTTATGTTAATAGAAAACATGATATTGATCCCTCTGCTCTCAACACTTAACCACAGATGTTGTGCTCCCATAGGTACTCTCTTCCATATTGTTGGGGCACTTCCTTTACCTTTTTGCCCCTCTCCCATTCTCACACTGGGAGACTTAGTGTGGTACACAGAGGAACACACTAATATCTAAAGCCCTGGAGTACATGTTCTCCTTGCGGATAAAGGAATGTGAGCAGAAACAACAGCTTTTTGTTTAAGCCTCATCCTTGTCCTTTTGATATGATAATCTGTTTTCACATGTCATTTCTCCTCACAGCTCCCTACTGTGTTCAGGGCCTTACTTCCTGGCATCATGTTTTTCTCTCTAAATACTTCTGGAACCAGTGATGCCGCCATCCTTACATATCTCCTATCTTGAAGTTAAGCTGCTCATTTCATTATCATCAATGTCAGTATTTAGTTCTAACACACTCAGATTGATTCCATAATGCTGAGGATCAGCATATTAAACTTGCACATATGAACAATATAACATGTCTCCAATGTTGCATTCATATATAAAACATATTTATGATGTATATATTACTTATATGTACATTCATGTATGTATATGTACATATGTAGCATAATGCACTTGTGAATGTGTATATTGTATGCACATTTTATATGTGTGTATACATAAAAGAAATTTTAAGTCTCTGAATATAGGCTTTATTTGTTCACAATATAGCTGTTTGATTCCCTTAACTTAGGTCTTTTTTGAAAAGCAAGAACATATGACCTTGGTTTTTATATTCTTAAAAATTATTGGGGAACCCCAAATGTTTATGTTTATATATCATATGTATTGAAATTTATGATAAATTAAAACTGATAATTTAAAAATACTTATAATTTTATCTTAGAGAACCATTAAATTACTTGCAAATATGACTGGGTAATTTTTTACTAAATATTTGTATTTAGCAATTAAAAAAAAATTAGTTGATATTTTGAATGAATATGTAAATAGAAAATGACTAGTGGATTGAATATTTAGACTGAATGTTTTACATTAATCTTGTTCTGGTGTGTATGATGAGGCTTTTAGAACATCTTTTAGAAAACAAGATGCAGAAACAGCAAATGGTACTTAATGATTTTCATGAGGAAATTATGAAAAATAAACTATCATACTTGGCACCTCATTGGTCTTCGGTGTAGCCTGGTTCCACCACAATCCTCAACCTTCCTTTTCTACTTGGTATCCAGAGCAATTCTACCAGTTTCTTCTCATTCTAAAGGAACAGTCTCAAACACTCTGTGAACAGAATCAGTTAGCAGTAAGTTCTTTAATACTAAGTGTTCAGTGTATTTGTTTTTATTGAAGGTAAGGGCAGCAAGGACCGCACATCCCCATCCATAGTGAGGTAGTCGGGAGAATGGCCATAGAAATACCTGGGAAGAGAGCATACTTTACTGTAAGGCAAGGAGGCAATAGAGGTAACAGATAAAAGTTTTTAAACTGCCTTGCAGCTTAAAGTGGACAATTTGTAGGTGTGGGAGCAAAGTAGAATCACTTGAACTCTGCTCTGTGTCTACAAAGTCTCCCCGTAGAGCTTCAAAACTAGCGATAAACTTAGAACTGATACAGCATGAATTTTCATAGAAATATGCCATATTTTATAAGCATGTGGTGACTTGCCAACCACAATATGACTACGTAAAATGGAGGTAAGTTGAGCAAATCCAGAATGTGTGGAATGGACACTCAGCTTAGTGGGCCACTATGGACTAACGTCAAACTCAGAGATGAAGAAGGACGCTTAAAAGAAATCCCACACTAGCTCAGAATTGAGAAATAGACGATTATTTATTTAGGGGTAGACTCACAAATCAGAATCCTCTGCTAGAACGGAGATCAGAAACCGAATCCTGCAGCTGGAGAAGAGGGTGGATGCATGTTTTACATTGGCATAAATAGTATAAGAGGCCACGCCCCAGTGGGTGGGTAACCACTGGCTGTAGGATTTCCTACAGCACAGAGAGTACATCATCAATGGAAAAGTTAGGGTAAATGTAAAACTTTTGACCTAAAAAGCTGTGTGAGTATCTTGTATAGAACAGTTAGTTAATCAAATGCCAGAATCCAGACCAAAGGGCAGCAACTTAACTTGAGGATTTCACACATGTAACAGTGAAACACACTATATTCATGGCCACTTTCTCTTTTCTAAAATGGTCCCTTCCAGTGTCCTGTCCTTTAAAAACAGTTTTTTATTATTGTTATTCTATTTTGTTTTTGCTAATTCACTAAGAACAATTAGTCCTTCCATTATGCGTTTGGGTGTGGAGCCATCTACTGGAGCATAAGAAATCTACCAGTGACCACCCTTAGAAAAAAATTTCTCCTTCCTTCCTCTAGCAACTCTCTACTGCTCATAGCTTTCATAGTGCCAGAAAGTGTTAGCTGGCTACAGAGAAGAAAAGATGCCAGCTACCTTACCAGTCAGTGTATCCTATATACCACAATACTGACCTATACCAGGCCAGATGTTTTCAATGGTGCAGAAGTAGAGTGGCTGTTATGGAGTAATTAACTGCATTTGGAATGGATTTAAGGCCTGTTCTAGAGGAAAGAATTTCATGCATGGTAAGATAACTTTTGCCAAAAGCCCAAGGTTGGTGTGCTGGCTAGTTTTGTCCCAACTTGCCACAGCGAGAGTTATCTGTAAGGAGGGAACCTCAACTGAGAAAATGTCTTCATTAGAACTAGCTGTATGACATTTTCTTAATTAGTGATTAATGGGGGACGGACCGGGTCATTGTGAGTAAGACCATCCTTGGACTGGTTGGTCGTGCTTGTATAAGAGAGCAGGTTCAGCAAGTCATGAGGAGCAAGCTGGTATGTTGCACTTCTGTGTGGCCTCTGCATCGTTTCCTGCCTCCAGTTTCTTGCCCTGACTTCCTTTAGTGATGGGCTATGATGTGGAACACTAATCCCCACCCCCCCCCCAAAACCTTTCCTCCTCAACTTGCATTTGGTCATGGCAAATTTCATGACAGCAATAGAAACCTAGCTTGGACAGTAGGGGAGGTTATAGGCCGTAGGGAAGCTTTCCATCTTAGTCAGAGAAGCCTCTTTGTGCAGTGGCCTATAGTCAATACTGAAGTACACAACTGGTCCAAATGACAAGAAAAAGAGCCTGGGTGCTGTCACCTAAATGGTATGACTTTTTCAACTCCGAACCCCACTCCTCGAGGCCCAAGGAGCATTATGGAGACAGAATTGCTAAAAGTGCCCGACTGTAGGTCCAGATGATGGTGAGGAGTTGTATGAAATGCAATCTTCTGGACTCCAGAGGTTACAGCTCTCAAAAACTCACAGTAGCTGTGTTTACCTGCATGAGACCTGCTCAAGACTTGATCCATACGCCAGCAGGCTGGGGAGGTGATCTCTAGACTCTATCCCTTACTGAGAAGCTGCATTCTTCAGAAATTAGGTGTCACACAGTGTGTTTCTTTGCTATTAATTATTTCAGCAAATAGTATATGAAAGTAAAACACTATCTTATTAACCAATTAATTATAACTATTAAAATTGGAAATTCAAAATTGAGATTGTTACCTACTCCACAGGCACTTTTATTTTCATCTTTCTCAGTAATTTCAAATAAATTCCTGACCAGATATTTGGAGTTGAATGTTTTTTTTTCCTATGGTTTGAAATATATCTCATGACTTTTTGATTTGCTCATGTAAGTTTGCTGGCATGAGATGAAATGCTTTCTTCCTTTACTATGTCTTTCCACCATAATATACAGATCACAGGGTGAAAAGTCAGCCAAACAAACAAGCAATGAATGTTCTGAAACATTAAGCAAAATAAACTTTCACCAGTAAAGCGAATATACCCCTGTTTTTTTGTTATAGCTTTGGAACACTGACTGACACAGTTGCCTCCAAATTAAGTTATATTAAATTCCTAACTAAGTATATAATAAGAGAACATTTGAAACTAATATATAAATATTCTTTTACTCATCAGATCTTCATCCACGATTTTAGTATCTCTTAATGACTCTTTTGGAATCATTTGCAGTATAATGGCTACCAAAACATGATTATCTAATTCTTAATAGTCCTGTTTTAATCAGAAGTAAGATAGATTCTATAATTGTTTTTATGCTCTTTTGCTTTAATTGTTTTCTTAATGGATTTTGATGTTTCCATTTCTTTCCCAATCATAAAAATTTTCTAAACATTGTGATGGTCATTTGGTCAAAAGCTATTTTATAGGCTCATTTACATTCCCACATAAAAATCATTATTTGTTTTAGTTATTTTAATCATTTTTCAAATAAAGATGCTGCAAATCTTTTAGAATGTAATTTTTAAATATGAAATGTTGCATTATAAAGACAAATTAATGTTTTCCATTAAATGACTTGGGCTAGATTTCCCCCAAAACATTAAAGTCACCAGGTCATGCCTATATTTTGACAATATAATAATCATGGAAAGCAGTGTTCTTAGGTAGACTGTTTTAATTACAATGACTTTCATTTGAATTTACTTCTTTCTGAAATATATTTCACAATGTGTTTTACAATACAGATAGAAATTTTTTTATATGTTGGATGTGAGTTTACAGAAAGCATGGTTTAGTACTGATGTCAAGAGTACTTCTTACAACACACATATAAGTACACACACATATATATACACATATGTTACTATTGTCCTCACTACCTGATATCGTATATGTACATTGATCATGTGTATCTTCAAGGACTGAGCAAAATAAACATCTTTATAAACTGATGTTCCTCAAGTGCCTCCTTGCAGCTTTGGAAGGTTGAATGGCATAGTCACTGTCTTTATGCTATGCTATATTCTTTTTCTAATTATATTATTGTCGACTTTCGCTGCTCTATGTAGACCTGGGATGCGAGGACTCAAAGTATGGGGCACATAAACCACAGTCTAATGCTGTGGACAACCTTAATCTAGTTTCAGTGTACTTCTACTCACGAATGTAAGAAGACAGCAATCCAAGGGAGGTTGCTTGAGTTCAGAAAAAAAAAACCATGTTAATAAATACTAGAGAGTGCATACTAACTGTTGACAGAGTAGAGCTTTCTCAGGACACATCAACCTAAATACAATTGCCTGCTATAGATTGTGTCTGGGAAAGCATCAAAGCAAGGCAGAAGGCCATACCCAGATTCAGGGTATACTGGCCAGATTGGGTTGTTTAGCTATGATCTGACATCCAACAAGAATAAATATGTCATGTAAATTGAATGCGAATGTTTAACACATCCAAGAACCATCCAGGGAACAAAATGCACCTGAGGTAAAAGGCCCTCTCTGTCTTTTTTCCTGGAGCCTCTCTCACAGTTCCCCAAGGCATTGCTCATCATATGTCATTCTTTTGACTGGATTCTAGCATGTTGGGAGCAATAATCTGTAACTATGTGGATACATATGTATATATGAATATTATATCAAGTAGCCATAGTGATGGTAGCATTTCATTTTAACAACGTGAATAGACAAACTAAAATGCTAGATATTGCTTGCATTCTAAATATTTTCTCTATGTATACATATAATAGAAAGATATGATGGACAGGAAATCTTTGCCAATAGGCAAACATTGCTCAAAAGCTATACACATTTAATCACTGGATATTAAAATATAATCATTGTCACAGTTTATAGTCCACTTTAAAAAGAATAGAGGAAGAAATGTTAGAAAATGATACAAATTTTCTTTATCCGTGTTTTTCCTTGGTTCTTTCTATATTTCTTTCATTCTGTAGGTCCTACTCCTGCTTTTCATGTCTGGCTGACTGGTGGCTGCCTAGCTGGCCGACAGCAGACACCTCCTTCTGTTTCTCTTCCATTCATTTCTCTCTTTTGAACTTAGGTTCCTCCTCCTACATATTCTCTCTGTTTGCTAGCCTGACCTATCTTTCTACTGCCTAGCTATTGTCCATTCAGCTTTTTATTAGACAAATTGGGCACCTTAGGCAGACAACACAACACATATTTACATCATTAAACAGAAATAACATAAACAAACGTAACTCATGTTTGCGTAGTTAAAGTAATATTCCACAACATTAGTGACTGAGTTAATTCATATCTACTGAAAGAGGAAGTACTTCTGATGTGAGTTGAACAGGGCACTGATCTATGGGTATATTCATACGTCATTAGGAGTTATTTTATTGCTATTTCTTTAACAAAATAATAGTAATAGCGTTTCGACTAGGACCATGACCTATCTAGTTTCAGGTTCCCAAACACTGTACTTGTCAGATATGGGTTCCTTCTCATGGAGTGAGCCTTAACTCTAATCAGAAAGTGGTTGGTTACTCCCTTAACACTTGTGCCAAGATTACACAAGTGTATCTTGCAAGCAAATTGTTTTTGTAGATCTCAGCGTTTGTAGCTGGGTGATGATTATTTTTCCTCTCTGGTAGTATTCAGAGTATCTTCCAATATCATGAACAGCAATCAATAGTCCTGAAGCTTCTAGTTAGGCACCAGCTAAATTTCCCAGTGTTCAATGACTCAAGAAAGTGTTGTCTTCAGCCACATAACCTTACCACCAGGTTGAGAAATATTCAGTGTTTTCATAGAAGTTGTATAATTTTACATCCCATTAACTGTGTACAGGGTTCAATGAGTTCACATCTTCAGTGATACTTGTCACTTTCTTCTTTATAATTCCTATATTAATAGATTTGAAGTGCTAGCTCCCTGTAGTTTTGATTGGCATTTCTATAATAGTGATTCTGAACATTTTCTTGTGCTTATTGGCAATTTGTTTATCATCTCTGAATAAATATCTATCCAAGTCTTTTTCTCATCTTGAATCTAATTGTTTGTTACTGAGATTTCAGAGTTCTCTATATTCTTGATATTATTCCCTTCTCAAACATGCTTTGTGGAGATTTTCTCCTATCCTGGGCATTGTCTTTGTACTCTGTTCATTAAGAACGAGTTTTATTTTTAGAGATACATGTTTAGAATATATAATTTTCACAGATTGAATATATTTTTAGATCAGGATATGAAGTGTTTATTCTAATCATCAAGAAAAATTTCAATGCTGGCAAAAAAATCTTAAGTAAGTTTAAGTGCAAAGATTTAGAATGTTCTAATTTTAAAATAACGTTTTGTGAATTGTGAGCAATTATACTGTTAAATATACTATTGGTCTTGCTATAAATATGAACTTTTATAAACTGCAATATTGTTATAATTGTATTATGCATTCTTAATAAATGTAAGTTTTACAGGATCATAACCAACAGCTACATGATGTCTCTTATTTTGATAAAGTGATTTGTTGATACAGCTTGAGTTGGTATTATGTAATTAAGTATCAATTAGATAAAAAAAAGTAATGACACTGAGAACTTTACATCTTGACACTTGTCTTTTGAGTTTATTTATTTTCTGTGAGACAAACCATCTTTTAATTTTATTAGTCTCCTCTGGTGAGTTCAGATAATGAGAACTTATTTTAAGCAGATTTTCACGTTATGGTTTTAGTGTTATTTTTTGAAATATTTTTTCTTCAAAAGTTCTAATTTATACTTTGTATACTCAGTCATTTTCTTATCCAATCCAATTCACACTTGGCAATGATATACACTTGACTCATAGTTAAGAACCAATATCACAGGTGGTAGTAAACCAGTTAGGAAGCAGCGGCTTTGAGAATGATGAGTTGATCGATGGACTTAGCTCCGTTTGTATTCTCCTTCACCATTGTTTGTTAGCAGGAGACTGGCTCGGTGCTTCCTTCTCTCAGTAAGATATTTTTGCAGTAGATAAAGAAACACATTATCTTCTGGTGTAAAGCCAACTGCCCTAAAACTTGGCGGCTTGAAAGAACACTGATTTATGCTGTTTATAACTGATAGCTGAGTAGTTTTCTCCATGTGGAGGAAGTGGGGTACTTCCCATGACTACACTCAGTCAATAACTTACCTGAACTTAGGGACTTTAGTGCTGAGGCATCTCATTTTCCATGTGGTCTTTAGTTCTGCCCAGTTCCTTTGTAAAACCATGATATTCTGGATATTTTATCTAGTGGCTAAAGAATCTAGTGAAACACAGTGTCTCTTTCTGGTTCTGGTAGAATGTAGCTTCCAATTCATTCTTTTGAGCAAACAGGTTAGAAATTCAGCCTGATTCAAAGGTAGGAAAAATAAATCTAATTTACATGAATGTTATATGTACATAGAAAGGAGGGACATTTTGTTAGATACTTTTCTAACTGTAAAAAGGCAGACTTTTATGCTAGCAAAGTTTCTTTCTCACATTTGGCAGCAATTATTTTGTTTTCCTAGTTTCAGTCCAGCATCTTATTTTCTTTATGAGTTCGGGAATGAAAGCATGATCTAAAATGAAAGTCATGTGAGTGGATTAAAGTTCATTTTTCTGGTCTTTTTGAAAAGGGAGATCCCTACTCTCTCTCTCAAATAAGTTGAAGCTATAGTGATTTTGCTCAATAGATCTAATAAAATAGAAAATTTTTCAGAGACTGAATTCAATGACAGAAAGTCACATCTGTAACTTGGACCTGGCACCATCATGCTCAAAGACAGAACTAGCCCATGATTTTCTGCATTGTTACTGATCCCGTTGTGTACATAAAGGAGATTAAGATGGATTGTATTATCCCACTGCCATGTCACCTCCCTCCTTCCCTCTCACCCCACCCCCACCTTGCCACTACCCCAGGTCCACTCCTCCTCCTTTCCCTTCAGAAAAGGCAGACGTCCCAAGGATATCAACCAAATATCAAATCAAATCAAGTTATACTAAGATTAGACACATCCCCTCATATTAAAGCTGGATAAGGTAATCCAGTAGAACGAATGGGACCCCAAAGCAGGCAAACGAGTCAGGGACAGCCCTCCCTCGCACTGGTAATAGTCCCACAAGAACAGAAAGCTCCACAACTATAACATATATGTGGAAGATCTATCTCAGACCCATACAGGCTCGCTGATGGTTGGTTCAGGCTCTGTGAGCCCTATGAGCCCTGATTGGTTGACTATGAGGGGTTTCTTGTAATGTCCTTGACCCCTCTGCCTCCTACAATCCTTCCTTGCCCTCTTTTGCTGGATTCCAGGAGCTCTGCCTAATATTTGGCTATGGGTCTCTGCATCTGCTCCCACCAGTTGCTGAAAAAAGCCCCTCTAATGACAACCTTAGAGCAGATTCAAGATGACTGAATTCTATGAACTGTAGTGTATTTATTATACATAGAATTTTTTTTGCTATTACAGAAACATAATGGTTTAACTGTGAAAAACAAAAAACTTTAATGTTTTCTTGCCTTCACTCCTCAACATGTAAATATCAACAGCACATATTGGACTGAATTGTGCTGGGATGTTGGATTTTAGAAATTTTCCGTCTAAATTGATAACTTGCATTTCACTAACAAAAAGAAATCATTTGGTGAATTTGACTTGAAATTGAAGCAGAATTTCTATTTCCGAAATTTCTGTAAATATATTTCTATCATTTTGTGCTATACGTCTAGACAAAATGTTGTCAACGTTGATGATTACAAAATAATATCTGTCAACTCTGGAAAAAAAAGATGGATTGTATTCACTTAGATTAGATTAAGATTTTTTTAAAAAGATTTATTTATTTATTATGCATACAATGTGCTGCTGGCATGTATGCCCACATACCAGAAGAGGGCACCAAATCTCATTACAGATGGTTGTGAGCCACCATGTGGTTGCTAGGAATTGAACTCAGGTCCTCTGGAAGAGCAGACAGTGCTCTTAACCTCTGAGCCATCTCTCCAGCCCTTAGATTAAGATTTTTAACAAATTAAAAACAATGAATTAGGCCACAAGTCAATTCCTGTCTTCACTTTTATGGCTCAAAGTTCTTGAAGACACAGAAATAAAGAGAAAGAATGGTCCTGTGAAAAATGAGTGTTTATCCAAGTCTTAAGGTCATGATTGTCACCATATCCATATTGGGAAATGAAAACAAAGATGTTGACAAAGCCAAATACAGGATATCAGAGATTATTTGGTGAGGGGATAATGGTATTTCCTTGAAATAACAGAATAGTCAAAGCCCTGCATGGAGGGGAAGCTTGTTAAATTGTAGAAACATAATGAAATAAAATTGATCATGAAGGTTGAACATAAATATTAATGAAGGAAATCACAACCAAAAGAGGAAACTGCCAGATGGTTACTAGGGTAACCCAATGGGGAAAGGCCCAACAGGCCATTTAAAGTGGTTTCATTTCCTTTTAGTATTCGGTGGATGGTGTTGTTAGGATATTCTGCAACTTGATTTATAGATTTAAGAAGTTGGGTTAAACTGTAGAACAAAGGATAATATTTTTTTGTTTTGTTTTGTTTTTTTGAGACAGGGTTTCTCTGTGGTTTTGGAGCCTGTCCTGGAACTCGCTCTGTAGACCAGGCTGGTCTCGAACTCACATCGATCCGCCTGCCTCTGCCTCCCGAGTGCTGGATTAAAGGCATGCTCCACCACCGCCCGGCAACAAAGGATAAATTGATGGGATGCAAGTACGGCTAATTAAGAAGATGTCCCGTGTGGGTAAGCTGAGGAGTTCCAACAGTCTCTCTTGCTCCGATACATTGTATTGCCTGTACTCTATTTCAGCAGCTATATTACAAGATCTTTTATCCCCTGCTGCTCCAGCTATTCTTCTTATAGTCTACATGAGCAAGAACTACTAGAACTTGTTGGTAGTCTCATAGATATTTGTTTCTTTCACTAGTACTCATTTACAAAGCAATCATTCAGTAGCATTTTTCTTCCATTAATGTTTTTGGAGGTCAGTGAAGAATCTCATTCTTCTCATTTAGTGGAGATAATTTGAGTGATATCAGAATTGTATCACTATAGAATAATTCCTCTGAATTTTTCTTCATATATACAAATTGCATTGCAATTATGAGCTACTATCATTTCATATCCATTTTAGCTTATTGAGAGGATTATATTATACTATGTGGTTATAGACTTATTAAAAGTACTACAATAAAAACATATCTGTAATTACATTCAGTCTGACATTTTTAATTCCTTTTTTCATAAGATTTGAGGGAAATAATATAACTCTAACTCCTTGGAATTGATTACCTGATCAAAATAGCATTAATTGGGTGTTATATTTATATCTAGGTTTATTAGCATAAGAGGCAGAATCATAACACAGAAACTGTCATAAAAACATACCAAGCATCTCCAACGGCAGAAACAAATAAAGAAATTTGAAAGTGCTTCTTTTTGTTTATGAAATATATGAGGTAGGACTGACATAACACAGATTGAAGCCAACCATGCTCCGCAGGAATATATTTTGTTTGGTTGGTTTTGATTTTTGATTTATTGAGACAAGGTTTCTCTATGTATCTTTGGAGCCTGTCCTGCCACTTGCTCTGTAGACCAGACTAGCTTCAAACTCACTGAGCTCTGCCTGCCTCCGCCTACCAAGTGCTGGGATTAAAGATGTGCGCTACCACCACCCGGCAGAATATACATAAATTAACTACATTATTTTCTGTTTCATGATGAAAATGTTAATATTGTTCTAGATAAAATATACCTTCATCTTTTATATCAAATGTAAAACTCATTTGAATTTTATTTTAGTGAAAATGTTTTTAAGATATTGAGGTAATTTCTTATAGTATGAATATGTTTGAATTTATAAAACCTCACTACTGAAATCATAACATCATTTTATCTGTACAGTATATAAAATGAAGTGAATAACACTTAAAATTAGAAAACTTGAGTCTAATTTACTTCGGCAATTGGATTTTTTTTTACAATAGATTTAAAGTGATCTATTAACTTTCTCCCATACCCTTGGGTACATACAAGATTGCATGTTGTTCATCCTTCTTTTAAAAATGCAAAAACCTGCTATTCCCAAAAAGTCATTCTAAAGTCTGTATTTGACACTCACTTTCATTATCTGGAAGGTTCTGTAGTTTTTAAACTTTTATATGACTTTTAAAAATGATGTTGGCTATGCTTGTTTATATCATATAGTATATGAAAAGATGCATTATGTAACCAATTTCTGTGTAAGATTATAGTTATGGTCTTCTCAACTGTTTTTCTTCCCATTTAATGTCAAACACCTAAGAAGACTTTCCCACAAATTTCAGAATAAGAATTTCAAATTTGCAAGTATCGGTTTTATTTTTTCAGCAACAAAAATTACTCACTACTAGTTACTTTTCTTATTACTCTGGCAAAATAATTGACAAAAACCAAGTTGAAGGGGGAAGGTTTATGCTAGCTTCGGGTCTTCGGGGTACCATCTTTCATAGCATCCTGTGGTAGCAAGAGTATGAACAGCTCAGGAAACAGTATTGTGCCAGCTTAGGAAACAGACAGGAGACTGCTTTTTCATTTGTTCCAGCATCTGGACCCATGAAATGGTACCACCCCAATCCAGGTTGTCTCTTCACACATTAGTTAACCCCCTTTAGAAATGCCCTAAGTGGCACTCCTCAAATTTTGTCTCTTGGTGATTCTAAATCTCATGAGTTGTCAATGGAGACTGGTCATTCCATCAGGGGTATGTGTGTTTCTAAAACTTCGTTTTCTAAATAGTGATCAATAAACAAAAGTATACATTTTCCCAGCACTGATTTATATTTTTTGAGTATCTTCTGTTTAGAACCTATCAGGGGAGCATAGTCAAGTATAAAAGTATGCATTACCCTTTTTGCTTTCCAAGTCACAGCTTTGGGCTGATATATGTACCTTCCAGGACAAGAATTATCATCTGTGGCCTTATAGAAGACAGGTTGGCGATAATCATACAGTATGAGTTATGGAATCTTACTTCCTGAGTATCTCTGTGACCCTGTATGAGTTTATTTAAATTTCCTTTCACTTTTCCCATTTACAACAACAAAATAATTTGGGTAGAAAAGGCAAGGTAATTAGAAACATGACTAGCAAATAACACGATGCATATTAATACCAAGAGGATACTCCAGTCGGAATACAATATCTGTGCTGCCTTGGAACAGCTCTTCAGCTAGAGCCCCGTTAATTGTACTTAATAATTTTAGGTGCTTTGCTTGGGACTAAGTGAATTCTGAGAGATTATGTAACTCTGCTGTTTCATTGCAAGTCTACTGAGCGTTGAGTGGCAGTAGCTTGCTGAGAGTATAAATACAGTTATGACACTCCCACACAACAGTCGGCTGGAGGTAAAGCAAATGAAGTTTGAAAATAAATTAGGTTACACATGAAAAATGAAAAAAAAAAGATTGGAGTTTATACCGAGGACCTGTGTTAGCCAGCCTTTCATTTGTATAATAAATGTCTGAGATAAACCAACATTTCAAAGAGAAAGGATTTATTTTAGTTCAGTGGTTAGAAGGTTTGTTGTGTATTCAGTTGGCTGCATTACTTTTGGGGCCACAGTATATCATAGTCGGTGTACGCGATAGGACAGGGAAAGTCACTTACCTTGTGACTGGGAAGAAGAATCATTCAGGATCCTGCTGTCTCCTTTGAAGTCATACCCACTCAGTTGAAAACCATCCAGCATGCCTTCCACCTTAAAGTTTTCCACTACCTCTCACAGCTTGTAACAATAAGCTAAGAATCAGGTCTTTTACATATGGGTCTTTGGAGGACATTTAAGATCTGAACTGTAGTGGGGATTATCTATCATGGGATTTTTATTGCTATTGTCATTATCATGTTTATTTATGTTATACAAATGAAATTAACTCAAGAGAGACTCTCAAATGTTTTTTTTAAATGTCTATTGCCTCAAGGTCTTGGTAAGAAATATAATATGATTTTAAATAGTCAAGAATGCTGATGAGAAGCCAAGGACAATGGCACTGGGTTTTGATCCTACTGCATGAACTGGCTTTGTGGGAGCCTAGCCTGTTTGGATGCTCACCTTCCTAGACCTGGATGGAGGCAGGAGGACCTTGGACTTCCCACAGGGCAGGGAACCCTGACTGCTCTTAGGACTGGAGAGGGAGGGGGAGAGGAGTGGGAGAAGGGGGAAGGAGTGCGGGAAGGGGAAGAGAAATGGGAGGCGGGGAGGAGGCGGAAATTATTTCAATTAAAAAATAAATAAAAAAAAAGAAAAAAAAGAATGCAAAATCAAGCAATGGAATAAAAAGACAGTCTGAGATTGACACTTTTAAGGCCCTAAAACTATAATCAGTTACAAACACTAAAGCAGTGTGGTTATAGAATAATTATGGATGCATGTCAGATACCAAAGGGGCACATTTTTGGCAGCAAAGGCAGGGAACTGATAGAATAATGAGAATCAGCACTAAAGGGGAACAAAGTCACCATCAAGAGATATAAAGTTAGATTAGGCTCAGCATTGCTTAGGGGAAGGAATGAAGATTTCGGTACCAGTTGTTACTCTGAAATCCAGTGGTTGCATATGATGGGAAAGAACACAGCATGTTTAACACCAGTTTTTCCATCTGTAATATAAATAGTGTCAATATTATTATTTTTTAGGAAAGGTGGGTTTTGGTGTATGTGTGTTTGGACTTGTATATGCTGGTTTAGAAGCATATATATGCCAAGAGTGGAAGCAACCACGGTGTCTTTGAGTAGGAGAAATATAGATAAACCATGATATATGTAGAGAGAAATATTAAGGAGACGGAAGGCACATGCAAAATCTTTGCCTTCTGTCCAGTGTTCTGCGAATCTAAAACCATCATAAAAATGTATTAAATGTTAATGAAAAAATGAAGAAAGAACAGAAGGATGTCAGGCAAGCACAAAAAATTTTCTACCATATAATGTGTGCTACGTATAATGTATTGCCACTAAAACTGTATTATGCCCAGGGACCTAAAGACAGAAAACATACAAAGCTAATATGTAAACTGTCTTCTCATCAAGTTTGCTATTTTCAGTCAGCAATCTCTTTTCTGCTTCTCCAGGCTTCTCCCTGTGCCAAAAGTGTACTCAACACTGTGGATGTGTGGCGCCTGGTAGTCCTTCTCTAGGCATTGTGACTGGTTCCTAGTGGTCAACACACAACATTTCCTTTGACTCTTTTTCTTCCATTTGTTTGTTTTGTCCTATTATGGCGTATTTGTTTTTATTTGATCTAATCTATTATCATTCATTTTTTAGTTGCCTGTTTGTATCCTGTGGGAGAGAGAAAGAAAGGGTGTGGATTTTGGATGCATGAGGAAGTGGGGAGGATCTGAGAAGAATTGAGGGAGGGGAAGCCATAATCAGAATATATTGTATTTTTTTAAAACCTATTTTCAAAAAATAAATAAATAAAAAAAACAGCATTGAAGTCGTTAATGGGTTGGGGTAGCGGGGATGGATCTTTGTGTTGTTCATTGAATAGTTATATTCACATTAGATCTCCTGGCCGGAGAATGAGCAGGAATCATGATAGAAAGGTAGAATCAGTTTCCAGGATCCCTGCTAAAACCCTGTCCTGCTAGAGATAAAGAGCATTCCTACAAAGCCTTCCACTCTTGCCCAGTGGACTCCCCTCCACCCCAACACCAGCTCATGTTAGAGCCACATCACAATTGCTGTCCTGAACAGGGTATCTCACAAGTGAAACAGTCTCCAGTCTTCCCGGTCTGAGTAGGTGAAGAACCAAACTGCCTGAATGAGGGATTTCAGCCTTGCTGCCAAAAAGCCAATCCTTACACAGGGCTACAGGGCCTCTGTAAGATAGTCTTTACCTTGACCTACATGAATCTGCATTTTAAGTTAAAAGAGAGAGAAAGAGACTAGAATGAAGCTGAAAGTCAAATTAAGCAATCAAACAACATGGAAAGCAGCAAAGGTAGATGTCTGTAATAAAATTGTCTAAGAATATCCACTATGCCCCATTACTTGAAGCAGGAGGCTCCTGAGAGCCAGGGGGCCCAATGTAATGGTGTGGAAGAGCGGGCCAGCACAGCACACAAACAACTGCCAGAGGAAGCTCAATAAGAAGCACAAGGTGCTGTGCCTGCAGAAGCCAGCGGACAATGAATACTTTATATTTCGGAGGATGAAGTCGTCCACTCTGTCTTGAATGTATTTTCTCTACAAGGTTCAAATTAAGATGATATCCACACTTCTAATATCTTTAGAAGCAAGTCTAAGGGCTTCTGTAGCCAGTAGAGGACAAGTGAAGTCTCTTCAGGACTTTTTAAGGAAACACAGAGAACCTCACCCCTTCCCTTTTCTATTTTTCTTTTAGCAGTCATGATGGAGGAGCTTCACGCTACTTCATGTTTATTGCCATGAGGTGCTGTCCTCCCACAGGGTGAAAGGCAGTGGGGTCAAAGAAATGAGTTGACACCTCTAAAACCTCGAGTCTAAACAAACATTTCCTTGCTAGGCATGGTGGAACACACTTTTAATCCCATTACTCCAGAGGCAAAGGTAGGTGGATCTCTATGAGTTCGAGGCCAGGCTGGTCTTCAGAGTGAGTTCCAGAACAGCCAGGGCAACACAAAGAAACCCTGTCTTGAAAAAGCAAACCAAGAAAATTTTATCCTATAAATTGATTATCCCAGGAATTTTTGTCAAGCAACAGAAAACTGAATTCACGCAAACACTCCAATAAGGCTAAAACAAATGAACAAAAGTGAGAAATAAAACACAATAAAATGACATCTTGGGTCATTGGCTCAGTGAAGAACATTTATTCTTACTGAGGAACAGGGTTCACTTCCCAGCACATATGCGGTGGTTCAAAACCATCCATAACTCCAGTTACAAGAGATGTGATGCCTTCTTCTGACCTCTGCGGTCACCAATCATACATGTGCTGGTACATTTATACATAGAGGCAAAATCCTCACAAAATAAACTAAATAAATCTAAAACAAGTATGTCTTGTGAGTGAACTTTCACTTCTTGTAAAGTCAGATTAATCTTTCTGCATTGTTTCCAATATTTTATGCGCTGGTCAAGCATCTATAAGTTTTCGTTTTTTTTTATATATAAATCATGACCATTTTTATTTTGTGACCATCCACAGGTCATAATAAATTTCACTCATTATCTCCATATCATAATTCATATTCATAATTGTAATTTAAAGTAGTATTACTTTATATTTTCAGTATTTCAAATGAATTTTACTGCTTAAATTTTATTTATGAGCATTCTCCTTTCCAACTTCTATTATCCCTGGGACATAATTCACTACACCTATAACATTCCTAATATCTATCTACAAAGTCTCGTCTCTTTATGATGAAGATTATGTCCACCAAGCTTTATAAATGAACTTCACTGGTAATCCCAAGGTTTACATCCTCCATAACCCTGAATTCTTATGTAATAATCGCAGAGCATCAACTTCATACCTCACTACCATTCATGTTTTATTTCCACTGAATTTGCTTGAAAATTTCATTTATGCACTAAGGAATTTGACATAAGATTTATTCCAGTATATTGATATTGTTCTGGGGTCCTCTTTATTCTTAACAGAGCTCAGACTAAAGGAGAATTATTTAACAGACACTCAATCAAACTCTGACACATACATATAGACGCACATTACACATAAGCAGATTACACACACGTGTACATATGCAAATTTTGTTTGTTTTATAGAATGAGTCTAATTATATAGTTCAGTCTGGCTTTGACCTCAATAAGAAGCCCAGGCTGAGTTAAAATATCTGACACTTTTGCCTCAACTTCACCATAGCTGAGACTGAATAACAACTTTTTCCACTACCACCACCATCAGCAGCACAACCACCACCACCACCAACAACAACAACTAGAAGAACACTTCCTCCTCCTCTCACTTCTTCTTGCTTATTTTTTTTTGTATATTGTTTTCATAACTGTTTTTCTTCTCATATCTCTTCTAGAAGATGGACAAAATTTCTCAGTCTTTTATTAATACACGTACTCACTTCATCTCTTCTGTCCAGAGACAGAAAGTGCTGAAATAATCACAAAAACAATAGTGTATTCCCTCATAATTTTTTCCCAGTATCTGCTGGGGTCCCAACGCTGCCTAGTATTTCTTTTATCCACCATGCTCCCCTCCCCTCCCACTCACTGTGGCAGCTTTGGCAAGCTTCCTTACTTTCTTCCAATTGAGCTACAGCAGTAATCATTTCTCCTAATGCCCAAAGGATGCTGAGATGATGAAGACTATGTTGCTCTACCTCTACCTCACATCTCTGTACTTATTTAAAATTTTCTTCTCTTTACCAATCCTTTTCTTTTTCAAAATTCTTTATCAGACATTTAAACTCTCCTCCCTCATCTCTAGGTTATTATCTACCCTTTATTTTAGATCAGAAGTAGCTTTTTAAGTGTCTAATCTCTATATTCACTATTTAACTAAACATTGCAGCAATTACTTTAGCTTAAAGTGAGCATTTCCTGACCCCTATACACCTTACTTCCCTACCCATTTTTCTGCAAACCTCTATATCAATGCAATTCTTATATATGTCCATTTTATATAAAACTTGGTTCTGAGAGGCTTAGTGACACAGCTGAACGTGCCTTAAAGCTTTCCTGTCCATTATTTTAACTTTTCTATTTTGTGACTGGTGAATTTAGTCACCTATCCTTCTTTCTTGTTAAACCTCAAACTGAGCACATTCAGGGACACACTACTTAACTGAGACTCTCAAGACTTGAAAGTTCTATTATGTGAACATTCATAGACTCCCTTATTAAAGTCTGTATGTTTCTTTCTACAAGGAGGCTATTACTGTGGGAATAATTACCATGCTCTCCCAATCTACTCCAGGCAATCAACCTTTCTGTTCTCTTCAGGTTTTGTTCCGTTTCGTTTGACCATGCTTATTTGCTTTAGCACTTACCTGTAGCATGACTTTAAGTTGGTTTTAATAATAAAAACCCAGAATCATACATAAGGGTTAATGCTGACTTTTTATATGTTCTCTTTCCTCACCCATCGTGTTACCTCAATGAATTTAAAACATTGATAATGTCAAATTGTTATTTGCCTGGGACAAAAAAATGTTCAGTTTATGACCTGTGGCTATTCTATCAAGCCACTTTAGTCTGAGTAGGTTGTGTAATAAAAAATTATTAATCATCTCAGAATAAGAAAGTTCCATCAAAAGCCTCAATTGTTATTCAAAAGGATGCTAATAACTCCCCTATTCTAAAATAGAATTCTAGTCATATCTCCAAAAGTTGCCTAGAGATGACACAAAGTTATAACGATGACTACCTGGGACTTAATGAATAATTTGGCTATGTTCTGTAGTGGAACAGAACTTATAGAATGAATCTAACCTACATATAGACAGAGAAGAGGGGTTTATTAGAATGGCTTGCAATCTGTGGTTCAGCTAGTCCAACAATGACTGTTTACCTACAGAAAGTACAAGAATCTGTAGTTGTTCAGTCCACAAAGCGTGATGTTTCAACTGGTCTTCCCTATACCCCAGAATCCCACATATGTAGGCTCTAATGCCAGTGAAAAAATGGATTTGCCAGCAAGAGCAGGAGGCAAAAAGAGCCTTCTATGTCCTTTATACAGGCTGTCAGCGGTAGGTGTGGCCCAGATAAAAGGTGGATCTTCCCACCTCAAAAGATCAGAATTAAAAGTGGGTCTTCCCAATTCAATGATTTAATTAAGAAAAATGTACCACACAGGTGTACTGAGCCTCTTGGGTTTTAAGTTAATTCCTTTGGTAGTGAAGCTGACAACCAACAAAGCCATCACAGGAAATAAGAATGAAAAGGTAAAAGTTGGGGATGGGGAAATGACTTGTGATGTGGGATTCCCCTCTGTATACTATGAATATGTTTTTGTTTATTAAAGAAGCTGTTTTGGTCAATGACTTAGTAGAGTATAGCTAGGTGGGAAATCTGAATAGAGATATATAGAGAAAGTTAGGGAGATGCTATGTAGCTGCCGAAGGAAACAGATGCTGGATCCTTACCAGTAAGCCACAGCCTTATGCTGATACATAGATTAATAGAAATGGGTTAGTTCAAGATGTAAGAGCTAGCTAGAAATATGCCTAAGCTATTGGCTGAGCAGTATTATAATTAATATAGCTTCTCTGTGATTTTTTTTCAGGTCTGAGCAGTCGGAAAATGAACAAGTAGCCTCCTTCTACAGGCTTGACTGGTAAAGTATTTTCCATAATTTCTAGCACCCATGTAGTAAGTGGGACATGGTAGATCTAGCAGTAATCTCAGTACTGGAAGGTGAGGACTGGAGGTTTCTTAAAGCTTACTGTTTAATGACTCTTGTTGACCCAGTGATCTCCAGGTTAAGTGAGATACCCTGGTCTGTACAATGGACCCAATGCTAATCTCTGGTTTACATACACAAATGTCAGAAACATATACACACTCTAATAAACAATTTTAAAATATTTTTATTTTTCTTCCTTTTTTGAAAATAGATTGTTTTCATACAATATATTCTGGTTACAACTTCCCCTGCCCCAGTCCCTTCTAGTACCTCCCATCTGGATCCATACACTTTCTGTGTCTCCTTAAAAATAAACAGACATCTAAGAAATAATTTTGATTCTACTGGACCTATTGGTTTCGTGGGAGCCTAGGCAGTTTCGTGGATGCTCACCTTACTAGACCTGGATGGAGGTGGGTGGTCCTTGGACTTCCCAGAGGGCAGAGAACCCTGATTGCTTTTTGGGCTGACAAGGGAGGGGGACTTGATTGGGGGGGGGGGGGGGAAAGGGGAGGCGGCGGTGGGGAAGAGACAGAAATCTTTAATAAATAAATTAATTAATTAATTAAAAAAATAAAAAAATAAAACAAGAAAAAAAACCCCAGAAAGTTGAAATAGAACAAAACAAACAGGACAAAATGAGCCAAAGTAAACACAGGAGAAACATATGGATGCAGAAACACACGTTTCCACACATAGGACTCCCATAAAAACACAAAGCCAAAACCCATGTATATGCAAAAGACCTGTAGAGTAACATAATAACACCAGAAATGCGACAAAGGATCTCCAAAGATGCTGCTGAATTTGTTTCATGTTGGCCATCTACTTCGAGATGTGCAGCCTACCCAGAAGAGCAGTTTGTTTCCCCAGCAAGAGTCCCTTAAGAAAACTAAATTCTCATTTACAAGTGGTTATCAACTGTAGATTGCCTCTGGGTTAGGAATAAAGGCACGTGCTCACTTCTCTCCGCTCTAGAGCCCTCATTTGATGCAGACAGGTGCAGGCCCTGTGTATGCTGCCTCAGTCTCTGTGAATTCTTATGTGTGGCAGTCCTACTGTGTAAAAAGGTCTTGTTTCCTCCATTCCCTTTTCCTCTCACACTCTTACTGCTTCCTCTTTCATGGGATTTCCTGAGCCCTGAAAGGAAGGAAATGATGGAGGCGTCCCATTTAGGGATGAGTGTTCCAAGGTCTCTCACTCTTTGCATAATGTCTGACTGTGTGTTTCTGTATTCCTATCTGCTGAGGAAGAAGCTTGTCTGAAGATAATTTTTTTAAAATTATAAATAAAAAGAAGTACAAGAGAGTCACCATTACAAATAGCAGGCATTTATTGAGGTAATGGATTAATTTATGTGTTTCTATTGAATCTACATATAAAATTTTGCATTTTTAAATTTCTCAAATAATATAATGGCATTCCACTTGAATGGTCATTTTAAAATAGACCACTAAAACTTCATATATTATTGTATAGCTGACTAAAAGAGAAATAAAAATGATTTTGATTACTATATGTTGGTGTTTGGTAGTCCATATCTTTATTATTATTGTTTATTCTTTGAAAATTTTATACATCTTTCAAACAAAATATTGGCTACAAACACCTTGTTTTCCTTTCATTTCTCTCCATTTTTCATAACACTTCCCTCTCCTACCTGTCTTTTTCTCTCCTTTTTGACTGTCAGGTATAATCAGCACTACCCATACGTGCTTCGGTGTGGGACCATGCACTGGATCATAGGAAAACTATCAGTGGCCATACCTTCAACGAAAAAATGAGTTTCCCTTTCGTAACAATTATCATCTGCCAATTGTTCCTCATTAAGGGGAGGCCTGGAGACAACCTCACATATCTATGGAGAAACTTTTTGCAGGCTTGATCTTCTACATGTCTTGTGGAGGTGCAGCTGACGTGCTTTATGAATGCTAAGGAACGTCATGTCCAAAAGACATTTGGCAACATTCCTCCTGATGCTTCAGTCCTTACATTCTTCCTTCCTACCTTCCTTCGCGATCTTGGAGTCTTGGGACCGAATTCCCTCCAGTGAACCGGGCCTTAAATCCAACCAAAAGTCTGTTAGTAACCCCACAACAGTCAGGTTATTATTGCATCAGTGGTCATATCTTGCCTGAAAGGTCCACACTGTGCCATGTAGATTTTAGTGCTGGGTAAGAGGAGTAACATCTTTTGATCCCCTGCAGCGCTCATAACACCTTCCAGAAATATTAAAGGTAGCCACCAGAGAAGAAGTTTTTCTGTTAATTTGGGATGGATTTTTCTGCCTTTTAACCAAAGTGTTTGTATCTTCAGCAATGGGGATGTGTCGTGTAATTATGCTGGGTAATCAAGACACTGGTAACAACCTATGTTGTTTTGGAAACCTCTGGGGCCTTCATCTAGGTCATAAGGACTATTCCATGCTTTGTCCTCTGATTTTGCATATGAATTTAATAACTTAAATCTACTGGGAACAATATCATCTATTTATGTAGGATATCTCCATCTCTATTTGAACTCATTTATCATTTTTTTTTTTTTTTTGTTTTCAAGACAGGGTTTCTCTGTAGCTTTCGAGCCTGTCCTGAACTCCCTCTGTAGACAAGGCTTGCCTTGAACTCAAAAAGATCCATCTGTCTCTTTCTCCCAAGTGCTGGGATTACAGGCATGTGTCACCCTCAATTTTTAAGGCTTTTATTTTAAAATTAGCTTGGTAACAAGTGGCTTTTTAATGCAATCTCAATTTAGGTTAGTCCATCTTCTATTTCCTCTGAACTTTGTTCCCCATCCCATGCCCGGTTAATCCTTTAACCTTCAGTGTTTCCTTCTCCTCCTTTGTATTACGTATGTTCTACTATCCCTTCAAGTATATTTTTTAATCAATATGTGAGACAGTAGAGGCTTTCACATGACTTTCTGTACCACATGTTCGTGTTCTGTACACATTCTCCCACCCCCAAGTTCCCACAGACTTTCACAAACCTCCCTGCCTAAGTCTTTCTTCCTCAGGGTTCCACCTCTGTACATTTAAATGTCTTACCAATCATTGACTATCCTCCCTCTTTTAATGCATCACCGCCTCCTTCAAAAAAGGCCCCTTTCTAGTTTCTGGACTTCCATTGTGTTCCAAGTTAAAGACACAAAACAAATGATTTGAAGCAGGGACCTGACATCCAAATGAGAGCGAACATGCAGAGTTTCTCACTGTGGGTCCGAGTTACCATACTCACCATATTTTTTTTCAGTTCCATCCATTTGCTTGCCAATCTTATGATTTTATTTTTTTACAGTTGAGTGGCATTCTGTTATGCATGTATACTTCATGTTTCTTATCCATTAATGTGTTGATGAACATCTAGGTTATTCCATTCTCAGAGCCACAGCTGACAGAGTGTCAATGAAGATGGTAGAAAATAAAGTCCCTGCCAGGTCATATGGCAGTTCCATCTACAGTTCTGTGATAAACTGCCAGAATGATTTCCAAAGTGGCTTCACTAATTTGCATCCCACCAACAGTGTATGAGTTTCCCCTTTCTCTATCTACGCCAGTGTTTGCTGTCATCTGTATTCCCGACGATGGCCATTCTGTTAGGGATGGGATGGAAACTTAGTTTTAATCTATATTTCCCTGATAGTATTTATGCACTTAAACTGTATCCTAGTCATTTATATTTCATCTCTTATAATTTTCTGTTCAGGTCCACAACCCATGTTTTGAATTGGGTTGCTTAATTCTTCTAATAGTTTTAGGGACATTTAAAGAATTTCTGAATCATGTTCTGCTAAAGAATACCCAGCCCTTTCTCAAGCATCTAACAATCTCCATGGATACAATAATACAGTGTAGTAAACTGATTGAGCTTAGGCACTACAGCATCTGTGCTTACCTATGAATTTGTCTTGTCTGATTGCTACATAGAGGAATTGGTGCAAGTGCTTAGAAATATTGCCTAGCAGTGATATTCACATCATGATGTCAGCATTATTTAATATTTCAGAATCATGATGGAATTCCACAGGAATTCCAAAGAAATTCTAATTTCTCAAAATTATATTGTCTTGGAATGGACCCCGGTTGCTTGTAGATCTGAGCTTTCGAACCAGTCTTCAAAATTCATGATTTATTTATGTAGAGCTACTGAATGACCAGCATGCTTTGCTGTAATCACGCTCTGTTCACGTCTATCAGTTTCTAGAACAGTGATGTATTTCTGAATGACATGTTGACCACTATCATAGTTGATAACTGTTATGGACTACTTCCTGTCTCCTCCCACAAGAATGACTTTCTACTCCCATTGAACTGAAATGCATTAGCAACATCCCCACCCGGAGTACATCTCTTCCTTTGTGGGAGAAAAGGCTGAGCAAATGTTTCTAAACCATGTGAATGATCTTCTCTGTACGTGTGCATGTGTGCTGCTGAAGATACAATGTATGTATTGTGTAATACCTTCACCATTGGATGGAAATCTCACATTTGGTAACAGGGTCTACTTTTTCTTCTCTTGTTCTTGGTATAAATTTGTATACTTAAGGGTGTGTGCTACACAAATCAGAAGCTTAAGACACTAGGGATTTACTAAAATAGCCTCTCCAGGATAAACCTTGAACAAATTAGGCCAAATCCCTGTAGAATTATTATTACGTCTTTTGGCTTAAAGGAACATTAGAGGTAATTTTTTTCCAGATCGTTTATTTTACAAATTAGGCAACCAAATCCCAGTGTATCGCTCGTACAGCAGGGTTCCAACTCCAGCCTCCTTCTGTCCAGGAGCTTGTCCTTCTGTCCAGGAGCCTGCTTGTCCTTCTGTCCAGGAGCCTGCTTGTCCTCTGCTTTCAGGTGAATTCTTCTCATCATGCTTGTGTGTTTGTGTGTGGGCAAATGCGTGTGTTTAGAATTTTATAGTCATGTTATATCGCAAAATGAAGCATTTAATGTAGAAGAGATTGCGTGGTATAAAGGAAATTTTTCTTTCTATTGTTTTTTAACATCCATATTAAGAAAACATTGTACTAAAAACAACAGAAAAATAGACATTGAATAATTTCATATCATGTTGTCATTTTTTTTTCTGTAATTCTTTTTTTTTCCTGAGTCTGTCCCTCTTCCCACTATTATTTTGGGTAAGAGTTAATTGCTGGATTCCTGGGGTGCCATGAGAATGTGTAAGTTGACAATGTGTTTGGGATGGGGACATTTGCATTTAGCTCTTTAGAGAGTGAAAAGGGTCAGGGTTGGGGCCTCTGGGAGCTAGGCAACTGAGAAACCAGGGAACTAGGTTTCAATCAGGAGAGGCAGGTGGAGAGAGGGAGGGGTCTGCGGGCACAGCGGCTTTCGCTGGGCCCAGCGGGGTTGTCTCCGCTGGGAGGGGCCAAGCTGTCAGTGGCTGGGGCACTGGGAGCCCGAGCGCAGCTTGGACAAGTGGACTGCACGCAGCGCCGGCCTCTTCTTTCACACATCTCTGGGGAGCTGAGGAGAAGGAGGAAGACTCTTGAATATGGGTGAGTGCAGCGCCCCCACCCCCACCTCCAAGGCTCGGCAGGGCAGGAAAAGCTGGTGTTCCAGAAAGGGAAGCTTTGTGAACCACTGATTGCGCCGATCTCCCCCACTGGCCATCCCCTCTTGTGCTGTGTGCTCCTGCGGCTGCCTTAGAGCCTGACTCTGTACTCATTCCGGGAAGGAGGGAGGGGAGAGTGAGTGCCTGCGACTTTGCTGCACCTTGCTCTGGACATTACCTGAGGGATTTTAAAAGAGAGATTAGAAATAACAAGCAGATTACAGGAGGAACAGCATTTGACAAGTTTGATGAAAGCTTTGCGGCACAAGTTGAACTGAGTCATAAGTAACGAAAACTTAGAAAACTTTCAGCTCCTAACAGGTTTGAGTAGAGGAAGACACTGAGGAAGGGCGAGATTTGGGGGTAATTTCTAGTCCCCTGTGTGAACGGTAAGCCCATTTTCCACAGAGGTTGTAAAGTAGAGGCTGACTGCTTCACTTTTTCTTGGAAGAATCTTGCTAAATTAACGATCTAGTTAAAAGGACGCCCTGAGTGGCTGGCTCACCTCACAGTAGGTAGTTCTTGCAGCAGTCAGCTTTGCTCCAGTTTCTTTGGAGTAAGGCGGCGCAGATTGGCACACTCCCAGGAATGTTGTGGGGTGCAACGGAGGTGGGAGGACTGGGTGTCTGCCCTAGGGACAAAAATCCAGCATCACAAGGTAGTGGTGTGAGAAAAGTTTTTAAACCTGTGAAGAAGTGGACCCACTATCTGAGGACTTGGCTGTGGTTGTACGTTTTCTGCGTAAAGTGCTCGCGCAATATTGCATTTCCACTGTTACTGATTAGAGATCCACCAGCCGCGGGGGATTTACTATGCAAACGCCTGTGGACTCACTGCTTCCGGTCCAAGTCCATTAGCCGCCCCTCCCCCGCTGCTCCCTTGTCCTTTGTTGTAAGTGATTTCACCAAGAGCAAAGGAGCCCTTTGGGCTGACATGCCCCTGTAGAAATTCCTAAATTCCCACAGGCTCAGTGTTAGGGGATGCTTTGACTACTAAGCAGTGGGGTTTATACACACTGGCCAACTTGGAAGAAAAGAAAACAGAAAAGACGAAGGACATTTTTGCCTATGAATGTTAGCTGTGATCAAGACATTGATAGTCTCTTCTTGCATGACCCTGCAAGAATCTTAGAAAGACTCATTTTTTTAAAGTCCTTTGAATAAAAGTGTTGGGAATGATCTCCAGAATGAGGTCTAACTGGAGTATTTATTTTTTTAAGCGGAAATAATATTTTCAGGTTATAAAAGAAAAGCAAACCGCTTCCCCGTTAATGCACAGGCTTTTAAAAGTACAGTTGTATTTCTGTGTCACTAGAAACAGTTGCATGAGAACAACACCTGTGGAAATGGTCTTTCTTGAATAAAAAGCCAAATTAACTGATTTGATGTAATCTTGTCACGAGCTCTATTAAAAACCATCAATATGCTAGCGTTTATAAAGTATGACATTACTTACCTTGATCAGCTTATGCTTGAAATGATTGGCTATCAAACGTTAAGTTTTTCATTTCAAAGTTAATTATCTCTAAAGTTTGTATTTTCAAGTCATAAAGAAAACGATTGACTCTGGATTTTACTCAGATTCTTGTGGGTAAATCACTAACCAAGTGTAGAAAATGCTGTGGGACAAAGTTGGAGTTGGTGCCTGCAATGCCGGAATCATCTGGAGTTCAGCCTTAGTATGTAAAAGTATAGTTCCCTCCGGAATGGATTACATGTTCCTCTTGTATTTGAGATTGCCCAAAACTCATGTAAATGTCAGTTACCTCCTGGGAGACGGGACTTTAGAGGAACAAGTGAGAAACCACAGCTTAGGAAAGAAAAGATAGAATAAAAAAGGCAAACAATTAGTATACAGTTGAAGAGAGAGAGAGTCTAAAGCCAAGACTCAGAATAGAAATGAAGAGAAGCAGTCTGCAGAAAAGTTAAAAGAGGCAATGTGAGAAAGGAGGAAAGAAACATGCCTGGAAACCACATAGAATATACTTTGTTATTGAAGTTACAGTCCTCCTCTTCCTTTCAATTTACTTGTTAAAGAACAGAACTTCATTTCTTAATACCTCTTTATTGACTGGTGAAATGTTGTTAGGCAGTGACTCAGAAATGGAGTCTAGATTGTTCCAGAAAGTGAGGAAACAGCACAGGAAAATGTTGGACTGTCCCAGCAGTCTGTATGTTTCTTCTTCTGTTGTCACGGTAGTTGAAAATAAAACGTGTAATGAATGTGCACTCCTTTGATCCTAGCACTCAGGAGGCAGAAGCAGGCAGATCTCTGAGTTTCAGGCCAGCCTGGTCTACGTAGTAAGCTCCAGGAGGACAGCCAGGAATACACAGAGAAAACTTGGCTGTTAAAAAGAAAAACAAAACAAAATAAAACAAACAAACAAAAACCAAAAAACAAAGAAGGAAGGAAAAGAGAAGTGTAGAAAGGAAAATGGTGCTGTAGGGATGAATGTAATAATCATTGATTGTCTGAGACCTTACTCTACCACTGTGGAAGAGTAAGAGCAATGGGTTAAATAATTCATAGTTTTTTTTTTTGTTTTTTTTTTTTTTTTTTTTTTTTTTTTTTTTTTTTTTTTTTAGACAGGGTTTCTCTATGGTTTTGGAGCCTGTCCTGGAACTAGCTCTTGTAGACCAGGCTGGTCTCGAACTCACAGAGGTCCGCCTGCTCTGCCTCCCGAGTGCTGAATAATTCGTAGTTTTAACATCTATAAAGCACATGACTAATTCTCAAAAAACAAAACAGAACAAAACTTCATCATCATCAACAACAACAAGTTCCTTGTAAGGTAGGGAAATAGAATTTGGGGGGTTTATTGGGCTTTCCTTCTCCAGCAATGTCCTTGGTTTGGTTTAGAATAACTCCTTTTCACCTGAAACTTCTCTGAAGAATGGTTGAAGAAAATAGATTATATTTAAAAAATGCAAGGCTAACTGTTTGCTAAGCATATTACTATTTTAGCTTCAAAGTTAACTTTAATTACCGTTCATGCTCTCCAACTGTGGGTTTTTTACGGTCCAGTAGAGAGGTAGGTCAAGGATATTTAAAATTTCTTTTCTAAGCTTTTTAGTCACTGCTCTACTTAAATATGTGTGAATGTATAGATATATGTATATATATAATTTATACTATGTACTATAGCATTACTAATCTTTTTTCTGTTTATAAATGGTGTTATTATTTAGTATTTTGGCATCTGTTACTGATGAAGGCTGTTGCATTAAACTTGATTTGGAGGAAGATAAAGGATCTGTGAAGGGGAGGATAACCTAAGTAGATAAAGGGTGATTCTAAAGCGGAAAGGAGTTAAACATGCTGTGGTGAAGGAAAATATGAATCTGGGTCAATAATAGATCTTAACTTTGGAAGACAAATGCAAAGCAGCAGGAGTTTTGAATTATACGAAAGGAAATGGGAAGTAAGGGAAGTCTTTGTAACGTTAGTGTTTAAGGAAGATACATTGACCACAGCACTTAAGGGGAAAACTGGAGGAGATGATGTACTGAATTATCAGAGCAGTACTGAAATGATACCTCCAGGCTAGCCCAGTGTCACTGAGTACAGAGGGAGAAAGGCAAGTGGAAGACACATCTACAAAATCATGCTACAGAATAACGAGGAAAATGAATATATTCTCTGGGGATCTGAAAGCTTCACAATGGGGAAAATGGTAGGATTTTTAACGCCATACTTAAAAGATAAACTAGATGACTTATTTTCGGGTTATCCTGGGCAACTGTTGAGTTTCCTTTTTAAAACATCAAGTAAAAGTTGACGGCTAGATGTTTAAATGAAAATGATCAATAAGTTCTAAAGACATACTAGGAGTTAATAAGGAAGAATGAGAAGGGATTCAATCATGTAAGCGTTCCCAATCTTTATTGAAAGATACTCCAAGAGAAGGAGTTATTTACTTGAAAGAGTACAGGCAACACTGCTTAAGGGGCAAGAGAGAAAGGAAAAGCTGTGTTTTGAAGAAAACTGTACCAGTTACCAACTATGTACTAAATGTCTTAAGATTAGAAGCTTGATATGTGATACCATAAAAGTTTAGTGATAGATCAAAAACCCATACACTTTTACAACAGAGAAGAAAAATCCAAAGAAGATATTTTTCTGCCATTCAGTTTCAAATAAAAATGGAGTTGACTAATAATATTTAAAATTGTTTAAAGATTTGGACAAAAATAATAAGACATAGTATTTTTTTGAGTTTCTGATTTTATTCCAGGGGAAAAGCAACGTGTAGAAGCAGTGATGGCACAAACAGACAATGTTTAAAACTGGTCGCTCTTGTAAATCGTTGAAAATCTTCTATTCTCTGGCATTTGATTATGGGGACTATAAGTTTATTTAGTTCAGGCTATTATTCAATAATAATTAGAGGAAAAATGTGAATCTGACAAGTTCAAACTATCTTCTTTAAAAAATAGAGTATAATTGTATGATCCTATAGTCTAGAATCTAGATTAATAGACAATGGTGCTTATGGATCATTGAATTCCCTAGTATATTATTTTCCCTAGACAATTATAATAATCAAATGACACTGTGATCCAGATAAAGATAAATTAGTGTGATGGTGTTTCCTCCTGCAAATCAGTTATTCTCCAAACAAGTCTATTAAAACAATTCCTTGCTGGGGCCGGAGAGATGGCTCAGCTGTTAAGAGCACTGGCCTGGCTGTTCTTCCAGAGGAATCACGTTCAAGTCTCAGCACCTGTATGGCAGCTCACAGCTGTGTGAAACTCCAGTTCCAGGTGATCCGGTATCCTCATGTGACAGGCAAAACACCAATGCACATAAAATGAAAATACGTTATTTAAGAACACCAGAAAATGTCTCATTGCTAACTCTCATGGTTCTACAGGTTCACTGTTAGCTGATCATTTTTTTTAATACGCAGTCTTGAGTTGTCACTATAATGTTTAGGTAATCAGCCATCTGAAGACTTTGTCAGCTTAGTGATCTGAGATAGCTCACAATTGGCTGACAGTTGATAATGTCTGTTGATTGTTAGCTTATCTGTGGCCATCTTTGGGCTGTTTTTGGAAAGAAAATGGTTTCAAGAAATAGCATCCCCCAAGTGAGCATTTTAAGATACCCAGGGGCTGACCTAGCCTCAAGGAAGTGCCCCAGGACATGAGTTCTGTTTCATTTTCTGGACCACAAAAGTTGAAAGCAGAGTGACTCAATCATAGAGGAGATCAGGGTTATCATCTTGATATCAAGTACGTGATGGCTGACGAAAGGAAAGTCGGAACTGATAGAGCCGACTAAACTATTTCATTCTGAAAAGAAATCCCTCATAAATGTGCTATATCTTTAATCAGAAATGTAAAACTATCTGATCAGTTACACCAAGGTTTCACAGCAAAACACTGAGTGTGGAAATTGAGGCCTGAGTGGAAATATGGTTGTTGAATCCTGAGATTCAACTCTACTCCAAATAGTGGCAATAAAATCAGCTAGTCTTTCTTATTTTCACTTAAATATGAAATTCTAAGGGAATTATAAATTGATGTTTTATTTATAATTTATTTAGAATAGAACTTACATCGTAAGTTCAAATGCAGATAAAATAGCAGCGATATTCACTATCTTCTTATCATAAAAATTAAATTATCATTGATGATATATTTAGGATCTTATTTTTCTAGAGTATTAATTTTTATTCGTACATATACTTAATTATACTTCTCTTTGAAAAGATGGACTTAAATTATCTATGTAAATTTCTATTTCATAAAACTTCATCTAAATCTTTGTGTTATTTTTAACTGGCAAAGATTGGAGTTATAACAAAGGTTAAAAATGAAAGGTCTTTTTCCTAGACAATTGAAAAACAAAGAAAACCTATTTTAAATTAGATTTTTAGATTAAAAGACAAGGTTCATTTCAGCTTAAAAGTGTAGAGATTCAAAAAAATTAGATTCCTACTGTGTCTTACCTTAATTTATTGAAGTCATTTTATTAGCAACTCTTTAAAAAGAAATAGGAATCAGGGATAGACTATATAGACTTAATATAATTTAATATTTCACATGCTTACTACTCAAAGTAAAGCAAACACATATCTCTCCACCTTAAGGAATCAAGACAATTTTATACATACTCACACACATACACACACACACACACACACACACACACACACACACGAGTCAAGCGATTAGCAATTGAAGGAAATTATTCTTTAGTTTGTTAAGATATCCATTTACTGCTTATTCTTGATTTTTTTCTTACAGAATCTCTAATTTTATTAGACTAGCAAAGAGCCTATTAAATACCAATTCCTGGGTCAGACTCCTGAGACTCAGATTCAGAATACCTGGGGTCCAGACCTCTACCTATGGTTTTAAAGCTCAGTTCAATTAATTTTGAATCAGGAACTGTGGGACTGTATTGAGAAATAAAATGCCCAGAATGCTCCTCTTCTTCAGCAAGCTGATTATGCTAGTCATTACAATTTAAACCATTTTCTTATATCAAGTATACTAATTCATATTTACCGCTACTTAAACATTCACTACCAAGGCCTAGATTTTGAGATATCCACATTTTCATTTTATCACACTCTCACTGGAATGTGGTTATAGCTGATGTCCCCTTTTTCTCCTGGGCAACCTAATGTGGCATTCTTCTTTCAGAGTTTGCTGAATCTCTTTCCCTAAAAATTTCTCATAACTTCCGGTCTCAAGGCTTCAGGTGTTGTTCATCATTATATGAATTTCTGGATTTTTGCACTCAGCTGTCTGGCTCTCCTTCTGCCCCTCCAGTCCCTCAACATCAGTATGTTCAAAACTGACATGACCCACCAAGGTTTAGCTCACTCTCTCCATCCACTCGTGCCTACTTTCTTCCTCTGGTACCTAATATAAAGAGATACTTGTAGTTAAAGGAGAGATTCTGTAAAAGAAACTTGAATGCAGTGTTCAATGCATTATTAAATGCATGCCCATTGCTAGAAGAATTTGGTCAAACTATGAGACTAAGGTGCAAACACTTGGAACTTAAGTCAACATTATATCCAGTTAAAATATATCTTCTGGCTAAGTTTGTGGCACAAGCCTTTTATCCCAGCCCTGGGTAGGCAGAGGTAGGTGGGTCTCATTAAGTCTGAGACCAGTCTGGTCTACATAGTTACACGGTTACATGGTGAAATTCTGTTTCAAAATAAACAAAATCCATCTTCTTGTCTAGGAACACCCAATGACTGATTCCTGCATGTCTTGTTTTCGATAAAGGTTATTTGCTAATATATAGTTTCTCTTCATTACTTGGTGCCATGTCTGGATACTGGGAGGGGAAGTGCTTTCTGGAAAGCAGGCCAAGATATCAAATTCATGTATTTTAAGGCATTTATCTAATGGTGCCTCCTACCAACATACAAAGTAACTGAAGTATAAAGCTGAGTATTAAGACACATTAAGTCTTAATAGTGGTAAGGTACAGAAAAGAGGGCAAAACTACTATGTAAGTCTGTCTGTCCAGAAGAGGATAGCGATATGACTGGACAATACTAGACAAAGAGCCTTGCCAAGAGATAAACAATAAAGCAAATTTGAAGGTTCTACTGAAAAAAAATATTGGAGTTAGAGTAATTCCATTAGTCAAAGAAGAAAAGCATTTACAATAAGTCACCTACAGTGTTCAGTGCAACAAAAAGAACCCAGAAAAGTCAAATATGGCTCTTTAAGAATTTTTTGTTTTATTGAAAATAGTTTTTATTCTTGACAAAACAGCGAACCTCTAAAGATGCCATTGAGTTTGTTTTCCATTGATTATCTACTGGTGGACGTGAAGCCCACCCTAAGAGTTTGTTTCTCCAGTGAGACTTCCTTGGAGGGAACCAAATTCTCATTTGCAAGTGGTTACCAATTGGAGAGAGCTGCAGAGTTAGGGATGGAGGCTTGCATGCATTTTTGCTTCGGCTCTAGGGCTCCATCTGGTGCAGACCTATGCAGGTCCTGTGACTGCTACCTCGGTCTCTGTGAGTTCCTATGTGTGTGGATTCCTGTTGATTTAGTGCCTCTTGTTTCCTTGGATTTCCTCCATTCCCTCTGGTTCTTACACTTTCTGCCTACTCTTCCACAGGGTGTCCTGAGCCCTGAAGGGAGGGATTTGGTGGAGACCTCTCATTAGGGCTGAGTGTTCCAGGGCCTCTCACTCTCAGCATATTTTCTGTCTATGGATCCTTATTTGCTCACATCTGCTGAAGAAGGAAGCATCTCTGATGATGGCTGAGCAAGGCACTGATCTATGAGTACAGCAGAATGTCATTAGGACTCGTTTTATTAATACATTCTTTTGGTAAAACTGAAATAGTTGGTGTTACCCTAGGCCCCTGGGCAATCTAGTCTCAGGTTCTTGATCATCTAAGCAGTGTCAGTAATGGATTGCATTTTGTAGAGTAGGTCTTACGTCAAATCAGATATTTGTTGATTAATCGCACAAGTTTTATGTCACAATTACACTAGCATGTCTTGCAGTCAGGACACCGTGGTAGAGCAAAAGGTTTGCTTGTCCATAGTTTGGTGTGTATGTTTCTTCTTTGGTGGCATTCATAGTTCCTTCCTGTACCAAAGATGCTAAGAGCATACAGTTGAAGACTCCATGTAGGCACCAGCTCGACCACTTGACTTCACTCAATAAGTTTTATTAGTGTTGCCTTCAACAACAGGGCCTTGCCATCATTTTGTAGAGAACAATACACAGTCTTGGCAGCAGCCTGAGTTATTTGGGGGTTCCCATGGGAACTCTTTGGACAACAATTACATTAGATATAACTCATTTCCAGGACTGGAAATTTCATTGCTTGACAAGTGATGTCCACCTGGGAATATCTCTCCTCCATTATTTGGTGATTTTATTTATATAGTATTTATTATATGTATTTAGATAATATCTCTCTCTATATATATACATATATACATACATACACACACATATATAATGGCCCTAAATTTTAGGGTTCTTTATCTATATTCCTGCCCTCTCTTTCTTCTCTCTCTTTACTTCATCCTCTGATTCCATCCCTCTCTCACCATCTATAACTATCTGTCTAACCTGTTTCCCTTTTCTGAGGAGATCTATTGTTCAACTGTAGTTTCTTACTCTATACCTAACCTCTGTGTTTCTGTGAGTTATAGCTTGGTTATCATTGATTTAGCAGCTCATATCAATAACTAAGCTATTGCATGCCATGCTTTTCTTTCAGAGGCTGAATTACCATACTTAGGATGATTATTTTTTACAGTTCTACCCATTTACCTGTAAATATAATTTTTAACTGCTGAACAATATTTCTTTGTGTAAATGTGCTACATTCATTATCCATTCTTCTGTTGAGGGACATGAAGTGTTTTTCCAATATCTGTATGTTATGAATACAACAGAGATGAACATGATTGAGCAAGTGTCTCTGGGTTAAGAAAAAGCATCTTCTGTGGATTTTTAAAATTTGCACAATCCAAATGAAATTAAAGTCTCTTTAACAAAAGGATAAAGGGTGAAGTTTTCTCTTATAGACAAGATTTTAAGAACTAGGAAAGAGAGGGAGAGATGAGAGGGAAAATGAGAAAGGGAGAAAAAAAGAAGATGAAGGAAGAAAAGGAGAGGAATAGTTCATGAAGGGAAAGAGCTAGGGATGGAGATGAGGGAAGAAATGACTATGAAGAGAAGATTCATGGTTAAGGGAAAACAAAACAGGAAAGACAATTGGAGGATGCTGGATGTGTGGTTCAGTGGGTAGAACACTTTCTTAGAATGAGCAAGGTGCTGGTGTAATCACAGCACCACAAATCAAATGAATTGTGAGGATAATGATTAATAATAATAATAGAAATAGGAGAAATAACAAAATAATAACAGAGAATGATCTAGAAGAGGAGTATGGGGTGTTAGTGTTAGTGAAACAAGATGACAGAACTCCTAAGCAATTTACTGGGGAATAATATAATAACCTTACTTTGTATCCCTTACATCTAGACTTGTTTGTTTGTTGTTTGTTTTTAAGACAATAGCTCACTATGGACTTCTGAGTGTCCTGGAACTCACTGTGTATACTATTAAGCTGGCCTTACACTCACAGAGATTAACCTCCCTCTGCCTCCCAAGTGCTGATATTAGAAGTCTGTGCCACCATGCCATGTTCTCTAAATCTAGTTTTGAAAGTAAAAATGAATTACTTATAAATTTCTGTGTGGTTTCCAACCTGGCTCTTCAGCAATATGGTATTCCCCTATATATGCCATGAATATGTTTTATTGCCATTGGTTAATAAGGAAACTGCTTTCGGCCAAAGGCTTAATGGAATGAGGACTTTTTAAAAAATAAATTATTTTTTTTCCTAGGCCAATCACAAATTCCTCTTCCTCCCTGTTCTCCTCCAAGTCCTGCTCTCCTAGCAACACCACCCTAACCCCACAGCAACCCAATCCATTCCTTCTTTCTTTTCAAGAAATGGCAAGCCTCCCAAGTGTATGACCCAGACATGGCATGTTAAATTTTAGTAAGACTAGGCACCTACTTTCCTATTAAGTAGGGCCAAATCAACCCAGTGTGAGGAATAGGGTCCTAAAAGCAAGAAACAGTCAGAGACTGCCCCTGCTCCCTCTGTTAGGAGTGCCACAAGAAGACCAAGTTACAATTGTAACATATGTGCAGAGGGTCTAGGTCAATTTCATGCAAGTTTTGTGGTTGGCAATGGAGTCTCTGTGTGCCCGGTGAAGCCAATTAGTTGATTCTGTGGGTTTTCTTGTGGTGCCTATGACTCTTGTCTCTCACAGTTCTTCCTTTCCTCTTTGAAAAGCTTCCCCGAGATCTAGCTAATGTTTGACTGTGGGTCTCTGCATCTGTATCCATCAATTGCTGGGTAAAGACTCTCTGACCATCTGAGGATTTTTTTTAAAGTGAGCTAATAACACCCATTTTAATCACTGTATTAAATTTATTATTCTTCCATTTTTATTAAGAGGTAACATGCATTGATTATCAAGAATAAATAGAAATTACATAACCTAAAATTATGCTAGTAAGTCCATTAAACGAGATTAAATGTATCATGGATAAATCCTTGCCAGGGAAACGTCAGGAGGTAATCATTCTTATCTCCTAACTCTGATAATGCTGATCTATGCTACTGAGTCTCATGGCTGTAAATTCAGGACTTAGATTAAGAAGCCTATAGATTCCCAATCATCTTTGAACCAATACGAAACAAAAACTAGGATAGAAGACCCACATCAGAAGAAGCTTCTTTTATAGTCCACAAATCTTTGATTGTTAGAAATTTCTGTGTGGTTTCCATCCTGGCCCTCTAATGATGTGGGATTCCCCTTTGTAAGCTATAAATATGTTTTATTGACATTGGTTAATAAAGAAACTGCTTTTGGCCAATGGCTTAACAGAATATAGATAGACTGGAAGAGATAGATATATATAGAGAGAGTAGGCAGAGTCAGAGAAAAGCCACGTAGCTGCCGCCACAAGAGATAGAGTCCAGACGCTGGGCAATACGTTACAGGTAGGTCACAACTATGTGGCGACACAAAGATTAATAGAAATGGATTAATTTAAGATATAAGAGCTAGCTATAAATATAAATAAGCTAATAGGTCAAGCAGTGTTTTAATTAAAACAGTTTCTGTTTATTTTGGGTCTGGGTGGCTGGGAATGAGCAAGCAGTCTCTGTCTACACTCTAATGGCTAGCAGTCCTAAGGCTTCAGAACAAGATTTTTCATTTTTCTTTTATGCCTCCTTAGATTTTCTTTATCCATATTAAGTGAGGATTAAATAAAAACAGAACTTGAAAATAGCAAAATACTAAACACACATTCCCAGGCATTAACAGAGGCATCAATAGTTTTATGCACTCAGTGCTTACTTTAGTTCATTATTAATTTTTGTATGGTAAAAATATCTTATTGTATATTGATATGTGACATAGTAAGTTGATATTTTTACTTTCATTTAAAAAATTGTTTTTATCAATATAATGTTGGTGTTTAAAAGTTTAAAATCTCTGTGCTTAAGAAAATAAAGCAAAATTAGACCGCCAGAGGTTAAGGGCTATTAAGGGTTAATTTCTTACTGCTGTCTCTGCCTCTGTAGACAAAAGTTTATTTGCATGAGAGAACCTACTGCTTGCATTTAAACATAATGTAACTTTGTGGTTATTGCCTTTGTAAACCCCTGACTGAGATGGCTGGGTGCTATGTTCAGGAATCCCGAGTCCTGGATAGGCCTGGCACCAATACATGAATAAAACCTCTTCTTTGTTAAAAAAAAAATTGTTTTTATTCTTTGTGTGTATGTATGATGTATGTGCCTACAGGGCACACATAGCAAGGTGTGCATGTGGAGGGCAGAATATGACTTTGTGGTATCGGTACTCTCCTTTTTTCTTTCTGTGTGGATTCTGGCTATCATCTATTCAAGACATCGGACTCACGCAGCAGCATCTTTACCTGGGGAGCTAATTTGCTGGCCTGGTTGATATTTTAATGCATAAATTTTATTTATTTTAACACCCTAAGCTTTTGAAAAACATTGCCATTTGTGTGTGTGGACTTTGAACATTTCATTCTCTTTATTTGGTACACACACACACACACACACACACACACACACACACACCTTAAAAGTAACATATAACACAAACAAGATAGTATCCCTTGTCCTATGGCAATTATGATGCCACAGGGATCATTTTGCCATCCTAGAAATAGTGTTTTAGCCACTGATAATATTCTCTTCTTTTAACATCATAACATGATAAAATTCTCAGGTCTAGGTCCTCAGCAAAGATATCATTTTGTTATTATTTAAATATCAAAGTCAAGAGAAAAGAACACTATCAGATAAACTAAAGATCATTGCTGACCTATATTTTTGGGTATAATATTTTGCGTTTGGCCTTCCTTTTACTAAAGAAAAGCCTAAATTTCAAAAGTGCTCAGTTACATTTTGGAGTTAAGCTTTCTTTCTTTTTATTATTTCTTTTTATTTTTTGTGCATAGGTGTTTTGCCATGCCTGTCATGTCCCTAGGAACTAGAATTACAGACAGTTGTGAGCTGTCATGTGGGTGCTGGGAATCGAACCCCGGGCCTATCTGGAAGAGCAGTCAGTTCTCTTAACCACTGAGCTGTCTCTCCAGCACCTGGAGATAAGCCCTCAAAAGAATTGTGAAGGCATATTTTATTTAGTAGACGGTTTCCATTAAAATAAACCTACTCTATACTTTAGTCTCTCTTTGAAAGGACAAAAAAAAAAAAACAAACCTCATTGGATACTTGGGGAGTTCTCTGCATTACCTTTTTTGTACCTGTACAAAGTGGTAAGATAAGAGAAAGAGCAAATAACTACATCCTTGATAAGCACAGCAGATGTGGCAAGGTTATCTGTCACTGCCATCCTCCTGACATTATTCCTTTCTACAGAAAGTCTAAAAAGAAGGAAATAATTTTATTTGTTAATTATATGTGAGAAAAAAATTTGAATGACGTTTCTAGAGAGAAAATATCAGGGTGGTTTGCACCTAGATGTTTCATATGTTATACAAATGACAGAAATGACTGGGAAAAAATTAGTCTTAATAGCATTTCATTTCTAACAGTTTGCTTAATTAATATCCATTTACCCAACACAATAAGTATATCGTGGTTCAATAAGATGAGATGTTAAATAATACGCATTGCAAAAAAGTCAAAAAAATGTAAAATCTTGATCTCAAGTCACATGTCTCGTTGTATATAATATGAGGCCAACAAAAATTCCTTGGTAGTAGAGTATTTTTTTCCCAGCAAAAAGCAACCTTTGAATTTATCTTAGTGTTGATTTGACTGGAAAGAAACAGGTACCCCTAAGGGTGAACCACCTGCTCACTTTGGTTACTAAATAGAATGACAGAATGAGAGAGATAGAGTAAGAATAATTTAAATTTAGGAAGCACTTTTATTTATTGAGATTAAAGAAATAACTTGCACACAGGGAACCATCCGATTATTCTGAAGATTAGCTGCAGATACACAGATTAGTATAAGAGCTTATTTAGAACGCTGGCCAGGAGTGGAAGGAGAGCTCTAGAGATTATGGTCATACCGGGTTTTATAAAAGAGTACCTTGAAGAGAAACGGGGTAGCTTGTGACTTTGTAAGGAAGTCGGCCAGTAGGGATGTGGGAACAGCCGGTGAAGAACTGCAAAACAGCCTTGGGTGTGGAGTACGCATGCTCCAGGACACACCCGCATTTGCTTTCACTCCAGGTTTTGCTCAAAGGGTATTAACTTTTCTCTACTAAATTTCCCATCCTCTGGAAAGGTATGTGGGACCACACCTAGCCAGAATTTTATAAACAAAGTAAAATGTGCCCTGGGAGTGAGCCAGGCAAGGGGTTAACTAAACAGCAGTGTCTTACCCTTCCTGTTCCCTTGCCCTATCGCTCCAAATCTAAGCCTTCCCTCATCTTCACAGGCACGCTAACAAGCCTACTGTAGCCTGTCCAGTATCTTTATCCTGTACACGTTATATGATCAACACACAGCTTTTTAAAATTATCGTTAACTTATAAAGTTAGTATATAAAATAATGGATTTCATTATAGCCTGTTGATGAATGTATGTCAATTACATTTAGCTCTTACTTTTCCTTTCCTCCCTGCCATTCCTTCTCTCTTCATTTGCTTATCTCTTTTTTTCCTTCAGTTACCTCCCTATAATTGCTTTCATAATCATGCAATGGTAGCATTGCTGGGAGATAGCTATCCAATCAGATTTGATTACAAATATAATAACAAAATAGATATTACAAATAATAAAGCCACAAACATTCTTTTAGTGACTAGAATAAGACATGGGTGGAAAAAAATGGATGAGTTTGGCATTCCAAGGAGAAAGCGGAAGGATCAGCAAGCATAAGTAAAAACTGAAAATATTCACAACTTTGGTAATTACCAGTTAATTAAGCTCTATATCCCCATAATTAAATAGGGGAATGATTCAGAATACTTTCTGTTGGCCCCATTGTTTAATGTTGCTGTGTTCATCCATTTATAGACCTTCCATGACTTCCTGCTATCTTACATGGTCGTCCATAGAGGATGTATCAGATAATGGTCTTTATAGAAAACAGAATCGTTTATTAAGACTGTCGAGCCAGGTTGAATTCATATAGACCTTGAACTTCCAAACAAGTTTTAAAGTCTAACTAAATCACTACCATGATCCAATAAGAAATTTATAACATCTGATCTAGAGTTGAGAAAGATATAATTATTGAATTAAATAGTTTATCCTATTTAAAATAAAGTATTAAATATAACTTAATAAAATATTATAATGATTAAAATAGGTTTAAAAATCTAAAATTTAAATACTTCGGTTGTACATAAATATGGCATAGTTCAGTTTCCATAAACATAGCAAATCAACAGATTGTTTGTTATAGAGTATTGTAAAAAGGTCATTCTATTCCATCCTGCTTAATAGTTCAATACCTGTGTGATTGACTTGCCACAAAGGTGAAAGAGAGAGATTCCCTTTTTTGTTACTTACATTTTACAATCTTACCTTTAGGACTCTAGAATCCTGCAAATCAATTCCATTCACTTTCTTTTCTTTTCTTCCTCTTTTTTCTAATTTTCTCCTTCCTGGGCTTTTTCTTTGGTTTTTAAAATTCAAATGGTGCATGCTTGAAGGCTATAATCCTTGGGGTTGAAAACCTTATTCAGTGCTCTCCTCTCTTCCATAGCAGGGCTGATTCAAACAGTATTATTAAACCCAGACACGGCACAACATAATTAAAATAATGCATTCAGAATAGGTAATTAAAAAACTAATTGGATATTTGCAACTTTGCCTTTTATTTATTTGTTTATTTTTGCTTGTCCCTGAAACCTTCCTCAGTTACTATGTAGTTAATATGTGCTGCTATGTACAGATGAAATCCAAATATGATCTATACAAACTTTATCTTCTACCAGGACACAGGACTTTTCTGTGTGATCTTCCATTTCCTGCAAGGACTACAGAACTAGGATACAAGTGCCTGTTTGTTTTCCTCAAGTTGAGCCCTTCTGCTTTCTTTGTCACTGGCTTTCATCCTCTGTCCCAGTGGCAGTAGCTCACTATTTATTTATTGGCTGTTTAGTATGGAAAAACATCTAGTCTTTCAACATTGACAACAAATTGAGTCTGCCCATCACGCTACACTGGGTATCATCTTTGCCTGTTAAGCTCTTGGCTGGTTTAAATTGTACTTGACTGTCCTCAAAGTTTGAGAAGTCCGACTGTGGGCTGTTATTTTTCAATTCCTATTAATACTTGCCAAATCTTTTGTCTTGCATCTTTATACTCACGACAGCTTCTAGGTCAAATTTTAGTTTTGATCATTGAATCTTCAGAAGGAAAGCTAAGGCACTGACATAGCCAGCTCCTTTTCAGTGTTGGCAATAGAAACTGATTAGCTGAATGCTAGTTTTGAAGTCATAGCAACAAGTCCCACTTACTATCTTTTAGGCATCTCAATTAAGTTTCTTTGGTCTGTGGAAATATAATTACAGAAAAGTTTCATCTCCTGAAGAAAGTGAGTATGTGTGAGAGAACAACTTTGTAGAGTTAATTAAGAATACTTTACTAAGGTTCATTCCTTTAACTTATGAATTATTTGGGCTCCTTGATTTTTTTTTATTTCCAGTTTTTATAATAGGCTTTTGAGGGACTTAATCTTTTAATTTTAAATTGACTATCTGCCAATATTCTCGGTTCCATTGTTGAGGCTGCCAAGCTAAGTATATGCATCAATCACCAGAGGAAGAGCACCAAAGTTGTCCACAGAGGCAACAAATACCAAATTGTACTCAATAGAGACTCTGGATAATTTTTAGTCAATAAAATTATTCTGAGAGAATACAGCAAAAGTTACATTCTAGAGAAACATAAATTTAGAGAACCCTTTTATTTTTATTTTAAATTGATAAAACTGGATTTAACTAGATTTTTTTTATTGTGCTGAAGATGACTAATAATATAGTTTCTGCCTACATGAAAACTCTTTTTATATCATAAAATCATAAAGTTCCGACGTCTCTTGGAGAGTAATGGATAAACAAGATTATACTATCGTCATTAAAAGGAATTAAACAATAATTTATGTTGTCTAATTATTTTCTTAACAAATGAAAAATTTAACTTTTCTCAGCAAATGTATTTTATATTGGTTACACATTTTTGTGAATAATTGTTGATGTTATGTATACATAAGACTATATGCATATATATATGACTATGTATGGAGTGCAGGCACATTCATATCAGCACATGTAAGCGAAGGTTGGACATCAACCTCAAGCGTCCGTCAACCTTTCACTTCATTTGGAACAAGATTTTGTTGTTGTTGATTGATACATACACTAAGTTAGCTGGCTTATGGCACTTATAGGAATCTCCTAGCTCGACCTCTCCTTTCCCTGAAGTAGCTCTGGAATAGCAGGAATGGGCAACTGTGCCATAACTTTACCAGCCATGGGTATTTGGTTAGGTTTCCAGTACCAGATATGATTTCTTTCTTGAATAACGTTGGGTCTTAAGTACAATTGAGGAGCTCTTGGTTTCTGCCAAGGTATACTGCACCCTTCAAGTTATTGTGTTGGTCATTGTTGTGGTTCATAGACATCACAGCTTGGTAGGACTGTTTGTGGCTTCCCTCCTTTGAAAGCTTGCAGAGTGCCTTCTGGTACTAAGGAGATTTTTCCAAAGAAGAGGTGTTCATATCAGTTCCAACTTAGAGGTATTTGGGCCCTGTGTCTGTAGTGAATAGTGTCCTCATTAAAAATCTTAGAAAAAATGTTATAATAGTTTAACTCATAGCCATTTAGAATTGAAAAACAATCCAAGTACCCTTAAACTGGTAAATAAATAAACAAATTTTGTGACTGCCATGCAAAGAAATTCTACTCAACATTAAATCTTGAGACCTGATAGACATGTTATTCTTTCCAATGGTCACTTCATTTACTGCTGCCTTAAACATTTTCTATGTCATTTTATTAAAATGTGAAAATCCTATCTTGTTTCTGCCTTTTACCCATTAGTGCAATTACTATTATATCACACCTAACAAATCAAATGCTAATTTTAAGAAAGCCAATATAATTTGAGAGAACATTTATACATTTATGTAAACAGACTGTGCATTCATTGTAACATGAGGGCTGGCTTGTTTGTTGTTGGGATTTCTGTCCTGCCTGGTACCCCACAACTGTTTAGCTCCAAAGAAAATCACACATAGGTCTCCATAAATTATAAGCTGATTGGCCCATAAGCTCGCCAAACCTCATGTTACAATTCATTTCCTGGCCACTCTAACCCAAATAATCATACAGAAACTATATCAATTACAATGTTGTCCAATGGTTCAGGCATAATTCTACTTAACTCTTACATATTAAATTAACCCATTTCTTAATCTGTGTATCACTATGAGGCTGTGGCTTACCAGTAAGATTCTGGCATCTTTCACCGTCAGTAGCTACATGGCATCTCTCTGATTCTGCCTTCTTTTCTCCTCTATCTCTGCTTGGATTTTCTGGCTTGCTATAGTCTGCCCTGCCATAGGCCAAAGCATCTTCTTTATTAACCAATAGTGATACAACATATTCAGAACATACAGAGAGGAATCCCATATCACATTTACTAGATTATTCCAGTTAGTGAAAATCGATATTAGACATATGAATGATAATAGTAATACTTGCTACAGAAAGCAAAAGAAATCCCTGTGTTTTTGGGGCTCAGGTACTACTGGCATTATATTTGTAGCCATCTAAACATATCTAAGTCATCACACCTAGTATATGAGGCATGATAGATGTTTAAAAACTGAATGGTATAAGTTTCATTATCTGTTGAAACAGTACAACTGATTATAATTAAGGTGGTAAGCCACATAGCCACTAAATACAACTGCCAGAAGCAGCTCTGTCATTTTAAAGGCAAGAAACAGAAGGCTTTCATAGTATTACCACCAATGTTATTAATATTAATATTGCATTTGGAGTAGTAGCGTTACTACTGAGATTCCTAATTTTTATTATTTGTGCTTGATTTTGAACTAACAATACCAATACAGTAAAACTTTTGTAGTATATTGGTTGGACAACCAATCGCTTATATTTTCCACAGGATAGGTGAGGTAAAATTCATCTTGTCATTCTTGTATTTCCCGCTGAACTTCTTTTGTAGCTCCAGTTTTATTAGAGTGACATTAATAACTCAGGGCCTGCAGACATAAGGGTTTAATAGGATTGATATTTGCTTTTGATCTTGGTTTGGAATTAGACTGCAGAACTCAAGAACAGAATAATTGACTCCATTGACCTGTTTATCACACGACATACAGGAAAGGAGTTTAAATAACCTTGTATGCAGTGTTCTGATTAAATATTCAGCAGTATAATTTAGTGTTAGCTTGAAAACAAATCTCAATTCTTGATTTTAAAATAGAATTGAGGGATATTTTGCTGTTTGTAAATGAGTACTTTATAAGACTATTATTTTTATATTATTGTGGAAGTTATTTCTTAGGGAAAGTTAAGTTTTCTTCAAACCCTTGATTCTGATAACATTGATATTTTAATTAAGAGAAGACTAACATGCTGTGAATTAAAGGCAGATTTTTTGGGAGAGCTTAAAAATAAATATCGGAAATTTTTTTCTACAGCAGTTCTGTGTTTCAGAATTCTGTGTAATTTTTGACCTAAATTGACAGTTTCACACTTTACATGGGCTCTGATGAAATAGGTAAAGGACTAGGCTTGACCACCATCTCTAGTAGGAGTCAGTGTACAGGGTGACAGGGGTTCCTGCTTCTTACTGTACATCAAAGTCAACTGGAGAACCTTTGAAACAGGATTCTCGGCTCTCTCATAGAGACAAAATTCCAGTTGGTTCAAATGAATGCTCAGACATTAGTATTTTGAAGAGCTCAGAACTGGAATCCAATATACAACCAAGATGTAACATGCTATTAGACACTAGTGTCAGTATACATTTGTGGGTGGTGGCAGTTCATGGAAGCGTGTGCACATTTGGGAAGGATAAGCACATGTGTGTTCATAGAGAACTGAGATGAATATCTTCCTTGATCGACCTCCACCTTTTGTTTCAAAATAGGGTCTTTCAGTAAATTTTGGGCTCAGTGTTCTGGCCGGGCAGGCAGGTCAGCAAGCTACAGAAATCTCCTGTCTCTCTCTCTCCCCCGTACTGTGATTACAGGCATAAATCACTGAGACAGGTATTTTCTATGGGATCTGACTCAAAGCCTCGAGCACACATGACAAGCAATGTACCAAAGGACATATCTCCACTCTAGACTTGGGTGTGTTTTAAGAGCTCAGTATTCGAATCCAATATGACGCTATGATTGGGTACATCTGAGTTAGACTCTTGGGTCTTCTACTGTGGCACTATTTAATGATGCACGATCAATCTACTGCTGTAAAGATATACAAACCTCCATTCTCATTTACAAAATACAGTCTTCTTCATCTTTAAGCCATAGCTCAGTGTGCTTGTAGGGAAGGTTTATTCACCAAGTTGTAGGACAATGACACTTTTGGTTAGTAGCGTCATCAAACTTCAGAATTTTTCACATGGTAAAAAAGAAAAAGGAGGAAATGAGGAAATTCATGACAATTTCACAATTCAACTCTGAAATGACATATCTACTGAACATTACAATCTGTGAGCCAAATTTCATTAGATGATAGCCTATTGTAAGGTCAAGGAAGTTAGCTTATTTGTGTTTTCAAACAAAAAAAAAACCTTAATACTAATTTCTAGCAGAAACAGTTTTACATCATCTAGTCCTATACTAATAGAAAATCTCATATAAGACAGCAAGTAAGACAGTTTTAAAGGAACCTCATGTCCTTTGCATAGAAGTTAAGTTGTCACTTTTAAGTATAATTTACAACTAATTTGGTTAAATAACTAATTAAGTAACTTTTATTTCCTAAACTATGAATTTATGTTTTAAAACTTTTATTAATACATCTTCCTATTTAAAAGAGTTATTTTTTCCTTTTATTGAAAATAGATTTTTTTTCTCACACACAATATACACACACATATATGTATATATATATAAACATTGATTATGTTTTTTCTTCCCTCTTATACTCTCCTTTCTTCTCCATATCTACAACTATCAAGATACTTCTATTCTGTCTCTATTTAAACATCAGACAGACTTCTGGGAGATAATAATATGATACAATATGATATAATATGGTGTGATAAAACAAAGCTAAGACATTGGGATAGGACAAAACAAATAAACAGAAGTAAAAGAATCCAAGAGACCTACTTGCTTGCACATACAAGAATACCATAAAAACACTAAACTAAAGTCATAATAGAGATNATATTTAATTCAGTTTTTTGTAATCTACTTTTCAAATTCTTTATATATTTTTGATATTATCCCTCTATCAGATATGTAGTTGGTATGGTGTTCTTTGCTTTACAGAAGTGTTTCAGTTTCATGAGGTTACATTTATTAATTGTTTATCTTAGTACCTGTAGTAAAAGTGTTCTGCTTAGTAAGTCTTTTTCTGTGCCAATGACTTCAAGGCCATCCCCAATTTTTCTTCTATCAGGTTCGGTGTACCCAGTTTTATGTTAAGGTCTCCAATTTACATAGAGTTGTGTTTGTTTTTGAAGGGTGATAAGTATAAATCCATTTTGATTCTTCTACAAGCAACTGTCTAGTTTGAAAAACCCCATTTGTTGATGATAACACCTGTTTTCCAATTTGTATTTCTGGTTTCTTGTATGTGATTTTTTTGAGTCTTTAATTTGATTCCATTGATGAGCATGTCTGTTTTCTTTGCCAAAACAATGCTGGTTTAATTACTACCATTCTGTAGCACAATTTGAAACCAGGGATGGTGATATAACTTCAGCAATAGTCAACTTTGTAGAAACAGTTACAGGAGGTGCTGGTAAGAAGGCATATTCTTTTGTCTTTGGGTAAAATGTTCTGCAAATACTTTTTTGTCCATTTGATTTATAACTTCAGTTAGCTCCAACATTTCTCTATTAACTTTTTGTCTGGGTGACCTGTCTATTGGTGAGAGCAAGGTATTGAAGTTTCCCACTCTCAATGTGAAGGATACTACGTGAATTGAGTTAAGCTGTAGTGATGTTTTTTTTTTTTTTTTTTTTTTTTTTTTTTTTTTTTTGAACTTTGTGACCTTGTGTTTAGTGTAGAGAAGTTAATGCTTGCGATGGCATTTTGGTAGATTTTTCCTTTGATGAGAATTTAGTATCTTTCCCGATCTCTTTCAGTTAATTTTGTTTTGAAGTCTATTATTTAGTCAGATATTAAAATGGCCACACCAGCAAGTTTCTTAGGACACTCTTCTTGGAATATCTTTTTTATTTATTCCTGTTACCCTGAGCTGTTTATCCATGATGTTAAAGTAGATTTATAGGATGCAGCAAAAAGAATCATTCCTGATTTTTGTATTTATGCTCTTAGTTGTGTCTTTTCATTGAGAAAAGGGACCATTGATGTTGAGAGCTATAAGTGAACAGTGTTTATTGACTCCCGCTATTTTGTTATTGTGATAGCGTGTGTGTATCCTTCCCCTCTTTTGGTTTCTTGGCCTGTAGTCACTTATTTATTATGTTTTCTTTGGTGTAGTTAACCTCTTTAAGTTGCTGTTTCCCTTCTAGTACCTTCTCTAGGGCTGGATGGTTTTATTATGGAATGTCTTATTTGTTTCCCATCTATTCTTATTGAAAATCTGACTGTGTATAGAAGTCTGGGCTGGCATCTGTGGTCTCATACAGGCTATAGAACCTCTGCTCAGGCCTTCTGGCTTTTAGCATCTCCATTGCTAATTCAGGTGTTCTTTTAATAGGTCTGTCTTTATATGTCATATAGTCTTTTTCCTTTGTAGTTTCTAATGCTCTTTTTTTTTTGTTCTGTACATTTAGTTTTTTGATACTTATTTGTCAAGAGAAATTTCTTTTCAGGTCCTATCTGTTGGGAATCCTGCATGCTTCTTGTACCATAATAGGCATCCCATTCTCTAGGTTAAGAAAATTTTCTTCTACAATTTTGTTGAAAATATTTTTGAGTTTCTTTTTCTTCTCCTTTGCCTAGTATTCTTAGATTTGGTCTTTTTTATAGCAGTCAAGATTTCCTGGATCTTTTGTGACTGCCTGTAGTTTTTTTTTTAATATATTTAATGTTTTCTTTACTGAGGTATCCATGTTTTCTCTTGTACCTTCAATGCCTGAGGTTCTTGTAGCTCTTGTATTCTGTTGGTGAGGCTTGCCTCAAGATTCTTGTTCATTTTCTTAAATTTTTCATTTCCAGATTTCCCTCAGTTTCATTTTGTTTTACTCTATTTCCACTTTCAGGTCTTGAAGTATTATTATTAACTTACTTCTACTACTTATTTGTATTTTCATCAATTTGAAAGGGGAATTATTAATTTATTCTTTAAGGACCTCTTTCATATTCATTTTATTCTTACTCTGTCTTATTCTTCAGCAATGTCACAATTCTGAGAGCCTGCTGTGATAGTGTTGCTAGGCTGAGGTAGAGACATAATATACTTGTTGCTATGCATTGTGTTTTTATGCTGGCCTCTAGGCATCTAGGTTTGGGAAGATTGTAATTTTAGGTACATTTTCATTGTTGGGTAGATGTTTCATTCTGTGGTTTCTACAGTCTCTTATTCTTAAGAAACTGTGACGGCTGTGTTGCCTAGTAGGAAATTACCGTGGAATCCTGATATCATGTCCACTAGGGGTTCTGGGTAAAATGTGTTTATATGTTTTAGGAGCTGATAGTTCGAATTGATAGGACCAGAGGAAGGTGGCTGAGAGGGTCTGGAGGAGGGAAGAAAGTGGTGTGTTCTGCCGGTATTTGCTTAGCCGTTTAGGAAAGGGGCAGAGAGTGAGGGGAAGCTACAACAGGTAGTCTGCTACAAGCTGGGGATGGGACTGGGGGTTTGATATGGAGGAGAGCAGCGAGACTAAAGATCTGAAGCTCTCCTACCAGCTGAGCTGGCCTACTTCCTTTTCTGGCATGATTGACTGGTTTTTCCCAGAAAAAGCCTGCTGGAATTGTGGGCAGGGATAAAAGAATGAGTGATAAAGAAGACTGGAGGAGAAGATCTGCATGATTTGCTAGAGATGAGGGTAGAGAGGAGGGGGAGGCCGCAGTAGGCATTTAGCTGCAGAGATACTGATATGACTGGAAGATGGAATTTGGATGAGTCTGGGGTGAAGATTTGAAGTTAGCCTACCTGCTTTCTTGGCCAACACCCACACATTTGGTTCACAGCGTCTGCACATTGGGTGACACCAGCTACAGAAGAGTGACACCCCTTTTTTTTTGGTCTGTGAAGGCACCCCCACAAAGGTGGTTGCACATATGAATATATGCTCACACACACACACACACACACACACACACACACAGAACACGAAGTTTATCCTATCGAAGCTAAAAATATTTATAGGCTAATGGGAAGAGATACAAATAGTTGCAAAGCATTGAATGGAATTCATACAAAGGCAATATATTACTAACCTTATTACCCAAGTTTGGTTTGAAGATACATGATCTGGAAGTTGGAGCTTAAGGTATATATTCCTTTGCTAAACAAGAGTTTCTGGGATTAGGTCTTTGTCTGCTTTATGATACGAGACTCAAATATTTGGAAAGACTTATGCCCAAGTGGAATCCAACATGTGAGGAGAAGATGCAGGGTGGAGCTGCTGGATGAGAGAGGAAAGTCCGGTGTGATGACTGAGTGGAGTGGAAAGAGGTGGAAAATTTGGACTTTAGAGAATATAAAGCAGGTTAAATTGACAGGGGAGTAAAGAAGAGTGTGTGTTGGGAAGGATATATGGAGGCTAGCCCCTGTTCCATGACTTTGTGTGCTCATATTGAGCACCTTTGAGATCAGAGGGCAGACAAAGCTATGCTGTTTAATAAATGCTATATAGACCAGGTGGTGGTGGTTCACACCTTTCATACCAGTACTTGGGAGGCAGAGGCTGGCGGATCTCAGTGAGTTCATGGTCAGCCTGGTCCACAAATTAAGTTCCAGGACAGCTAGGACTATTACACAGAGAAACCTTGTCTTGAAAAAACAATTAATAATAATAATGATGATGATGATGATGACTTGGGAGGCAGAGGCTGGCGGATCTCAGTGAGTTCATGGTCAGCCTGGTCCACAAATTAAGTTCCAGGACAGCTAGGACTATTACACAGAGAAACCTTGTCTTGAAAAAACAATTAATAATAATAATGATGATGATGATGATGATGATAATGATGATGATGATAAGAAATAAATGTTATTGGGGTAACTGAATTTGTGTGATTAAGAAAGAAATGGAATGACCAAGCATCTACTTGATATGATGTTTCAATAATGCAAATTACAATAAAACTTTTAATGATAATAAAAAATTATGAAGCAATAAAATGAGTGTAAACAATCTCTGTGAAGTGTCTCATGATGATTTATAAAATTTGGAAAAATAGACCAGGTGAAGGTGTGAACAGGAGCAAAAATTGATTCAGTGATACGATTGGGAGACGTGCGATGCTTCATTTTACCAGCCCCTCCTCAGTGAATTCCGTGCAACTAGCACCTCCACCCAGAGACTGAACAGAGGAGTTGAAACAGACCTCTTTAATGTGATTTCAGAACAGATGGTCTAAGGAGTAATGAGTCATTTTTTAAACTGCAATTACCATTTGCAGTGTGGTTTGGGATTCACAGAAAATTTCATTTATTCATCCCATCCCAAGATTTCATTAGTGTGTATGATTGAGTCAAATTGATTTTAATTATTTAGTTGACCCTTTTAATTACCTCATTTTGCCTCTGATAATTTGTAAGCTTCCTGCAAACTTGATATTTGACCACATCAAAGGAGCCACATCTTCAGTAAGACAAGCCTGCAGAAAACCACAGCAATACAATCCACAAAACTGTATTCTCAAGTTTTGGGAAACTCATTTGGGGATTGATGAAGTCTAAGGAATTTCTAGATTAATATTATATTTTTAAGATTAACTTTTTCTGTTTTGTACACATACTGCCTTAGTGGATCACTTTAGTTATAAAGACCAAGCATGGGTATGCAACGCTTCAAGGCATTCTGTTCATTGCTTTCCTATGAAGGCAAAAATACACATAAAATTAAGTCTTCTTAATTTTGTCTCATGTAGCTCTTTAATTTCTTTTATTTTCCTTTTTTTAAATTTATTTATTTATTAAAGATTTCTGTCTCTTCCCCACCGCTGCCTCCCATTTCCCTCCCCCTCCCCCAATCAAGTCCCCCTCCCTCGTCAGCCCAAAGAGCAATCAGGGTTCCCTGCCCTGTGGGAAGTCCAAGGACCACCCACCTCCATCCAGGTCTAGTAAGGTGAGCATTCTTCTTTGTGTTTTGAGTTTTGTGAAATGAGTTTTCTCTCTTATGCATGGCTTTGTTCCCACTAGTGTACCGTGAGGATATTAACAGTCATGGATGACAGTCATGTTATCTTCTATGCATGTCCACTAAGACTCAGTGAGTAACCATGGCAGGCATAACACTGTTCAGTGACCTTTGGACTCAAAGCTGGTGACATATAAAGATGGTAAAATGAATTGATATATCTTTTTGCACAGCTGAGAAGAGTAATTTCCCCTTCATAATCAAAAAAGGAAACTTTAGATAAGAGTGTTTAGAACTGTGTGAAAACAGAAAAATGAAGATGTAAAATAGGGAAAATAAATTTTAAGAAACAGAGATACAGATCATGTCTTATTGTAGTCTATTTTCTCTCTATTAACAAAGAACATTTTCTCTAAGTTTTAGACCATAGAGCATATAAGAAGTCTCTGAATCCTAGTTCTTAAAGTTATTTTGATTACCTTCAAGTAAAGCTTCTTACATTACTGTGTAAATCCTGAGCCCCCTCCCCCCTTAGATGTGACTTTTGTGGATGACTAAAGGCACAGTAAGATCTATTTGCTTTCATAGACACTTCTAACTACACTCCTGGGCGTCCACATGGAACACAGCGCTTTCTTGTTGTTATCTTTTTTTTTTTTTGGTAACTTTCATTTTCTTGTTTATAAAGTTTGAAGAAAAGTTGAAATGTTGGCACAAACTCTTACAACAGTGATGACATCAGATCCACATTAGATCATACTTCTTTTTTTTTCTCTGAAAGCTTCTCTTTATGAAGCTCAAACTGGCCTCAACTTTATAATCTTCCTGGTTTAATTTCCTTAGTCCTGGAATGAGATGTGCACACCACCACATCTGGCTTATCTGAAATATTGTTTCCATTCAGCAAGATCCTTGGTCAGAGCTGTTTGCTAGCCAGCCCTGCATTGCATGGTGATGATACCTGAACATAGAAACTCCTGGTCAGTGTCCAGAGAAGTATTTATAGACAATACCATGGTTTCATCTGCAGAGTTCCAGCCAGAAATTCACTTTAGAACAGAGATATAGCTTTTGATGATTCCTTTCTACTCTACTTTGTTCCAATCTGGACAGAACACATTAGTGAAAGTTTTAGTCTAGACATATTTTGAGACTTTAACTCAGGTCCCAGTAGATCAACAGTAAGTAAGAAATATTTGCTCTCGTCCTTTAGATAAAAATGGATGCTAGAAAAATTTGGCATCGATAAGTGTTTTAGATTGTTACAGCTACTTGTTCAAAATTTTTGAGCTGCAGGGATTACATTGAATATCTAAAAATCCGTGATTTCATTCCTCTAGATATACAAACATACTCCAATTCTCACATCTTAGGTTACTTGAAGTCATAGGGAGACTTTTAAAATTCCCTTTCATGCAATTTTAAAAATATGTGTCAAGCCGGGCGGTGGTGGCGCACGCCTTTAATCCCAGCACTCGGGAGGCAGAGGCAGGCGGATCTCTGTGAGTTCGAGACCAGCCTGGTCTACAAGAGCTAGTTCCAGGACAGGCTCCAAAGCCATAGAGAAACCCTGTCTCGAAAAAAAAAATATCAATCCACAGTTTTCAATCATAAAAATACCAAAGAAAATTCAAAATGATCATTGCTAGTAAACTTTGCAAGTAAAAAAAAAGCTTGCATAAAATACTAATTTCCGAACTTTTTGTTTATGAATTTGTTGTTGTTTTTATGAAATTTATTTATAAGGCTTATAATACTGACATGAATTTAATGGTCAACAGTGTTTTTAACTTTAAACAAATAATATAACATTTGAGCAAAAATATTTACAAGTAAATATTTTCATGTAGATATCCTAGAAAATCATCTTATTTCCAAATATATTTACGGCAAAAGAAAGATATAAAACAAAACAATATAGTGCGTCTTAAAATCTGTATCCAATACAAATCTGAAAACATTTTGCTATTTATGCAACTGCCAGAGCTGAACTACAGATCTTCGCATGCACTGATGAGTGATAAAGTATACACAAAGCGTCTAACTATGGTGAGAAGGGGAGACTGAACAGCAGCATGCCTTGGGAGAACGGGTCAAATGTGCTGCACATGACTGTCTTCTGACTGGAAATACTTGTTAAGCAGACAGCAGAGAACAATGTACTTAGCCGCCTGCCCCAGCCGAGGGGCCACTGTGTCATGCCAAGGAAATAGCTGTTTCCACCCTCTCAAAGGCGAGATAACCCATAGCTTACATTCACGAAATTCCTTTTGGTTCCTACTGGTTTCTGTTTATAAAAACCAAAGGCTACAGAATCTGCTGATTGCTACCGTCAAATCTGTAACTTTCACTAGCACCTCTACCCTACTTGCAGTTTCCCGGAAGGGCGCACTAAGCATTGTCTTTCAGAGACTTCAATATAGATAAAAACTACAGAGACATGAAAGCAAGTGTCTTCTCTTTGCTTTCTTTTCTCTTCCTCTCTCCTTCCTCTAGTCTTTTTTGATTCTCTGGGAGGCTCAGTCTTTGGTGTCTCCTGCTTTATCTTCCTCTTTCTCTCCTGTGAGAGACATAAGACTCAATTTGAAAGACACGTAGTGAGAGAGGAGAGATGAAGAACGGGAGATACAGGTTATGATTTCTGGGCAACATATTTGGTTCTCATCTGTACATGAGTGAGAAGAAAGAGGCTTTTTCCAAAAGAAAATGCATTCGTACAATGGTTAAGGTCTATTAGACACCTGCTATATTTGAGTTTCTGTCAACAAACACTACTCAAAACTAGGGCTGTGGTGAGTAGAAACTACAGACAGCGCAGTTGTCACTAACTGACACTGCTCGGGGTTGTTTTGCTTTATTCAGAGAACAGTAAGCAAACATGTCTCAATGTGGACTTGAATGACCTGATTCACAGGAGTTAGGCGACAGTGGGAACTGGGCACTGAACAACTTTAATCCCAGTCATGATGGAATCCGGGTTATAGAAAGTCTGCACAGGCTTATGTTAGGATACACGACAGAGTAAAGTGTCAGAGTGGTTGATCCTGCAGAGAAGTGGACTTTCCTGGGAACTGGACCCTTCCTAGAGCCTGTATTTTTTTACGTTTCTATCTGAGGCTGTATTGTTTCTGCAAGTTTTACTGAATTCCCAGGAGTGCCCCGTGCTGGTCCATGGCAGGATCTCCCCTCTCACTGGCTTCCTTCTTTGTACTGCCGCCTGTGTTGTATTGGAGATGTGGGGCTGTAGGGGCTGTGCATATCAGGTGATGCTGACATTTGGTGGGCACTGGGGACATGACTGTCAGGAGATTCTTTCTTCCGAGAGTTTCCTCATTTCAGTGGGAACAGTGGCATGGGAGTGCTGCTCGGTTTTGCCTTTATTTAAACACAAGACGTTTCTGTGGCTTTGAAGAAAAGGCTTTCTTTAATTGCCATCCCCCTTTCTTTATTTCACTGGTTATTGTGCAGAACTGGGTATTGTACAGGGTTTTATTGTGTATAAAACCCTGTATATGGCTCTTTAGGTATCATTTGGCTAAAGAGAATCATGAGCTTCGAAAGAATTCCTGCAAAAAAAGAATTACTCTGACTTCTTTGCTGTGTATTCCTTATAGCTTTGTATTTTATAAATATTTGTAAATGAACCTAAATGTATGTGCATGCATGTGTCGCGCATGCACACACACACATCCACCAAAAACTATGGCAGAAACACACACATCCACTGAGAACTAACACACACAAACACACACGTAGATGCATATAATCTATACTACACCGTTTATTATAATAGTATACTGGAATTTTTTCTTCACGTGACATAAATTCTTTATTGTGCCTCTGAAATGCTGGTGTCTGACTGCCAATTGGTCCATATGCTCCCTGTAAAACAGTGTGACCTTCAACCCTCAGTTTCCTTCTCTGCAGTAAAACAAAAATCTGGTTCATATTCACAGATGCCAAAAAGCCACAGTTTTCCTGTGAAAACAAACATGTTTATTATGAGGTGACAAAGTGCACGGTCACTTTATTTCCAGAGAATTTGCCAAATCCTTCTTAGCAGGAAAATGTTTCTTTGATGAAAAAGGAAAATAAAAAAAGGAAGTAGAAAGGAAGGGCATAGTGCAGTATTTTAGTATCATTGTGTTTTAAAGAACAATAATATCTAAAGGCCCTCAAATTGGCTGTGAAACAAAAGTAATTTAAAACTTTCCTTTCAAGCTTGCTGATTACTCATCTTCAAAGTTCACTGCACATTGTTCAATATCATTTAAATAAGTAGGCGTTATTTGTATTCAAAGAGTATTTTTGTTTTTAACTCACAGCAAAGCCGAACAGAAAATATGAAAGCTCCTGATGGGATCCTTCCTCTCCACACTCTCATTTCCAGTTTTGCTCATATTCTATGCCAGGGTGTATTCTGGAGAAACTGATGAGTCAATATTCATACACTATTACTAGAGAGAAACCCACAATTTACATTAAGGTCCATTCTTTATTTTGCATAGTCTGGAGATTGTAACATATGTGTAAGGGCATATTTACCAACACAGCTAAATATCACATAGCTTGTCTGTGTCCCTCCGTCTGCCTGAATTTTTTTGCTGTCTCTATAGTTTTTTTTTTTTATTTCTAGAATGAGAACAAGTTGTGAGTACATAGTATCTAGCCTGTCTGTAATAGCTGCTTTCATTTAACAAATGTATTTAGAGGTTCTGTGTCACTTTTTACTACTTTGGTGTAAACTGTTGTTTTGCATAATGTATTATGCAAATCATCTATCAGAGGACATTTCTGTTATTTTCATGTTTCCACAAATGCAACAAGATTCTATAAACATGCACATGCCGGTCTTTATGTAGATATAACTTTCCAATTCTTGTTGATAAACACCACCGGATATGATTACTAGACCTCTGTTATGAATGTGTTCTGTCAAATAAGATCTGAAAAACTCTCTTCTAAAGTGTGTTATACAATTTTATGATTTGATTTTGTATATACGAAAACTAATCATAACATCCAATCCATAGTAGGTCTATTTAGATTACCAAGGTTTCCTTACATGTGAGTTTTAATAGATTATACATTTAATGAAATTGTTCTATTTTATCAAGCGTGTAGTTAAAATGTTCTTCATTTTTTTAATTCTTTCTGAAGTTAAACTATATTTATACCAGTTTCTCATTTCCCTTTCCTCCATCCAAGTCCTCCTGTGTACCACCTTGTTCTTGCATTCTCTCAAATTATTGGCCTTTGCATTTCTTTTTTTCATAGATAGATGGATATCTAGCTAGACAGACAGACAGACAGACAGATGAAAGACAGAATCCTGCTTAATCTACATTATGTGTTTTTTTTTCTGTTTTGTTTGTTTTGAGACAGGGTTTCTCTGTGTAGCTCTGGCTGTCCTGGAACTTGCTCTGTAGACTAGACTGGCCTCATACTCACAGAGATCCTCCTGCCTCTGCCTCCCAAATACTTGAGTGTGGGATTAAAGGCGTGCTTCCACCAGCTGACACATAATATATTTTTGGATATATATGATTTTAGGGCTGAAGGACTAACCACTTGGCACTAGATAACCAATTGGGCTTTTCCTTGGGAAACACTATTTCTTCAGCAAAGAACTATAGACAACTAAGGTATAGAGTTTTAAAAAATTATATTACATGTTTATTTTCTTCTTAGATTGTTCTAGTTACTGATGTGAATGTATGCAATAATTATGTAGGGGTTTCTGCAATTGTGGATACAGAAAATAATTTTTAGATAAATTGCGGTTTGTTCAATGGCAAGCATGTAAATTTTTCCAACATCTCAAATAGCTACCTTGTTAGCTCTTATCAGACATAAAATATTAAGCAATGTATTATGAAGAGTAAAACATTGTTTTTATAAAATATGAAAATAGGGAGCTCTGGTAAATGGTGTGATTTCCTGGCTTCATCTCTATAATATTTTTCAAAAGATAATCATCATACATCTTTAAGTATATTTATACATTGTGTATTAACCAACTGAAGATATTGAGATTATTCATAATCTCAAACATTCATCATTTCTTAATAATGAGAAGTCTCAAAAATCTTTGTTTTCACTTTCTTAAATTGTATGATAAAATATTATTGCTTAAACTTACTTTCTGTGCAACAAACTATGAAATCATCTCGGAAGGTTAGAATACATTATTTAAAAAGACAAAAATATAAATTCTGGCAAAACTGTATGAAAAGGAGCAATTTTATACCTTGTTGATAGAAATGCAAAATAGCATACTCTTTATGAAAGACAGCACTGCTTTTGTAAAATAAGATGAATGAAGTACCACGTGATCCACCACTGTCTATATAACCAAAAGCAAATGAAGTCAATTTGGTACAGAAATGCCTATCATCTTAAAGAAGTTACTCTTTACCATTGCTTTTGTCTTTCTTTTTAATATTTTATTCACTCCTTATTTTCAGTATTTCTTCTAGTCATTTTTATATTTAAATATATACTTAAATTGTATATGTTTGTGTGTCGTATATCAGAATAAGCATATACATATGTCCTAAAATAGTTGCCATTTCTTAGACTGAAACATTCAGTCATTTCTCCTGGCTTTTATTTCGGTCATATTTCTTGAAGACATTTTGGAGAAAGACTGAATTTTCTTTCATCTACCCTGCATATCAGCTAGAGAATGTTTTTGACAGTACATTACAGAACACTCTCTTATTATAAAAAGTTGTTATTCTAATCAAGCTTATTATGTATTCAGACACTAATTATACTCTTCAGTGATTTATCACACTTGTAGGCATGTGAAATTCAGTCTACATATGAGAACAAGAAATCCTGGTTCTCTTCTTTGCAATGAATTTGAATAGCTTTTTTTTTTGTAAGGACCCCAGCAAGAAACTAATTGTCAGATGAAATCAAAATTTTTTTCATTGTAAACCATGTCTCCTTTTGGGAACATTGGCACTTTGGCAAAAGTGGACCTACAGATGTTGGTAGGTAGCACATAGTTCATTTCAAGATATGATCTGAATTTGGGATAATATTCACAATGACCAAAAATCCCCAGGGACCTGTGGAAATTTATTTTTCTGGTCAAAGTAGAAGGAAGATCAATATCTCTTTAGACTACATTTTGAGTCATTGTTTTTCTATGCTTCTCTGAAAACAAATAACAGTACATTTTGAAAATTGCTTTATGGCTTTCACTGGCAGTAGCTTTGAAAATACATTTCAAATATAATTATAGTTTCTAACCTAATTCTACATGGCAGAACAAAAGCCCTGCTTCTGAATGAACGTCACTTTCCTAAACTTGGAACATTTTCCCTGTTTTGTTTTTGTCTTTATTGGTAAGTATTTAGAATTTTGAGATAAATGGTGCCATTCAAATATTTTGTTTGGGCCAACTAACTTTTTACAGGAAATTTAAAGCTGTATTGTGCTCCAAAATTCCCATATACTCCAAAATGCTCTGAAAATACATGGGGCAAACTAAGATGATGGTTTTATTAATGTTATAAGGGTAGACATATTAGGCTGTTTGTATGACTGCTTATTTCAAGAGTTGGGCAAAACATGGCAGGTAAATTGCTTTAATTTTGTTAAGAGTTAACAAATGTTTTTAATCTACTGTTTTATATTTTATAAAAACTGTTTTATAAGTTTAAAGTATTTTCCATTTTTATTAATGCTTCTTCAATATTTTGCTCAAAGATACTATTAAATTGCTTTAGTATTGTTAAGAGTTAACAAATGTTTTTAATCTACTGTTTTATAGTTTATAAATCTGGAAATCTTATTCAACATCATTGAAAAATTTTCTTGTTTATGTTTTCCTCCAGTGACAAGATTGAATAGAATTCTGTTTGTTATTGACCTCAAAATTCTTGTGACTATTACAGAAAAGACACTCACATATGGAGTTTGTTTCGAAACAGTTATAATTATCATAAGTGTTGTACTTCCCCCCGCAAATTTTTGGTTGTTCCAGACAAGATTAAGTTTAAAGTATTTTCCATTTTTATGAATGTTTCTTCAATATTTTGCTCAAAGATATTATTCGTTTTAATTTTTAATTATATGGGTATGTGAGTAGATAGTGGGTTTTTGATAATGTGAGTGCCATACTTGTGTAGGCCAGAAGAGGATAGCCTATCTCCTGAAACTGGAGTCATAGGCAGTGATGAAGTATCCAATATGGGAGTTGGGAATCAAACCTTGGTCCTCCGAATGAGTAATGTTCTTAACCACTGAACTATCTCTTCGTTCTTCAAAGCTATTGTTGTGATTCACCCTGTACTTTAGAAACTCTATAAAAATTACAGCTCACCCTGGTCATTTCTTGACCTATTTTGTAACATTTATAGTGTTTATTATTCACCCATTTTACAATATTAGGGATTAAACACATGGTTTTGCATATGCTAGACAAATTCCCACATCTGCTTCATAGTATTAATTTTCAAACATATTTTCATAGAATAGACCTATTGAACTCAATTCTACTTTGAACTGAAATTTCACACCAGTTATTTCACATATTGGCCTTCTAGATGCCTTTGGATCATGTAATCAACCTTTCATAATCAACCACTTACTGATGTGGTATTATGAAGAAACAGATTTTGGTGACAGTTTCAATATTCGTGTTTACAAGATCATTAGGTATTCTACAGGATTGACTGCTAAGTCCAGCCTGGGAATTTGGGGTTATTGGCATGTTCAGAGATGTGTTGCATACTTAATTTGTCCTTATCCAAGATGCAGGGTTTGCATTCAGAAGTTGCTAGACAGTTGTTCTCATAGCTTTATACTTATATTTCCTATTCTTTAAGAAATAACAAATACATGGTGTTAATATTTATATCACCATCCATGGGACTCATCAAAAAAAAAAGAGAAATTGTTGAAATTGTACTTACCCATCAGACACCAGAGTATTGACTATTTCCATAAAAGTGGCGTTTACATCCACTCTTCAGCACCCCACGTCTTCGAATCAATGATGTAGTATGTAGCCATTCAACTTCGAAGCTTTGCCTGCCTCTGCTTCCCAAGTGCTGGGGTTAGAGGTCCCAGTTTACTCACAGTTTGTCTGAGCACCTTCACAGGAAGTTTAGTACACAGGTACAAGTGGAAATTTAGTCGTGAATTTCCTTCAGATCAAGCATCCCCATAACATATTTCTGGTCACAAAACTTAACATAAGGCACAGGATTGTAGATCTATAAGTAGGTCAAGAGAGAAGTTTAGACTGGAACCAAACTGATCACAATGAAAAACCTCACACACAAATAATGGGTAAAAGTGTGTGTCGTGCACCGTTTCTTGGTTTCCTGGTTTCTTTTAGAGCCTAAACTCTCAATTCAGAAGTTTCAGAGCCAGCACACTTCTGAATCCTTCCTTCCTTCCTTCCTTCCTTCCTTCCTTCCTTCCTTCCTTCCTTCCTTCCTTCCTTCCTTCCTTCCTTCCTTCCTCCCTTCCTCCCTCCCTCCTNCTCCTTCCTTCCTTCCTTCCTTCCTTCCTTCCTTCCTTCCTTCCTTCCTTCCTTCCTTCTTTCCTTCTTTTCTTTTATTCAAGGCAGGGTTTCTTCGCAAAGCCCCAGCTGTCTTTGAATTTATATAGAGCCTCCTGCCTCTGTCTCCCAAGTGCAGGGATTAAAGGCATGTGTCACCACCACCTGGCTCCCTTTCTTTTTTGTTAGGTGAATAATTGAAAATATATAGATAGCTCCTAATATACATTGTCTCGATATATAATTTCTTTTCTTTTTGATGGCATAAAATGAGTGAATTCAGTAGAAACCATACTTTGAACTCTGCTTTTTCCTAAAAGAACCGCAGTCTCTGGTCAGAAAACTGTGATGTCAAACTAAATGATGTACTGTATTTTTACTTCCAGTGTTTGAATGAGGGAGCTATAGGTTAGATTTCTTAAATGAAATTTGATTTATGCTGTTTTCACCTTAATAATGAGTGGATTAGAGCTTCTCTAATTTAAGGATTATCTGTATTTTAATAGGCTTGTTATTGAAAGCTATAATTTCTGTATGCGGCATAGTAATTTCTGTAAATTCTCTTCACTAAAAGTATTGTTAACTAATTCCCACTTACACATAGAGTAGAATATGTGATTTATTTTATTTTGATGCTCATGTTAGAAAATAACAAATAGTATCACATAGTTTCCTCTGTGAAATGGTTCTCACTTTTCCTTTTTTCATAAATACATTCTTTGCTTTCTTGAAATAGAGTTTGGATTAAAATTACTTACTAATTTTTAGGAACATGGCATCTAGTTGAAACAAACACTGAAAACTTAAGATTGGAAGAGGGACTTCGGTAGTTTCTTTTGTACCTCTTGATTGAGTTTAGCTGACTGAAACCTTGATTAAACTTCACCTGATTTAAAACTTTATTAAGTTTGTGCCTACAAAATTAAAAACTTTATGTGATCAAGAAATAGAGTTGGATGGTATAATTTTGGCAGATTAATATTAATTAAATTATGATAAAATTTAGTAACATGTATATATAATCCTAAAATATGAACAAGCAAATATAAAGCTAAGGTTCTTACAATGACAGGAATTTGAGCTACAGAAAAATCAGAACAAGAAGGAAGCCTGAGTGCAAATTCTTAAGCAGACTCTGTCAAGTTCTGTATTTGTAAGTGATCTCTGGTTTTCATAACTTTGGAAATGAAGGCTTGTTTTCCACCAGACAAACACATGCTAAAGCATGGATCTTCCTGGCCTATCAGAAAGAAGTTTTCCAAATATTTCTTCAAAAACTAGAAAGTTTTAAAATTTGAATACTAATTAATCCCATAAAGATCCTTCTACTATATAAAGAAAGGCACTAGATTTTGCCAGATAAATGTTCACTCGATCTGATGGCTTCTCATTTAGTGACATTCTGTGGAGCATTTATGTAAAACAATTAATGTGATAGTTGTTGACAAGGCTCTGAGGAATGTTCAAATGGGGAGAAGAGGGCACATTTATTAATTTTCCTAATGAATATGTTCCCCCAAGAGCTGATTTCAGCAACACCAAACGCAGAACTAGAAAGAGGGACACATGAGAAGCGAAGTCCAACACTTCCTGTTTGGGTTTATCCAAACTCCTAAGAAGTCTAATATTAAAGAGTAGACTTCCAGAAATGGTAGGTTTATCTTCATGCTGATGGAAACAGGCTCTTCAGAACTTTCTCTTTCACTAAGCATTTTTGTTATTGTTGTTATTACCAAGTTGCAGGGTTTTACACTTCACAATGGAACAGTTGCTTGGTATAAAGCACTTCCTTACTACTAGACAAGAGCAGGACCAGATGCTTCAATAATGGTGCAGACCAGAGGAAGTTTCTATATTTAATAAAGTTTTTCCGTTAAGTTGAAAGTTTCAAAATGAAATATACATGAGAAGATTTCACCTTACCTCTGTGCTGACCAAAACATATTGCAGCTAATACATTAGAGCACGTATACAAAGACATGATTTTCAGTTCTTGACATATTCTACCTGAATATTTTAAAAATGAATTCTACTGCTCCTGTCATTACTGTTACTCCTTTTGTTTCAAGTTAAGAGCTAGTAAGTTGTGCACTTGGGATTTGAAACTTGGTCTCTTGGTTCCATAAGACTACTTGTAATTTTTGCAATATGTTCTCTATTTTCATGGAATAGTTTGAGAAAAGGAAAGGATCCAAGCCAATGTAATCAGCTACTTTTTCAAATGAGCTCTATGCTATTTCCCTTCACCCGTGGCCTCTAGGAAGAGTAAAGTTGTCATCTGATTGTTCCAAGTAAAAGTGCCATTTGCAGCTCTTGTCTGGAAAGAACTAATGTCAAGTGTAGATTTTGTCTAGTCATAGTAAAAGTCAAGGGATTCATTTAACTTCCAGGCATTGTGTTTCGAAACAAAGGATGATTTATCTTTATTTCTTAAGCTCTTTCTTAAGAAAGATTGTGGAATTCATCTCAGAGTCTCAAATGGAGGGTGATGAATCTGTTTAGTGATCATTGTCTCGTGCCCTCTTCACTCAAATCTTTTAGGCCCTCTTAACTTGTAAAGCACTTTCTCAACAAGCCTTATAATTGACTTCAATTTTTATCTCTCGTTTTATAAATGCCATAAGGTTTTGTTCTTTTCTGTGTTGCTCTTTTCCTAATAAAACAAAAATAACAAGTTCAAGTAATTTTTAAGTCTTAAATAACTAGAGGGATATGAAGTTCTCTAAGCAATAGTGATTAGAAGATGTTTGGACTACAAAGGCTAGGTTATTTTAGGAACTATTTTATAAAATAACCATAGTCTCAGAAGATAGAAGGATATGATCATTCTTCCTTGGCTTGAAGAAAGGAAGACAATACCTTTTTCTAGGGATAACTCAACTTATCATCTGAGTTTTAATAATCTTTAGGTCTTTCTAGAACTTTAATTGCCTCTTCTGATAAACTCAGCAATCAATCACACTTAGAATGTCTTTACTGATTGCTATTCATTAGTCTGCATGCTTCTTATACATTCCAATTACTTTAGTTTTTGTTCTACTACCCTTATTTTATTGAGTGAGGAACTTGTGACAAGATGAAGAAATATGCTTCAGCTCCTACAGTTATGGAGTGTTTAAGCCATGGTTTACAGCAAGGTGACTCAGCATCATGGACAACATATATGATCATTAGAACAGTGCCGCCCAGTAGGACTTTGTAAGCTCATATGAAAATACCCTATATTTCTTCTGCCAGTAATCAGAGCCTGGGTCTAAAGTACGCACTGAACACTTGAAATGTAGACAGTGGGGCCAAGAAAATGCATTTGAAATTTCATTCTATGTAATAGTTGAAAAGCCAGGTTATCTGAGTGAGACAAGAATAATCTGAGGAGGCAACTGGATAAAATTATCTTATCAAAAGATCTAGGTTGTCAGTGTTTATGATGACTGTTAAATAATGTTTGAAAAACCACTGGGTTGACATTCTAACTCCATTTTAACAGTCGCTGTTGTAATTAGAACACGCAGCACAAGTTTTCCATGTGTCCCAATGGCCTCCAAGCTGTACAGTGCATCATAATAAAAAAAATGATATGATATCAGCTAAGAATAATGAGAGTTAAGGGAAATATCTGCCATAAACAGCCTTGCAGACAATTGGCTGCATACTCACAACCCTTCATGCTATGTATTTTAAAATAGATATAATTCAGATTCCTGGAATTTCTTTTTTCCTGAGTCATTTTCATCTATTGCACAGAGTACTGCTTCTTAAGAATGTTTCTCTATGGGAATTGTCATGAACGCCAACAGAGTATATTTTCAGGTTTATCACTGTGAAACTACAATCCTGGGACTATATTAATGCAGAAGAAATTTGCCTACTCTTGATAGCCCTTTTATTTTACACAATTTAGGATTGTAGATATTTGAAAAGCATGTCTATTCTTGAGGGAAAAAGCAGAATCTTCTTGTTATGCAAGTCTTGTAATAAGGTGGTTTATTTACTCTTTGTCCATTATGCATCAGAATCTCTGGGACTAGAGTTACAGATGGCTGTGAGCTGTTGTATGATTGCTGGGAACTGAACCTGGGTCCTCTGAAAGAACAGCCAGTGCTCTTAACATTTGAGCCATCTCTTCAGCCCTTTGTCTATCATATAGTAGTAGAATTGGACTTACTAATGAATAATATATTTAATAATTTACATATTATTAATTAAAATTTTTTATTTTGTATATATGCATGTTTTTCTTGCATGCATATTTATGCCCCCCTCATGTGCCTGGTGCCCACAGACATCAGGAGAGGGCATCAGAGTTATAGACAGCTGTGAATTATCATGTAAGGGTTGAGAACTGAATCCAGGTCCTGTGAAAGAGTAACCAGAGATTTTAACTGCTGAGCTAACTCTCCATATCCTATTTATTTATTCTTTTTTCATTTGTTTGATTGAATATATTTAATTAAATATACTTCTTTTGTTTGATTAAAATATAATTTCTCCCTTTTCTCATCACCCTCCATTCCTCCTCATGGCCCCTCTCACTCCCTCTCCAATTTGTGTCCTCTTTTTCTTTCATTATTGTACTACATATGCGCATGCATACATATGCATAAGCACATAAATAAACCTGTTGAGTCCTTTTAGAGTTGCTTGCATGAATAAGAGCTACTCTTATTTGTGGGTTTAAAGATAAGATAATGCTGTGTTAGGACTTTTTAAAAGTTGTATTATTTTATTTATTAAATATATTTATTTATTTTAATTAATAAATGAAATAAAATAAAATAAATTTGCATGTAAATCATGGCTTCGAGTTTTGTGTTTTTATAGGATTCCTGAGAGTATGGGGATGGGACTCTGTATCTACACCTGTTTATTAGGGCTTTCTTTTTTTTTAATTTTTATTTATTTATTTGTTTATTAAAGATTTCTGTCTCTTCCCCACCGCCGCCTCCCCTTTCCCTCCCCCTCCCCCAATCAAGTCCCCCTCCCTCGTCAGCCCAAAGAGCAATCAGGGTTCCCTGCCCTGTGGGAAGTCCAAGGACCACCCACCTCCATCCAGGTCTAGTAAGGTGAGCATCCACGAAACTGCCTAGGCTCCCACGAAACCAATACGTGCAGTAGGATCAAAAACCTCATTGCCATTGTTCTTGAGGTCTCAGTAGCCCTCATTGTCCACTATGTTCAGCGAGACCGGTTTTAACCCGGGCTTTTTCAGACCCAGGCCAGTTGGCCTTGGTGAGTTCCCGACAGAACCTCCCCCTTGTCTCAGGGCTTTCTATTTGACTTTTCAACTTCTGTTTGTTTGTTTTATCCTATTCCAATGTAATTGATGGATAGGAATTGGGAGCAGTAGAGCAAGGGCAAACTGTTATTAGTATATATGAGAAAAAAGTCTTTCCGTAAAGGAACAAAGGATAAGTATTTATAATGCACTTAGGTATAATACTATGTAAAGTCTGAGTGGTATGTTTTCCTCTACGACATTTAACCTCATCAGCTACTATTGGTTTGACAGATTTACAGTACCAGGCACGATTTCCCTCCTGTTGAGGGACCCTTAAATCAAATTAGATAGCTCTTGGTTACTGCCTTAGATTTCTATTGTTGGGAAGAGACACGATGACCACAGCAGTGTTTAAAAAGGAAAAACATTTAGTTGGGATGGCTTACATTTTCAGAGGTTTAGTTCATTATCATCATGGTGCGACATGGTGGTGTACAGGCAGACATGGTGCTGGAGCTGAGAGTCTTGATAGGCAGGCAATGGTCTCACATCCTGGCCAGTATCTTGAGACCTCAAAGCCTGTTTTCACAGTGCCACATTTCCTCTGAAGGCTATATCTCCTAATACTGCCACTCCCCCCTCCCCCTTTTTTTTTTCCCCCAAATCACCACAATTACCATCAAGATACAAGTACCATTGCAGCTTTAGGGGTATCTTTCAGTTCTGGTCATTGTTGTAGGTCATATGCATTACTGGTATGTAGGAATACTGATTGCTTCTCTCTCTTGGCAGCTTTTATTTCTCTAGTATGAGAAGTTAGTCCTCAGGGAGGGGATTCTTAGACTTTTAGGTGAGATCCAGCTAGATTCTTCCAAGTCCTCTGTCCATTGTATGTGGTGTCTTCAGCCATAGTGACTTACCTTTAACTTCTAGGAGACCAACAAGGAAAACGCACAATAGCCTATGCTGTTTAGGATTTTCTCGGTCTCCCCCACCAACAATTTGAAAGGTGGTTTCTCTTGACTAATAGTATAGTTTTTGTAAGATAACCCATGGCTCTTGAGGAAAGCATTATCATCCCCAAGAGGCATGGCTTCCTTTAAACTATATACATGTGTATACAAAAACACGTATATGCATTGTATGTAATTTTTGGTAGATATAAAATAATTTGATTAAGTTTGACTTTCTCAAAAACCCTTAGTGTTATTTAGCTCCCTTCCCTCTCTCTCTAAGCCCAAGCTACTTTTGAACTCAGGCTCAACCCAAACTTAACAAATTCCTCCTGCCTTCACCTCTTAAGTGCTAAGATTGTAAATGGAGCTACCACACCCTTCTAGTTATCTGTTTAATACGTGATTGCTGGGAAGCTGCTTTACACATATCTGCATGCAGGAAAAAACATCTGTGGAATGTGTGAAGTGATAAATGCTTCCTAATATTTCTAGTTACATGCTACTTGGATTGAAGATTTTTATTTTTTCTTAGAACAATTCTTATAGCTGTAGCCTCAGCTCCTTCGTCACAAAGAATAGCTAAGGAAATAGTTGAATGTCACCTCCACTCAGTTCCTTAGGGGGCATCCGTTGCCTTATGCTAAAGTCATCTATGGTAATCCATTATTCTCTCAGAACACGGATGCTTGCGTTCTTGTCCTTTATCTTTGTTGTCCTAACAACAAGTATGCAGAAACGAATCTCCTCATAGCTCCTTAACAATTACATTACCTTTGACTTAAAAATTTGCTGTCAGGATGTTTTAGTTCCAATGATTTAACTCCAATATTGAACAAGCATTTTACTAATTTGTCTCAGGTAAACACCTTGATTTATACAAAGGCATTTTTTTTCTTTTAGTGAAACTGCATGCTTCTTTTTTTCCCCTGAAATATAGCTGTAATTTATTCATATTTGTGATCAGTTTCTCCTTATTCTCCATGTATATTTTAGCTATTTCCAAAACAATAACCTTTCATAATTTCAATGACTTTTCAGACTAGGTAGGTGGTATTTGATCCTTTGAATTAAAGACACTGGTGCTTCAGGAAGTTAGTTGATTAGTTAATAGAAGAATGAAGGTGTGTTCTAGTAAAGGCTCATTTCCCTTTCAACGCCACCTGTTGCAATGTTTTCCCTATCCAATTAGAACCTTGTGGACATCACTATCTATTTGTAATATTTGATCTCCATCTTCAGTTTGATAGTCGGAGAACAAATAATTGATACTGCTTTGTTCTTTTGTTCAGTTTTTCCAGTTAAAAAACACGTAAAGTATTATATGTTAATTTTAATATTGCAAATTATTTCTTTTATAGGGCATATTGTGTTATGCTCGTAATTTTTTCTTAAGTGTCAAAAGTACTAGTAATGTATTTTAGCTTTTATATATACTCATTAAAAAGAGTATAAATCTTTAAAAAATTACTGTGTCATTGGAATGTCCAGACTTTCAACAAATATGATATTACTATTTTTTATAGTATAACTAGGTATGTACAACTGTAAAATATTAAAATATTATTTTTATAGTATAACTAGGTATATACATCTGTAAAATATTAAAATATTATAGAAAGCAAATATGTTAATATTTGTCACAATATATTGAATGCCCATAAGAGTTTTTTTTATTATGAAATAAATTATTTTCTTGATGATAAATTTGTATGCTCTAAGATTTCCTCAGTGAGACTTTTACGTTTCTTTTTTTAACTAAATAACTTGTCATTTTGGTGCTTATATCATGTCTTAATACTAAGAATTTTATTTTATGTAGGGATTTTTAAAAGCCACTAGACATATGTCTTATCACGCACCTAAAAGTCTTTTAGTTTTTATTTCATCCAATTATCTTAATGTAGGAAATGAAAAAAATTTTAAAGCAAGCTGTGTACACCACCACCTCTTCCAGGAATGTGGAGTATGAGAAGGTACTCCTGAGGACTGCCAGCTTAAATTAATCATCCTCCTGCATTTAAAATCCAATTGCTGATGGATTCTAGGAGAATCAGCTAACAGATCCACCCTCATTTCTCTATTGGTTCCAAGGCATTCCTTTTTGAAGCCAGCTCTGGATAAGAAGAGACAGGGAGAGCTAGGTACCACTCAATTTGATAGCTCCTCATGAATTCATTCCTCAAGTTGAAGATAAACAACTCTGTTTATACAAAATGTTTGCCAAGCGATATCATTTTAAGGTGAGATATAAAAAATTATATTCCTGGACTTTTCATTTTAAAAGAAACAACGAACATCATGTTTCTTATTAAAAACATCTTAACTTTCTCATTATGAACAAGAGAAAATACAGAAAATCAAAAAGGAAAGAAAAAAATTTTTGTGATTATATTATCCACTAGTAATTGCTCTTACAAAGTATTTTCTTTGAAAATTTATTGAGATATGTTAGAATCATGTAGAATACTTGAATTGGAACTCATTTTATGTGCTGTTGCAGAAGAGAGTTACTGGTTCCCTTTCTTAGCTTTAGGCCACCAAATGCAGCTTTGTTGGCAGAACAAAAAAGAGGCCTGATTAATCTGAGGAAGCTAACCCTGAAAGCACTTATAGCTGATTCCAAGGAGGGTCTGGGTGACAGCAGATGCCTAAGGCTCACAGTTCTGTGGAATCAGCTTCAGAGACCAAGACACTAGTGCAGCCTGGCTCATGGGGACTTCCCTTTTCCAGATGGTTGTCGTCTCATTACGTCCTACATGGTAGAAATACAAAAATCATTTCACTGATGTTTTTCACCCAAAATAATGTAGGCCACTTGTGCCTACACATCACATTCTTGGCTTAATTATAAAATTCTCAAAGTTCCAGTACCTTTTATTGTTACTATGGTGAGTCTAGTAACTTCAACGTGTGTGTGAGGGGCTACATAAACATTAGTCCACAGCATGAGGATACCATGATATTTGAGAAGGAAACACAAAAGAGAACCCCCTTTTTTTTCATTGTGCTTATAACCTACAAGAAATTGCTTCAGGCACCCCTATGGTTAATAACTTTGAAATGGGTACAGTTGGGAAGTCCATAGCGACCCCAACACAAGGTGCTTCTGTGTTGCCAATAGCGCAGTCAAGAAAGGGCAGAGCTCCATTCTTCCTATTCATATAATAAAGCATCCATACACTGAGCAGTTACCCAAATGTGTATAATGTACAAAGAATTTTGAGAAAAATATACACTATGATGAGAAAGACAGTCAATAGCTTCTACTCTTCTAAAACGATTTAAAAACCCACCAATAAAACACAAAACAACCCTGCTAAATAGAATAGAAAATACAGTGCACTTGAAAAAAAAAATACTCACGTCTCAGTTGTAATACTGAGCAAGGAAGCTGTTAGGTGTCTTTGGTTAAACAATCTACATTTTATACAAGTAATGTATGTTCATTATTATTAGTATGGCATGATAAGGTCTGCTGCACTAATCATTCATCTTGAAAAACAAATGAAGCAATGACTATAAAAGCCTTAGCAGAATATGTATTATAACACAAATGCTAGAAGTTATGGGAACTGATTTCAAAATGCATGCGAATTCCAGGTAGGCTTCTCAGAGCTGCGTGTCTGGAACACATCATTGTTTTCGAAATTTCAGAGCTTCTGAAACAAGTAAACAGATTAAAATTATTTTCTAAAGTAGAAGTTTTCCCTCTAGTGGTTGTCGGGGACATCACATGAAAAATTCCTAATGTTCAGATGAAAATGAAACAACTTAAAAAGAACAACGAATATTCTGACATATTGAGATGCCAGTGTCTCGGTATATAAGAAAACCTACCCAGTTGTATTGTAAATAGACAGTATGGCACTAAGATTTTTTGAAATTAGAATTTTTTTTTTCTGCTGGGTTTCAGTGAAGATAGAAGTTAAGATGCCTAAGGCTCAGAAGGAGCAATGGAGGCATACACTCCCTACTTCATCACACATATGAAGCAGATTTAATAACAGGCACTTACTTGATTCTTTTCCTAAATTCTTGACCTGGCTTCATGTCCAGCAGTAATTTCTGCTGTTGGCTTCCTCCGAGGAAGCCGAACAGAGCTTCTATGTGAATAAGCACATTTGGTCATTCTTTTTTGTTTTCTTTTGTAAATTTATTCTTCTCTCATACAATACATGGAGACCACAGTTTTCCTTCCTTCCCCTTTCTGATTTCTCCTCCCACCTCCCTCTTCTTCCTCCAGATCCACTCCTCCTCCGGTTTCCTTTCAGAAAAGAACAGGCCTCCCAGGGATACGACTGATCTTTCTAAAAAGCATCTTTTTAGAAAACATTTCAAGAAGCATGAAATCTGTTGAAGGGATGGATGCACTTTAGAAACTCCACTCCTCTAGCACAGCCTACTAGCGTTGCTGCTATCTGTCAGCTGCCATTCTGAAGCCTGTCTTGGATTCCCTTCTGCTTTGATTTGGTGTCCTGCAGGCTGCCATCTTTATCCCCCAGCCTCCGCATTTGCCCTCACTATGCCCTATTTTGGGGACCATCTGTTTACAGACATCACATAGCTCAAAGAGATCTTCTCTGGCCAAATTAACATAGATTTTGTGAGTTATCTTCATCATCTGTGTAACTGCAGAACTATTATCACAATCCGAATTCCTGAATTATTTAATGTTTATTAATTTCTTGTGAGAAATATCTATATTTGGGGCTTGGGAGAAGTTGCAGGTAGGATTCCTGAAGGGGCTTGAGGGAGGAAAAGGAAGGTGAAAAGTGATATAATTCTGTTTTAATTAAAATGTATTTGAAAGAACAACAGTGAGATACATTGGAATTAAATTACATTACACTGTAATTAAATTGCATCATCTATTTAATGGAACTAGCAGATGTCTAGAGTATTACTGATGGATAATTTTTGTGCTATATACCTGCATTCTTTTCTTAGATTGTATTGAGAACTTTTGCGTCTGGGTTCATCAGGGTTATTGACTTGTAGTGTTTTCTTTGTTGGTGTCTTTCTTTTCTTTCCATCTGTTGTTATTGATGTTGTGTCTTTATTTGGTTTTGTTATTAGATTAATATGGGATTCATAAGCAGCTAGAAGGACTTTTTCTCTTTTTTCTTTTCTACTTCTTTCCTTCCTTCCTTCCTTTCTTCCTTCCTTCCTTCCTTCCTTCCTTCCTTCCTTCCTTCCTTCCATTCTTTTTAATAACTTAAGAAGTATTGGTTATAATTCTTTAAATTCTGGTAGGAAGGTGCTGTGAATCAGCCTGGATCTGGGCATTTTCCATGGGATGGCTTTAAATTACTGTTTCAGTCTTTTTATTTGTTGTGGTCTGCTTAGGTTGCTGATCTTATCTTAGTTTAACTTTGCTGATTTGGATGAACATATACATTTTTTCCATGTCTCTTAGATTTCTAACTTAATGGAACATACATTTTTAAAAGGTTCCTTTAGAATGCTCTGACTTTCTTTAGCGTTTGTTGCAAAGTTTTCCTAATCATTGCCAATTTGGTTAATTTAGGTCATATCTTTCTTCTGGTTAATTGGGCCAAAGGTCTATCGATCTTGTTTATTTCAATGAACTAGCTCTCAAGTTTGCTGACTCATCTTTTTCTCTGTTTTTATTTGGATCAGTTTCTGTTCTGTATTTTATTATTTTTTTCCTCGTCTACTATCTAAGAGTTTGACTTGTTCTTATTCTTCCAAATTCTTGAGTGACATAATTAAACATTTTTTTTTGTACTTGTTTATGACACTATTCCTGGGGAGACCAGAACAACTATTTAGTCATCCCAGACAGGGAAACAATGATGCTCCAGAAATTAGGCTACCAGCAGACTTGGTAATTCAATGAGTTTTATTGGGGTTATTCATAAGAATGTAGGTGAGAGGTGATTTACTGAAGCAGAAATGAGTCAAAAGCCCACCCTGGAATGGGTGTCGATTGCGTTTTGGGTCTGGGTTACTCTGTCTAGTGGTTTGTAACCCACCCTGCAATCGGTTACTCCAGGGTCTCGGAGGGGCGCTACCTGGAAGGGAATGAGCTAAGACAGAAGAAGGAGGCCAAGCAGATTTGTCAAAGCCTCCGTTTATTAGGGACGGTTTACAGTTTATATATGGTAAGGAATGGGGGGCAGGGCATGGAATCCGGTCACGTAGGCCAGGAGGTAGGCCAGAAAGTCACAAGTTGCCACACCTGGTTCCCTGGATAGCTGGAATGTGAGGTGGGTTCTGCTAACAGATAACTCTCTATCAACAGCTTAATTGGGTGTGGGGCAGGTTTTCTCAATAGAACATAATTATGGGTGTGAGGTTCTCTGCAGACTCCCTAGGGTGATGGTTCCTGTAATGATTGGGGGGGGAATGGCTCCTGACAAATGGGTAGCTCACAAATGCTGGAAACCTGAAGCTCATTACACAACTTCTAGGCAGCTTGGTTGGTTGCAGTCTGTCTCACACAGGTAACTCTGGTGGTCTGAACCTTGTCCAGGTAACTCTGCTTGTCTCTGCTTTTTTCTATGAAGCTTGCTAGTCTGTGTTTCCTTGAGGTATCTCAGCAGGTTTGAGTCTCTTCAGCAGGTCAGCTCCTCTGAGAGTGTGTCTCAGCAGCAATCACTGCTTAAATATGCATGGGCTATGAGGGGCCTAGTGAACCTTATGAGTTTAGGTGACTTCCTGAATCTATTTAGTTGTTTACTTCTGTGATTTCAACATTTAGGTGACTTCCTGAAGCTAGTTAGCTGTTTACTTCTGTGACTCAACAGCTTTTTCTCCACAGGAGGAAGGCTTCATCTCCCCTTAGAACATCCTGTTGTTTGTTCCGCCTCCTATTGTAACATGCTGAGTCTTAAAGAGCTTCCCTGCAGGGTGTAATATTTTAATCCATGAGGAAATTGCTACATAACTTAGCTCTGTCTGATTTTTTAATGCAGGTTCTTACAGTTAAAAATTACCCTCTTCAAACTGCTTTTAATTTGCCCCTGTGATTTAATGTTGCAGTGTATTTTCATGTTTTATTATTCCAAGATTACTAAAAATCTGTTTCTTCCTTGACCATTATCATTCAGTAATGAATTATTTACTTTGCATGAATTCAAGTGATTTTTTAAAAATTTGTTCTCTGTTAATTTTAAGCTTCAGTGGCATTATAGTCATATGGTATATACTAAGCTCTTTCAATCATCCTAAATTTGTTAAGATTTTAAGATTTATTTTGGTGTGGTGGTGGTGGTGGTGGTGGTGGTGGTGGTGGTGGTGGTGTGTGTGTGTGTATGTGTGTCTCTGTGTGTGTTTGTGTGTATATGTTTGTGTTCTAGTATGTGATTCAGTTTAGAAATGTATCCATGGGCTGCTGAATAGAAAGCATAACTTTGGAGTTGGGTTGAGTGTTCTGTAGATATCTGTGAGACCCATTTCATGTACAGTGCCATGTAATTCATGTATTTCTGTTCTATGCTTTTGTTCAGATGCCTATCTACTGGAGCAAAGGGCCTGTTGAAAACAACACCTATTAATGAGTTTGAGTTAATCTGTGTATTGAAGTCTAGTAAAATGCTTTTTGAAAGATAGTATACCAGAGTTTGGTTTATAATTAGGATAGTAATATCTCCTTTGTTAACTGTACTTTTGATTAGAATGTGTCCCCCTTTATGTCTTCTGATTAATTATGGTTTGAAGTCTATTTTGTCTGATGTTATAAGTGACATTGCTTTGAACACTCTTTTTTTTTTCAGTTCTTTTACTTTAAATCGATGCTTGTCCTTGAAAGCAAGAAGAGTTCCTTTTAACAAAGAAACCAAAAAAAAATATGTTTTCTTAAGATCATTCAGGAGTTTATTCTTGTCCTCTTTAAATTTATTGAGGCATTTGTTCATGTCTTCTTTAAAACCCTTGATTTGTTTGATGATGGTTATAATTTGTTCTTTTAAGTTCTGTATCCTGAGGTTGTTCTTAGGCAATTATCATTGAACACACTGTTATTGGACTACTTGATATGGGGAAGGGGAACACAATGTCTTGGCCTTTTTTGTTGTTTGTGTTTTTCTAATATGACTTGGTCTGGTCGACTTCTTTTGCTGGTTGTGTGTTTGGGGTGAGATTCTAGATTCTTCTGATTGGGTTATTGAAGGAGCGATACAACCAAATCCATGCCAGGGAGTGTGGAGACAAGGTGGATAGCAAGGTTTTGAAAAACTCTCCAAGTAAGGTTAGTGCGGGAGCTGCAGGCATAGAGCTAAAGCTGGGAGTGTAGAAAGAGTAGGGGCAGGCAAGCCCATAGGGAAACTCACCAGGAGATGCTGGTGCAGCATTTGCGTAGCCAGAGATAGGCAGATAGGAGATGCGGTGCAGTTGGGCTTCGTTCTTGATAAGTTTTGTATCCCTGGTTATTGGATATCTCCTGTCACTGATGTAGTAAGCCAATTAAGCTAAATTAATAAATCCAGGTTTAATGAACACAGCAAAGGAGGGCAGGAGAGGAATCACTTGGAAAATATGGCACCAGGTCTTCAGTAGCCTATAGGCGTGGTGTTGAGCAACTCCTGAGGGAAGAGCTGACCCTTGGTGGGTTTTCTGAGGGGTGGTGGTGCGCTTTTTGAGGGGGTGGGGTTTAGAATGGGAGGAGTAAGACCTGCACATGGAATGGTGTTCTATGCTGGAGACCCCCCAAATGCCAACTTAGCTGATAAGTTTGGTACAGAGGAGCTTTGTGACCAGAGCTAGCCCAAGAGTGTGGGAACTGCAGCGGAGGGTAAGGTTCTGGAGCATTTACCAGTAAAGGCTGATAATATGTTGTGCATTGAAGGGAGGCCTGAGAGTCAAAAAAACTGCTTTTCAATCCTCTAATTAGCTTTGATTGATGGTCTCATTTGAAGCTACCTTAATCATTTCTCCTATGACCTCAGGAGTTTGAGACTAGAAATATACAAGAAGGTTACCCAGTTGGGGGTGTTTAAAGTAGAAAATTTTAGATTTGCATCTAGAGACTACAGTGGAAAAGACTCAGAACACACTATCAAGAAATGCAGTGCTTTTTGTTGTTGTTGCTTTCCTATTCATGTTTGCTGCCTGGTAATTAGAATCTATTACTTCACCCAACAATAAGACAGGTGGTTTTGCTGAAATCTGTGGCAAAAAGACTAATATTCTAAAAACTGCATTCCCGGCTTAAATTTTCTGCTCTGTCATTTTCTTCATGCAGCCTTTTGAAATCACGCATATATTATAAGTGTTCCCTTGATCATAATTTTAAAGAACTCCATGCTCTCTAAATGTGATAACAAATCAAATCTGCTCAGCCTGCTATTGTGTGTGTATGCATTTAAGGAACAATACATTTTGATCTATTGCCCATGAATGGTATATAATAAAATTTAGAGGCAGTTTATAGATTGCTCTGTTTGTTAAGACTTTTAAAATAAATAGATTAAAAAAATGGCTCATCATTGATTTATTCAGGCTTTCTCCTCTTGCACTCATCCTTCCCTTCATTGTTACCATAGTTACTGGCTTAATCATGATGCACAGAACCATTTCTAATTACAGTATATGCAAGCACAAAAATTAATTCATTGCATATCTTAGGCCACAAACAGCTTGTAGCTTGTTTTTTGGTACTTTATTTGCACATATTCTGAAAAAGACATTTGTGCATAATTTTAGGCATGTTGTTATCTGCTATTTGTTATCAAAATGAAAATCTCTAAGGTGGCTGGAGTTAAAATAACTGACAATACAGCTTTTTACAGGATAAAGATTATTACAAGTGAGATGTCATTTATATTGTCCTTTATGTATCAAAAGCGCATTAAATCTTTGCTAATCATGTGTTAATCATCCAGAAGTCAAAATTACTAGATGAGTGTGACTAAGCATTTGAACCAGAGCTCTTTGTTTGAGAGATGATTTCCTGGATATGGGTGTACCTAATTCAGCTTTAAGTATCTTGCAGATCATTTAGCACAGCCTAGTTGTGGCAGTTTGAGGAGGAATGGCCCCCAAAGACTAATGTATTTGAATGTTTGATCCATAGGAAGTGGCACTATTAGGAGGTGTAGCTGTGACCTTGTTCTAGGAAATGTGTCACTGTGGAGGCAGATTTTGAGGTTTTATATGATCATGCTAGGCCTAGTATGGCAATTTCTTTTTGCTGCCTGTAGATCAAGATGTAGAACTCTCAGATCCTTCTCCAGGACCATGTCTGCCTGCATGTTGCTATGTTTCTCACTATGATAATAATGGACTAAACCTCTGCAACTGTAAGCCAGCCCCAATTAAATGTCTTCCTTTATAAGAATGTGGTGGTCATGGTTTCTCTTCATAGCAATAGTACCCCTAAGATACTAGTATATATTACGGATTTAAAACTCTCACTAGAGTCAAGAGATGTTCTCTTCCAGTTTTGTTCAATGAGATGGAGATGAGGTAGAATAAAGTCTAGCCTTTTAGCTCCTGTTTCAGTAATTCTGGGCGTACTGATTTAGTGAAAGAAGGCATAAAATATAGACTTTCCTACTCATTTCATTATTACTTTGTAAATAAATAGCTATTATATGATGTGAAAAACCTCAACAACATAACTTTAGAATACAATTACTCAACATGTGTTGTAGGAGGCTGCCTGTTCCAGGCTGCCCAGAACCGAAGTAATCCCACAGAAACTGTATTAATTACAACACTTCTTGGCCTATTAGCTTATGCGTATTCCTAGCTCACTCTTATCTCTTAAACTAATCCATCTATTATTTTATATTTTACCATGAAGCTTGTGGTCTACTGGCAAGGTTCCAGCTGGCGGCTCTTGTATTTCCCCTCTCGCAACAACATGGAGTCTCACTGACTCTGCCTTCTTTCTCCCAGCACTCAGTTTAGTTTTCCCTGCCTACATCTATTCTGCCCTGTGCAGGCCCAAGACAGTTTCCTTATTAACCAATGGTATTCACAGCATACAGAGGGGAATCCCACATCAAACATGCATTATTATTTTACTTCTTTTTTTGTGAAAGTCATATATGAGCATTGCATCTGCATCACTCCCTCCCCTCACCTTTGTTCCTCCTTTATTCATATTCTTTAAATTTATGATATTATTCTAGTGAAAATGCATTGCATTTCATTTCTTCCTTAGTAAAATGCTTGATGAGAAACCAGCCCCGAAGTTGTGAGCATGATAGAGCTGTCCCAACTACTGTCTGTCATGCAGAGACAAGAGCTGGGGAGAGTTGCCCTCACTTGTATGAGGGTGTGAGAATGGGGTAGCTGACCACACATCCCACATCTGCCATGTGGTAGTGTAGGTCAGTGAAAGATGCCTTCCCCCTCATCCCTATCACTCTGCAAGGGGTGAGCTAACAACCAGGGCAATGTTGGAGAGTTCACCCTGGTGGTAAGAACAAGGCAGAGCTATTTGACTGATCAACCCTGCAACTACCCATGCTCAGAACCAGGGTTATGAGTTGACCCACTCCATCATCACTCCATCTGTGATCTGCTGGAGCACATGAAGGGGTGGGTCCTACAGACCCAAAGCTGCAGGATCTCTACAACTCAGGGCACCCACAGAATATCCAAGAGGATGGCGTCCAGATACTGTAGCACAAATAATAAAAACCCAGAGACAGGTACTGGGATTCAACCTGAAGATCAGAGAAGGCAAAGCCACCAGCCACTGGCTCTTACCTCTACTTCAGACCTAAAATGGGCAATCCTGCCTCCACGCATCATCAGACTGAGACGAGAGGGAGACCTGTCTCCTCCCATTTCATATTCCTCTCTAGTGCTGGCATTAAAGGCATGCACAACTATCGCCCGGGCTCTATGGCTAGCCAGTGTGGCTGCTGGCATTAAAGATGTGTGCAACCACTGCTTGGCCTGTATGGATGACTAGTGTGGCTGCTTTGTACTGATCTTCAGGCAAGCTTTATTTATTAAAACACAAATATCATATCACTATAGGATATCCGTTAAGAAACCAGCATCAGTAGTGTAGCAGAAACCAGAGGCCTCAAGCCAGACCAGCGACTCTTAGCAAGGAACAATTGCAAGTAAAGATATATGGACAAAACGGTTTACTGCGTGACTCACTGTGTCATACCATGGCTTCCATGACAAGGTTGATTTTTTTCCTTTTAAATTTTATTTTACTTAGGGTGGGAGGTTGCAAGGGCAGCAGGTGGAAATAAAGGGACAGGGAAATAGATGGGATCAAGACCCATAATAAGTGAAACACAAAGAATAAATAAAAAGAAAGTTTAAAAAGCCAAGAAAGTTCTGTGTTTATTGGGGTGAAAATATGGGAGGGAGTCGAAAAGAAATCCTAACATTGAGTTACATCTTCAGTGAAAAAAATAACATTTTTTCACAAATAGCATAATTTATGAGGCAGCTTTTGAACATACCTGGACCTTTATATATACTGTTTGAGAAATCACGTGGTGTTTTGGGGGAACATTCTGACTCTAAAATATCTTTTGTGTCAGGTATTTCCAATTTCGCTGATGAAACTGGTCACAGAGACAAGAAATATATTTCCATTGTTAAGTAATAAATGTACCATTCTCATTTTACCTGACCTGGCAGGAGATTTTGGTGATGCGTGTGCATTTTCCTAAAAATATCATGTGTTGTCTGGAAGGAGTCTGGCTTTATTTTTGCTTATAGAGAAACTGGTGATTGCCAAATTACAAGTGTTATGGACCCATTAAAGTTAAAACACATAGACCTAAAATAACAACAAACGTATCTTTCTATTAAGAAAAGATTCTTTTTTGTATTTCTTTAAAATCATTCTATTCTAGGTCGAGCCTAAGACATGTATCCACTCCGACATGTTTCATTGTGAACTAAATATTGTCTTTAGTTGACTTTTTCTATCTGGTAGGCCCCATGTACAGTTAATGGACACATATAATGAGTATATTCTGTTGCTAATGGAAACTGCTTTTAAAATTAGTGAGCTATTTAACTGCCATTTGACTTGATGGAAAGTGGCCTCTCTCTAATTTGGGAAGATGTATTATTGGCTCTTTCATGGGGTATTTTTACCTTGTTTGGCAGTAAACATAAATTATCCAAAAAGCATCATTCTATTAATTGATTGTACTTACTTGAGATAAAAGTCTCTTAATTTTGATAACAAATTTTACATCAGAAACACATTCACAATCCTAATAAACCAGATGTGAAATTGCAGGCATGGAATTTGCTGCATACGTTTTTCAATTTACTCCCCCCCTCAGGGTTTATTGGCAATACAGCAATCACTTATACTAATTGCATTTGCTAGAATAATATGAGGTTTTCCTCAGTTTTTTTTTTTTTCAAATCCAGAGGTGTGACAGATCTGATTTGGACTACTTTTCAGATATTCTTATATGACAATCATAAACAGTGTAAAGATTTTGGGATGCAAACATTATTAGTCCCATCTTAATAACTTGTTGACTTATCGAATTCAAATACACAGTAGTAAGAGGTGTCATAAAATAGAAAATATAGCTCTTACCGTGTTGTTTTATGTTAAAATCACATCTGTAGAAGTAATCATCAACTTTCACATTAAGTAGGTCTTGCTGAGAGTCACATTATTGAGGGAAATATTTATATGATTTGAATTTAGCTTTTTCTCTATGTGATATTTGTCAATGTGGGAAGAGTTTTTCACTGTTAGAAAGGAAGATAAAATTAACTTGGTTTCCCCTCCACTTAGTGGGTTTGCACGAACATTTTCCTGATAGAGCTTTCTTTAGATTTTAATTCAGACTATCTCAGATGTGGAAGGTTGAAAAGATGTGCTTCAGGCTTCATGTACAATTTGAGAAGGGTGAATTAATGCTATACTCTATTAAGGAAGATATTGTAGCAATGGTGTTTCCTCACTGGCAGATTCAAGAAATGAGTGTGGTCATACATTTTGTATTGGAAGATTATCATTCCTCTTAAAAATAAAAGTTTAAAATATTCTCTTTGGATCCCAGCTGAAATTGTTATCTCGGAACATCAAATGGCATTAGGACAATAGCTTAATTTCAACATTATCATATATAAGAATATATAGACAATTAGCTAGTTTTAGACACCAATTTCAAAAGTGGAAATACACTCGAAGGCAAGTATAATAATGTTAGATCATTTGTCAATGTACTTGGAAGTATAAATGTTAACATAATTATGAATGAAAGATAATACAGATTATATTATTGCCCTGCTGTTAATGAAAAGAATATCTGTAAGCATTTATAGAAAGCTGATATCTTGCTTTTACTTGTATTTTAAAGAACACATGAATTTTTAGAACTGTGAGCAAAAACATTGGTGCATGCCTTTGAACAATGTAAATTTACTATTTGAATGGTACCTTTAAAAAAACTATAGAGTCAAGGTTATTACAAATATTGTTCATGTAAATATTCTGCATCTTTATATTTGAGTGGCACTTGTGGCATATTTTTTCTTCCTGAAATTATCAAATTTATTTAATTATTTAGACTTTAATCAAGATGTAAATTACATGTTTGTTTGTTATGTAAACAAAAGTTAGTGTGTCTGTGTTTTCCCCAATTTTCAGATATAATTATTTTCCTATTAGGTATTAATTGGCCAGAGTTCAGTAACCACTGGTTTAAAAAAGAAAATTCTTTAAAATTAACTTTCTTTATAGTCAACGTTATGGAGAAAAGCATTTTCCTATTGTAAATTATACTCATATTACAGTCAGAGCAAAAGAAGTTTTACAAAAGTGAAACTTTAGTGCCCACCAACAATGCTCTGAAAGCTTCCACTGCTCTTTGGTAGTTACAAATCCTAGACCATTCTAATTCCTGATCAGTTTTTCAGCCATTGATCAGTTCTGCCTACTACTACTACACAAACTAAGTAAACTATACATGCCTTTTCACATATGACTTCTCTTAGCACATAGCTTTTGAGATATATACGTGTTACTCAAAAAATAATAGTCCAATTCTTTGAGTGCTGAGTAGTATATAAATGTATAGATTTACACTGATGAACATATGGGTTATTTCCATTTCAGACAGCTATGAATAAAACTTATAAGAATGTTATATAAAAGTCTTGGGCTGAAAATACCTTTTCATTTCATTTGCTATACACCTAAGAGTACAATTCCTAGATCACATAGGAGAATATATTTAACTTTTGGGAAAATTGCCAATTACCCTCCATAACTCAAGGCAAGATCCTATTGCTGAAGACATTACATACTATGACACAGAACATAAGGAAATCTATCTGGTGCTCAACTAAACCCTACAGCTAAAAGTCACTATACACATGACCAGAGGAAAAACAAAGTCACAAGTCTTATCTGGCTATGAATTCTGGGAGCTACATTGGGAATAGGCATGTAAGCTATACCCATTAGTGAAATAGTGGCAAGAATGGTAGGGGAGTAATAGCCCATTTCTTGATTAGATTGTTCTTTTTTTTTTTATTTTTGAGACAGGGTTTCTCCGTAGCTTTTGGTTCCTGTCCTGGAACTAGCTCTTGTAGACCAGGGTGGCCTCAAACTCACAGAGATCCACCTGCCTCTGCCTCCCAAGTGCTGGGATTAAAGGCGTGAGCCACCACCACCCGGCTAGATTGTTCTTAAAAGTATAACCTTGACCACTCCTAGCAGTCAATATCCTTACTAAGAAATAATGCTGACTTTCTTTTAATTGGTATTTGTATGACACATCTTTTCTAGTCTATTATTCTTGTATCTTTATAACTAAAGGGCATAATTTACAAAGAACATATACTTGAGTATAGTTTTTCTATACAGTTGATAATGTGTATTTTATTTTTCCATTAATAGTATTAAAATCGATCAGAGCAAGGATGCTTTTCCAGAGGACCCAGGTTCAATTCCCAGTCCCCACATGGCAGCTCACAACTGCCTGTACTCCAGCTCCAAGTGATTTGACACCCTCATAAGACATAACTGCCTGCCAAACACCAATGCACATAGAATCAAAATATAAATAAGTCATTTTTTAAAAAAAATTGACACTAGTAGTAGGCTTAAGTCTTTCATCTTGTTAATTTTCTGTATGTTCCAGCTCTTCTTTGTTCATTGCATTTTCCCCTAAATTCTTCTGAATCAAATGATTTTTATTAATTTTTATTTTTTTCAAATTTTCATGGTAGTTTTAATATTTTCTCTAGAGTACCCAATATGTGCTTAAGCTTGGTAGAGACTCCCTTCAATATTGTCAAGTGAATATAGTATAAGAATATTGTCAAGTGAATATAGTATAAGAATATTGTCAAGTGAATATAGTATAAGAATATTGTCAAGTGAATGTAGTATAAGAATATTGTCAAGTGAATGTAGTATAAGAATATTGTCAAGTGAATGTAGT